>NC_137907.1:9181600-9557600 GCF_963455335.1 Martes martes
GTCCAGGGCAGCCTACACTATTGGGATGGCCTCGGGGATCTTGGAGCCTTCTCCTAATCTGTAGGTTTGTGGCCAGTGGAATGGGCAGAGTTTCCTTGGAGAGGGCAGGCACAGTCCTGCGCTGTGGCCCCAGGGGCCCCAGCGTTGAGGGTGTGTGGGACAGGGCTTCGGGGCCTGAAGTCTGAAAACTCAAACTCGGCTTAGGTTTGGGGCCGAGGGTATGGAAGGCCCCATCTACCGACCGTGATGGGAGCTGCTCTGGATTTGAATGAAGGGCGAGCGTGCGTCCTTTTCTCAGGCTTCTGTGTCTGGATTTTGTGTCAAGGAGGGCTGTGGAATGGAGGGGTGGCCTCCTGGGCCATGGATGAGCCTCCCTCTCTGGGGATTTGGCCTGGCTTCCAAGAGTTTCAGGTCATTCTGCGGGAAGGGAGGAGTCCTGTATTCTGCCTCAGGTGTCCCTCCCAAAGAGGGATTCCAGAGCAGAGCCCTGGGTCCCGGCGACTGAAAAACTCAAAATCGGGATAGGATGGGGGCCCAAGGGGCATGGGAAGCCCCCTAGGGGGGCTCGTGGTCCAGCCACTGAGAGACCTGATTTGAGCATGAGGCTTATGGTGAGGGTCACCAGGCGTCTTTGTGCCCATGGTGACCCTCAAGCATGGGCGTGGCCTCCTGGGCCAAGCAGGTTTCTCCTACCCTGAAGGTTGGACACCAGGCCAACAGCAAGTTTTCTTGGATGGGGATGGAGGAGTTCAGATTTCTGCATCAGGTTCCCTCCTGTCCGGGGATTGGTGATAAGGTCCAGGTTCTGAATACTGAACCCCCAGCTTGGGAAGAGATGACAGCCTAAGGCCATGGCGGGTCTGATGTGATGGGTGTCGGTCGGGATGTCAGGGCTCAGGCAGTGTCAGACAGAGCATGAGTGCCCATGGCAACCTCGAGAATTGGAGTGCAGTAGAGTGGCTTGCAGGTGGATCCTCATTGGGTGTTTCTGGGTAGTCGCCTAGGGCCACGTTTTTCTTCTGGTGGGAAGGCAGACTGCTGCATTGTGGCTCCAGAATTGCCAATCTGGAAGGCTTGGGTGGGCAGGAAGTTGAGGACGGAAGTCTGAGAACACAAGCTAGTGTGAAATTTCGGGCGAGGGCACTCTGCAGAGGCTGAAATGAGATCTCCTGCATCTGGAGACAGGGCGAGGATCCGACATTGGCTCAGGTTGGAGACTGTGTCCATTATGGCCCCATCAGGAAGTGGGGGCCCTCATGAAGCCACGGAGGTTTTCCCATGCTGGGAGTTGTGAGATGCTCCAAAGCGCAAGGATTCCTACTGCGGGACAGTCGAGTCCTGTGACATGGCTCCAGGGCGCCCCATACAGAAAGACTGGAGGGCAGGGTGCTAAGGATGGATGCCTGGGCATCCCACCTCCCATTCCCATTGTCTCCTAGCGACAAGGCAGGTTCGATTGCTGGCTCTGGCGGAGCTACGCAGGGCGCTGAGTGGAGATGGACTCTCCTGAGGTTGGGTCATAATGTGGGTTTGTGTCTATGGAGACTTAGGTATGTGGCAGTGGCTCGGGGGCCCGGCAGGATTCTCCGAACTTTAGGATTGGACACAGCTCCAAAGAGTAAGTTTCCCCTGTGGAGATGAGAGGTGTTCTGATGGGTGCCTCAGGAAACCTCCGTTTGATGGTATTGGAATGCAGGCCTCTGAGGAGAGACGCCTGGAAACCAACCAAAGGGTTCAGAGGAAGGCCTAACGGACTGTCCGGTTCCATCTTCTGTCTCTGGGGACATCCGTCTTCTTTTCTGCGTGGAGAGAGTTGCTCAGCTTGTGTCAGATCACCCCTGGGTGTCCAGGGCAGCCTACACTATTGGGATGGCCTCGGGGATCTTGGAGCCTTCTCCTAATCTGTAGGTTTGTGGCCAGTGGAATGGGCAGAGTTTCCTTGGAGAGGGCAGGCACAGTCCTGCGCTGTGGCCCCAGGGGCCCCAGCGTTGAGGGTGTGTGGGACAGGGCTTCGGGGCCTGAAGTCTGAAAACTCAAACTCGGCTTAGGTTTGGGGCCGAGGGTATGGAAGGCCCCATCTACCGACCGTGATGGGAGCTGCTCTGGATTTGAATGAAGGGCGAGCGTGCGTCCTTTTCTCAGGCTTCTGTGTCTGGATTTTGTGTCAAGGAGGGCTGTGGAATGGAGGGGTGGCCTCCTGGGCCATGGATGAGCCTCCCTCTCTGGGGATTGGCCTGGCTTCCAAGAGTTTCAGGTCATTCTGCGGGAAGGGAGGAGTCCGGTATTCTGCCTCAGGTGTCCCTCCCAAAGAGGGATTCCAGAGCAGAGCCCTGGGTCCCGGCGACTGAAAAACTCAAAATCGGGATAGGATGGGGGCCCAAGGGGCATGGGAAGCCCCCTAGGGGGGCTCGTGGTCCAGCCACTGAGAGACCTGATTGGAGCACGTGGCTTATGGTGAGGGTCACCAGGCGTCTTTGTGCCCATGGTGACCCTCAAGCATGGGCGTGGCCTCCTGGGCCAAGCAGGTTTCTCCTACCCTGAAGGTTGGACACCAGGCCAACAGCAAGTTTTCTTGGATGGGGATGGAGGAGTTCAGATTTCTGCATCAGGTTCCCTCCTGTCCGGGGATTGGTGATAAGGTCCAGGTTCTGAATACTGAACCCCCAGCTTGGGAAGAGATGACAGCCTAAGGCCATGGCGGGTCTGATGTGATGGGTGTCGGTCGGGATGTCAGGGCTCAGGCAGTGTCAGACAGAGCATGAGTGCCCATGGCAACCTCGAGAATTGGAGTGCAGTAGAGTGGCTTGCAGGTGGATCCTCATTGGGTGTTTCTGGGTAGTCGCCTAGGGCCACGTTTTTCTTCTGGTGGGAAGGCTGACTGCTGCATTGTGGCTCCAGAATTGCCAATCTGGAAGGCTTGGGTGGGCAGGAAGTTGAGGACGGAAGTCTGAGAACACAAGCTATCGTGAGATTTCGGGCGAGGGCACTCTGCAGAGGCTGAAATGAGATCTCCTGCATCTGGAGACAGGGCAAGGATCCGACATTGGCTCAGGTTGGAGACTGTGTCCATTATGGCCCCATCAGGAAGTGGGGGCCCTCACGAAGCCACGGAGGATTTCCCATGCTGGGAGTTGTGAGATGCTCCAAAGCGCAAGGATTCCTACTGCGGGACAGTCGAGTCCTGTGAGATGGCTCCAGGACGCCCCATACAGAAAGACTGGAGGGCAGGGTGCTAAGGATGGATGCCTGGGCATCCCACCTCCCCGTCCCTTTGTCTACTAGCGACAAGGAAGGTTTGATTGCTGGCACTGGCGGAGCTACGCAGGGCGCTGAGTGGAGATGGACTCTCCTGAGGATGGGTCATCATGTGGGTTTGTGTCCGTGGAGACCTAGGAATGTGGCAGTGGCTCGGGGGCCCGGCAGTATTCTCCGAACTTTAGGATTGGACTCAGCTCCAAAGATAAGTTTCCCCTGTGAAGATGAGAGGTGTTCTGATGGGTGCCTCCGGAAACCTCTGTTTGCTGGTATTGGAATCCAGGCCTCTGAGGAGAGACGCCTGGAAACCAACCAAAGGGTTCAGAGGAAGGCCTAACGGACTGTCCGGTTCCATCTTCTTTCTCTGGGGACATCCGTCTGCATTTCTGCGTGGAGGGAGTTGCTCAGCTTGTGTCAGATCACCCCTGGGTGTCCAGGGCACCTACACTATTGGGATGGCCTCGGGGATCTTGGAGCCTTCTCCTAATCTGTAGGTTTGTGGACAGTGGAATGGGCAGAGTTCCTTGGAGAGGGCAGGCACAGTCCTGCTCTGTGGCCCCAGGGGCCCCAGCGTTGAGGGTGTGTGGGACAGGGCTGCGGGGCCTGAAGTCTGAAAACTCAAACTCGGCTTAGGTTTGGGGCCGAGGGTATGGCAGGCCCCATCTACCGACCGTGATGGGAGCAGCTCTGGATTTGAATGAAGGGCGAGCGTGCGTCCTTTTCTCAGGCTTCTGTGTCTGGATTTTGTGTCAAGGAGGGTTGTGGAATGGAAGGGTGGCCTCCTGGGCCATGGATGAGCCTCCCTCTCTGGGGATTTGGCCTGGCTTCCAAGAGTTTCAGGTCATTCTGCGGGAAGGGAGGAGTCCGGTATTCTGCCTCAGGTGTCCCTCCCAAAGAGGGATTCCAGAGCAGAGCCCTGGGTCCCGGCGACAGGAAAACTCAAAATCGGGTTAGGATGGGGGCCCAAGGGGCATGGGAAGCCCTCTAGGCGGGCTCGTGGTCCAGCCACTGAGAGACCTGATTGGAGCACGAGGCATATGGTGAGGGTCACCAGGCGTCTTTGTGCCCAAGGCGACCCTCAAGCATGGGCGTGTCCTCCTGGGCCAAGCAGGTTTCTCCTACCCTGAAGGTTGGACACCAGGCCAACAGCAAGTTTTCTTGGATGGGGATGGAGGAGTTCAGATTTCTGCATCAAGTTCCCTCCTGTCCGGGGATTGGAGATAAGGTCTAGGTTCTGAATCCTGAACACCCAGCTTGGGAAGAGATGACAGCCTAAGGTCATGGCGGGTCTGATGTGATGGGTGTCGGTCGGGATGTCAGGGCTCAGGCAGTGTCAGACAGAGCATGAGTGCCCATGGCAACCTCGAGAATTGGAGTGCAGTAGAGTGGCTTGCAGGTGGATCCTCATTGGGTGTTTCTGGGTAGTCGCCTAGGGCCACGTTTTTCTTCTGGTGGGAAGGCAGACTGCTGCATTGTGGCTCCAGAATTGCCAATCTGGAGGGCTTGGGGGGGCAGGCAGGTGAGGACGGAAGTCTGAGAACACAAGCTAGGGTGAGATTTCGGGCGAGAGCACTCTGCAGAGGCTGAAATGAGATCTCCTGCATCTGGAGACAGGGCGAGGATCCGACTTTGGCTCAGGTTGGAGACTGTGTCCATTATGGCCCCATCAGGAAGTGGGGGCCCTCCCGAAGCCACGGAGGTTTTCCCATGCTGGGAGTTGTGAGATGCTCCAAATCGCAAGGATTCCTACTGCGGGACAGTCGAGTCCTCTGAGATGGCTCCAGGAGGCCCCATACAGAAAGACTGGAGGGCAGGGTGCTAAGGATGGATGCCTGGGCATCCCACCTCCCAGTCCCTTTGTCTCCTAGAGACAAGGAAGTTTCGATTGCTGGCTCTGGAGAAGCTACGCAGGGCGCTGAGTGGAGATGGACTCTCCTGAGGATGGGTCATAATGTGGGTGTGTGTCCGTGGAGACCTAGGAATGTGGCAGTGGCTCGGAGGCCCGGCAGGATTCTCCGAACTTTAGGATTGGACTCAGCTCCAAAGAGTAAGTTTCCCCTGTGGAGATGAGAGGTGTTCTGCTGGGTGCCTCCGGAAACCACCGTTTGCTGGTATTGGAATGCAGGCCTCTGAGGAGAGACGCCTGGAAACCAACCAAAGGGTTCCGAGGAAGGCCTAACGGACTGTCCGGTTCCATCTTCTCTCTCTGCGGACATCCGTCTGCTTTTCTGCATTGATGGAGTTGCTAAGCTTGTGTCAGGTCACCCCTGGATGTCCAGGGCCGCCTACACTATTTGGATGGCCTCGGCGATCTTGGAGCCTTCTCCTAATCTGTAGGTTTGTGGCCAGTGGAATGGGCAGAGTTTCCTTGGAGAGGGCAAGCACAGTCCTGCGCTGTGGCCCCAGGGACCCCAGCGTTGAGGGTCTGTGGGACAGGGCTGCGGGGCCTGAAGTCTGAAAACTCAACCTCGGCCTAGGTTTGGGGCCGAGGGTATGGCAGGCCCCATCTACCGACCGTGATGGGAGCTGCTCTGGATTTGAATGAAGGGCGAGCGTGCGTCCTTTTCTCAGGCTTCTGTGTCTGGATTTTGTGTCAAGGAGGGCTGTGGAATGGAGGGGTGGCCTCCTGGGCCATGGATGAGCCTCCCTCTCTGGGGATTTGGCCTGGCTTCCAAGAGTTTCAGGTCATTCTGCGGGAAGGGAGGAGTCCTGTATTCTGCCTCAGGTTTCCCTCCCAAAGAGGGATTCCAGAGCAGAGCCCTGGGTCCCTGCGACTGGAAAACTCAAAAACAGGTTAGGATGGGGGCCCAAGGGGCATGGGAAGCCCCCTAGGCGGGCTCATGGTCCAGCCACTGAGAGACCTGATTGGAGCACGAGGCTTATGGTGAGGGTCACCAGGCGTCTTTGTGCCCAAGGTGACCCTCAAGCATGGGCGTGGCATCCTGGGCCAAGCAGGTTTCTCCACCCTGAAGGTTGGACACCAGGCCAACAGCAAGGTTTCTTGGATGGGGATGGAGGAGTTCAGATTTCTGCATCAGGTTCCCTCCTGTCCGGGGATTGGAGATAAGGTCTAAGTTCTGAATCCTGAACCCCCAGCTTGGAAGGAGATGACAGCCTAAGGCCATGGCGGGTCTGATGTGATGGTTGTCGGTCGGGATGTCAGGGCTCAGGCAGTGTCAGACAGAGCATGAGCGCCCATGGCAACCTCGAGAATTGGAGTGCAGTAGAGTGGCGTGCAGGTGGATCCTCATTGGGTGTTTCTGGGTAGTCGCCTAGGGCGACGTTTTTCTTCTGGTGGGAAGGCAGACTGCTGCATTGTGGCTCCAGAATTGCCAATCTGGAGGGCTTGGGTGGGCAGGAAGTTGAGGACGGAAGTCTGAGAACACAAGCTAGTGTGAAATTTCGGGCGAGGGCACACTGCAGAGGCTGAAATGAGATCTCCTGCATCTGGAGACAGGGCGAGGATCCGACATTGGCTCAGGTTGGAGACTGTGTCCATTATGGCCCCATCAGGAAGTGGGGGCCCTCACGAAGCCACGGAGGTTTTCGCATGCTGGGAGTTGTGAGATGCTCCAAAGCGCAAGGATTCCTACTGCGGGACAGTTGAGTCCTGTGAGATGGCTCCAGGACGCCCCATACAGAAAGACTGGAGGGCAGGGTGCTAAGGATGGATGCCTGGGCATCCCACCTCCCAGTCCCTTTGTCTCCTAGAGACAAGGAAGTTTCGATTGCTGGAACTGGCGGAGCTACGCAGGGCGCTGAGTGGAGATGGACTCTCCTGAGGATGGGTCATAATGTGGGTTTGTGTCCGTGGAGACCTAGGAATGTGGCAGTGGCTCAGGAGCCCGGCAGGATTCTCCGAACATTAGGATTGGACTCAGCTCCAAAGAGTAAGTTTCCCTCTGGAGATGAGAGGTGTTCTGATGGGTGCCTCAGGAAACCTCCGTTTGCTGGTATTGGAATGCAGGCCTCTGAGGAGAGACGCCTGGAAACCAACCAAAGGTTTCCAAGGAAGGCCTAACAGACTGTCCGGTTCCATCTTCTGTCCTGGGGACATCCGTCTGCTTTTCTGCATTGATGGAGTTGCTCAGCTTGTGTCAGATCACCCCTGGGTGTCCAGGGCAGCCTACACTATTTGGATGGCCTCGGCGATCTTGGAGCCTTCTCCTAATCTGTAGGTTTGTGGCCAGTGGAATGGGCAGAGTTTCCTTGGAGAGGGCAGGCACAGTCCTGCTCTGTGGCCCCAGGGGCCCCAGCGTTGAGGGTGTGTGGGACAGGGATGCGGGGCCTGAAGTCTGAAAACTCAAACTCGGCCTAGGTTTGGGGCCGAGGGTATGGCAGGCCCCATCTACCGACCGTGATCGGAGCTGCTCTGGATTTGAATGAAGGGCGAGCGTGCGTCCTTTTCTCAGGCTTCTGTGTCTGGATTTTGTGTCAAGGAGGGCTGTGGAATGGAGGGGTGGCCTCCTGGGCCATGGATGAGCCTCCCTCTCTGGGGATTTGGCCTGGCTTCCAAGAGTTTCAGGTCATTCTGCGGGAAGGGAGGAGTCCTGTATTCTGCCTCAGGTGTCCCTTCCAAAGAGGGATTCCAGAGCAGAACCCTGGGTCCCGGCGACTGGAAAACTCAAAATCGGGTTAGGATGGGGGCCCAAGGGGCATGGGAAGCCCCCTAGGCGGGCTCGTGGTCCAGCCACTGAGAGACCTGATTGGAGCACGAGGCTTATGGTGAGGGTCACCAGGCGTCTTTGTGCCCAAGGCGACCCTGAAGCATGGGCGTGTCCTCCTGGGCCATGCAGGTTTCTCCTACCCTGAAGGTTGGACACCAGGCCAACAGCAAGGTTTCTTGGATGGGGATGGAGGAGTTCAGATTTCTGCATCAGGTTCCCTCCTGTCCGGGGATTGGAGATAAGGTCGAAGTTTTGAATCCTGAACACCCAGCTTGGGAAGAGATGACAGCCTAAGGTCATGGCGGGTCTGATGTGATGAGTGTCGTTCGGGATGTCAGAGCTCAGGCAGTGTCAGACAGAGAATAAGTGCCCATGGCTACCTCGAGAATTGGAGTGCAGTCTAGTGGCGTGCAGGTGGATCCTCATTGGGTGTTTCTGGGTAGTCGCCTAGGGCCACGTTTTTCTTCTGGTCGGAAGGCAGACTGCTGCATTGTGGCTCCAGAAATGCCAATCTCGAGGGCTTGGGGGTGGGGTAGGAAGGTGAGGACGGAAGTCTGAGAACACAAGCTAGGGTGAGATTTCGGGTGAGGGCATTCTGCAGAGGCTGAAATGAGATCTCCTGCATCTGGAGACAGGGCGAGGATCCGACATTGGCTCAGGTAGGAGACTGTGTCCATTATGGCCCCATCAGGAATTGGGGGCCCTCCCGAAGCCACGGAGGTTTTCCCATGCTGGGAGTTGTGAGATGCTCCAAAGCGCAAGCATTCCTACTGCGGGACAGTCGAGTCCTGTGAGATGGCTCCAGGACGCCCCATACAGAAAGACTGGAGGGCAGGGTGCTAAGGATGGATGCCTATGCATCCCACCTCCCATTCCCATTGTCTCCTTGCGACAAGGCAGGTTCGATTGCTGGCTCTGGCGGAGGTACGCACGGCGCTGAGTGCAGATGGACTCTACTGAGGATGGGTCATCATGTGGGTTTGTGTCCATGGAGACCTAGGCATGTGGCAGTGGCTCGGGGGCCCGGCAGGATTCTCCGAACTTTAGGATTGGACACAGCTCCAAAGAGTAAGTTCCCCCTGTGGAGATGAGAGGTGTTCTGATGGGTGCCTCAGGAAACCTCCGTTTGCTGGTATTGGAATCCAGGCCTCTGAGGAGAGACGCCTGGAAACCAACCAAAGGGTTCCGAGGAAGGCCTAACAGACTGTCCGGTTCCATCTTCTGTCTCTGGGGACATCCGTCTGCTTTTCTGCGTGGAGGTAGTTGCTCAGCTCGTGTCAGATCACCCCTGGGTGTCCAGGGCAGCCTACACTATTGGGATGGCCTCGGGGATCTTGGAGCCTTCTCCTAATCTGTAGGTTTGTGGCCAGTGGAATGGGCAGAGTTTCCTTGGAGAGGACAGGCACAGTCCTGCGCTTGGCCCCAGAGGCCCCAGCGTTGAGGGTGCGTGGGACAGGGCTGCGGGGCCTGAAGTCTGAAAACTCAAACTCGGCTTAGGTTTGGGGCCGAGGTATGGCAGGCCCCATCTACCGACCGTGATGGGAGCTGCTCTGGATTTGAATGAAGAGCGAGTGTGCGTCCTTTTCTCAGGCTTCTGTGTCTGGATTTTGTGTCATGGAGGGCTGTGGAATGGAGGGGTGGCCTCCTGGGCCATGGATGAGCCTCCCTCTCTGGGGATTTGGCCTGGCTTCCAAGAGTTTCAGGTCATTCTGCGGGAAGGGAGGAGTCCTGTATTCTGCCTCAGGTGTCCCTCCCAAAGAGGGATTCCAGAGCAGAGCCCTGGGTCCCGGCGACCGGAAAACCCAAACTCGGGTTAGGATGGGGTCCCAAGGGGCATGGGAAGCCCCCTAGGCGGGCTCGTGGTCCAGCCACTGAGAGACCTGATTGGAGCACGAGGCGTATGGTGAGGGTCACCAGGCGTCTTTGTGCCTAAGGCGACCCAGAAGCATGGGCGTGGCCTCCTGGGCCATGCAGGTTTCTCCTACCCTGAAGGTTGGACACCAGGCCAACAGCAAGGTTTCTTGGATGGGGTTGGAGGAGTTCAGATTTCTGCATCAGGTTCCCTCCTGTCCGGGGATTGGAGATAAGGTCTAGGTTCTGAATCCCGAACACCCAGCTTGGGAAGAGATGACAGCCTAAGGTCATGGCGGGTCTGATGTGATGGGTGTCGTTCGGGATGTCAGAGCTCAGGCAGTGTCAGACAAGAATAAGTGCCCATGGCAACCTCGAGAATTGGAGTGCAGTAGAGTGGCGTGCAGGTGGATCCTCATTGGGTGTTTCTGGGTAGTCGCCTAGGTCCACGTTTTTCTTCTGGTGGGAAGGCAGACTGCTGCATTGTGGCTCCAGAATTGCCAATCTGGAGGGCTTGGGGGGGCAGGCAGGTGAGGACGGAAGTCTGAGAACACAAGCTAGGGTGAGATTTCGGGCGAGGGCACTCTGCAGAGGGTGAAATGAGATCTCCTGCATCTGGAGACGGGGCGAGGATCCGACATTGGCTCAGGTTGGAGACTGTGTCCATTATGGCCCCATCAGGAAGTGGGGGCCCTCATGAAGCCACGGAGGTTTTCCCATGCTGGGAGTTGTGAGATGCTCCAAAGCGCAAGGATTCCTACTGCGGGACAGTCGAGTCCTGTGAGATGGCTCCAGGACGCCCCATACAGAAAGACTGGAGGGCAGGGTGCTAAGGATGGATGCCTGGGCATCCCCCCTCCCATTCCCATTGTCTCCTAGCGACAAGGCAGGTTCGATTGCTGGCTCTGGCGGAGCTACGCAGGGCACTGAGTGGAGATGAACTCTCCAGAGGATGGGTCATAATGTGGGTGTGTGTCCATGGAGACCTAGGAATGTGGCAGTGGCTCAGGGGCCCTGCAGGATTCCCCGAACTTTAGGATTGGACACAGCTCCAAAGAGTAAGTTTCCCCTGTGGAGATGAGAGGTGTTCTGATGAGTGCCTCAGGAAACCTCCGTTTGCTGGTATTGGAATCCAAGCCTCTGAGGAGAGACGCCTGGAAACCAACCAAAGGTTTCAGAGGAAGGCCTAACGGACTGTCCGGTTCCATCTTCTGTCTCTGGGGACATCCGTCTGCTTTTCTGCGTGAAGGGAGTTGCTAAGCTTGTGTCAGGTCACCCCTGGGTGTCCAGGGCAGCCTACACTATTGGGATGGCCTCGGCGATCTTGGAGCCTTCTCTTAATCTGTAGGTTTGTGGCCAGTGGAATGGGCAGAGTTTCCTTCGAGAGGGTAGGAATAGTCCTGCGCTGTGGCCCCAGGGGCCCCAGCGTTGAGGGTGTGTGGGACAGGGCTGCGGGGCCTGAAGTCTGAAAACTCAAACTCGGCTTAGGTTTGGGGCCGAGGGAATGGCAGGCCCCATCTACCGACCGTGATGGGAGCTGCAATGGATTTGAATGAAGGGCGAGTGTGTGTCCTTTTTTCAGGCTTCTGTGTCTGGATTTTGTGTCAAGGAGGGCTGTGGAATGGAGGGGTGGCCTCCTGGGCCATGGATGAGCCTCCCTCTCTGGGGATTTGGCCTGGCTTCCAAGAGTTTCAGGACATTCTGCGGGAAGGGAGGAGTCCTGTATTCTGCCGCAGGTGTCCCTCCCAAAGAGGGATTCCAGAGCAGAGCCCTGGGTCCCGGCGACTGGAAAACTCAAAATCGGGTTAGGATGGGGGCCCAAGGGGCATGGGAAGCCCCCTAGGCGGGCTCGTGGTCCAGCCACTAGAGACCTGATTGGAGCACGAGGCTTATGGTGAGGGTCACCAGGCGTCTTTGTGCCCAAGGCGACCCTCAAGCATGGGCGTGACCTCCTGGGACATACAGGTTTCTCCTACCCTGAAGGTTGGACACCAGACCAACAGCAAGGTTTCCTGGATGGGGTTGGAGGAGTTCAGATTTCTGCATCAGGTTCCCTCCTGTCCGGGGATGGAGATAAGGTCTAGGTTCTGAATCCGGAACACCCAGCTTGGGAAGAGATGACAGCCTAAGGTCATGGCGGGTCTGATGTGATGGGTGTCGGTCGGGATGTCAGGGCTCAGGCAGTGTCAGACAGAGCATGAGTGCCCATGGCAACCTCGAGAATTGAAGTGCAGTAGAGTGGCGTGAGGTGGATCCTCATTTGGTGTTTCTGGGTTGTCGCCTAGGGCCACGTTTTTCTTCTGGCCGGAAGACAGACTGCTGCATTGTGGCTCCATAATTGAAAATCTGGAGGGCTTCGGGGGGCAGGAAGTTGAGGACGGAAGTCTGAGAACAAAAGCTAGGGTGAGATTTCGGGCGAGGGCACTCTGCAGAGGATGAAATGAGATCTCCTGCATCTGGAGACAGGGCGAGGATTCGACATTGGCTCAGGTTGGAGACTGTGTCCATTATGGCCCCTCAGGAAGTGGGGGCCCTCCCGAAGCCACGGAGGTTTTCCCATGCTGGGAGTTGTGAGATGCTCCAAAGCGCAAGGATTCCTACTGCGGGACAGTCGAGTCCTGTGACATGGCTCCAGGACGCCCCATACAGAAAGACTGGAGGGCAGGGTGCTAAGGATGGATGCCTGGGCATCCCACCTCCCATTCCCATTGTCTCCTAGCGACAAGGCAGGTTCGATTGCTGGCTCTGGCGGAGCTACGCAGGGCGCTGAGTGGAGATGGACTCTCCTGAGGTTGGGTCATAATGTGGGTTTGTGTCTATGGAGACTTAGGAATGTGGCAGTGGCTCGGGGGCCCGGCAGGATTCTCCGAACTTTAGGATTGGACACAGCTCCAAAGAGTAAGTTTCCCCTGTGGAGATGAGAGGTGTCTGATGGGTGCCTCAGGAACCTCCGTTTGATGGTATTGGAATGCAGGCCTCTGAGGAGAGACGCCTGGAAACCAACCAAAGGGTTCAGAGGAAGGCCTAACGGACTGTCCGGTTCCATCTTCTGTCTCTGGGGACATCCGTCTTCTTTTCTGCGTATAGAGAGTTCCTCAGCTTGTGTCAGATCACCCCTGGGTTTCCAGGGCAGCCTACACTATTGGGATGGCCTCGGGGATCTTGGAGCCTTCTCCTAATCTGTAGGTTTGTGGCCAGTGGAATGGGCAGAGGTTCCTTGGAGAGGGCAGGCACAGTCCTGCGCTGAGGCCCCAGGGGCCCCAGCGTTGAGGGTGTGTGGGACAGGGCTTCGGGGCCTGAAGTCTGAAAACTCAAACTCGGCTTAGGTTTGGGGCCGAGGGTATGGCAGGCCCCATCTACCGACCGTGATCGGAGCTGCACTGGAAATGAATGAAGGGCGAGTGTGCGTCCTTTTCTCAGGCTTCTGTGTCTGGAGTTTGTGTCAAGGAGGGCTGTGGAATGGAGGGGTGGCCTCCTGGGCCATGGATGAGCCTCCCTCTCTGGGGATTTGGCCTGGCTTCCAAGAGTTTCAGGTCATTCTGCGGGAAGGGAGGAGTCCGGTATTCTGCCTCAGGTGTCCCTCCCAAAGAGGGATTCCAGAGCAGAGCCCTGGGTCCCGGCGACTGGAAAACTCAAAATCGGGTAAGGATGGGGACCCAAGGGGCATGGGAAGCCCCCTAGGCGGGCTCGTGGTCCAGCCACTGAGAGACCTTATTGGAGCAAGAGGCTTATGGTGAGGGTCACCAGGCGTCTTTGTGCCCAAGGTGACCCTCAAGCATGGGCGTGGCCTCCTGGGCCAAGCAGGTTTCTCCTACCCTGAAGGTTGGACACCAGGCCAACATCAAGGTTTCTTGGATGGGGATGGAGGAGTTCAGATTTCTGCATCAGGTTCCCTCCTGTCCGGGGATTGGAGATAAGGTCTAGGTTCTGAATCCTGAACCCCCAGCTTGGAAGGAGATGACAGCCTAAGGCCATGGCGGGTCTGATGTGATGGGTGTCGGTCGGGATGTCAGGGCTCAGGCAGTGTCAGACAGAGCATGAGTGCCCATGGCAACCTCGAGAATTGGAGTGCAGTAGAGTGGCGTGCAGGTGGATCCTCATTGGGTGTTTCTGGGTAGTCGCCTAGGGCCACGTTTTTCTTCTGGTGGGAAGGCAGACTGCTGCATTGTGGCTCCAGAATTGCCAATCTGGAGGGCTTGGGGGGGCAATAAGGTGAGGACGGAAGTCTGAGAATACAAGCTAGGGTGAGATTTCGGGCGAGGGCACTCTGCAGAGGCTGAAATGAGATCTCCTGCATCTGGAGACAGTGCGAGGATCCGACATTGGCTCAGGTTGGAGACTGTGTCCATTATGGCCCCATCAGGAAGTGGGAGCCCTCACGAAGCCACGGAGGTTTTCCCATGCAGGGAGTTGTGAGATGCTCCAAAGCTCAAGGATTCCTACTGCGGGACAGTCGAGTCCTGTGAGATGGCTCCAGGACACCCCATACAGAAAATCTGGAGGGCAGGGTGCTAAGGATGGATGCCTGGGCATCCCACCTCCCATTCCCATTGTCTCCTAGCGACAAGGCTGGTTCGATTGCTGGCTCAGGCGGAGCTACGCAGGGCGCTGAGTGGAGATGGACTCTCCTGAGGATGGGTCATAATGTGGGTTTGTGTCCGTGGAGACCTAGGAATGTGGCAGTGGCTCGGGGGCCCGACAGGATTCTCCGAACTTTAGGATTGGACTCAGCTACAAAGAATAAGTTTCCCTGTGGAGATGAGAGGTGTTCTGATGGGTGCCTCAGGAAACCTCCGTTTGCTGGTATTGGAATGCAGGCCTCTGAGGAGAGACGCCTGGAAACCAACCAAAGGGTTCCGAGGAAGGCTTAACAGACTGTCCGGTTCCATCTTCTGTCTCTGGGGACATCCGTCTGCTTTTCTGCATTGATGGAGTTGCTCAGCTTGTGTCAGATCACCCCTGGGTGTCCAGGGCAGCCTACACTATTTGGATGGCCTCGGCGATCTTGGAGCCTTCTCCTAATCTGTAGGTTTGTGGCCAGTGGAATGGGCAGAGTTTCCTTGGAGAGGGCAGGCACAGTCCTGCTCTGTGGCCCCAGGGGCCCCAGCGTTGAGGGTGTGTGGGACAGGGCTGCGGGGCCTGAAGTCTGAAAACTCAAACTCGGCCTAGGTTTGGGGCCGAGGGTATGGCAGGCCCCATCTACCGACCGTGATGGGAGCTGCTCTGGATTTGAATGAAGGGCGAGCGTGAGTCCTTTTCTCAGGCTTCTGTGTCTGGATTTTGTGTCAAGGAGGGCTGTGGAATGGAGGGGTGGCCTCCTGGGCCATGGATGAGCCTCCCTCTCTGGGGATTTGGCCTGGCTTCCAAGAGATTCAGGTCATTCTGCGGGAAGGGAGGAGTCCTGTATTCTGCCTCAGGTGTCCCTCCCAAAGAGGGATTCCAGAGCAGAGCCCTGGGTACCGGCGACTGGAAAACTCAAAATCGGGTTAGGATGGGGGCCCAAGGGGCATGGGAAGCCCTCTAGGCGGGCTCGTGGTCCAGCCACTGAGAGACCTGATTGGAGCACGAGGCTTATGGTGAGGGTCACCAGGCGTCTTTGTGCCCAAGGCGACCCTGATGCATGGGCGTGGCCTCCTGGGCCAAGCAGGTTTCTCCAACCCTGAAGGTTGGACACCAGGCCAACAGCAAGGTTTCTTGGATGGGGATGGAGGAGTTCAGATTTCTGCATCAGGTTCCCTCCTGTCCGGGGATTGGAGATAAGGTCTAGGTTCTGAATCCTGAACACCCATCTTGGGAAGAGATGACTGCCTAAGGTCATGGCGGGTCTGATGTGATGGGTGTCGGTCGGGATGTCAGGGCTCAGGCAGTGTCAGACAGAGCATGAGTGCCCATGGCAACCTCGAGAATTGGAGTGCAGTAGAGTGGCGTGCAGGTGGATCCTCATTGGGTGTTTCTGGGTAGTCGCCTAGGGCCACGTTTTTCCTCTGGTGGGAAGGCAGATTGCTGCATTGTGGCTCCAGAATTGCCAATCTGGAGGGCTGGCGGGGGCAGGCAGGTGAGGACGGAAGTCTGAGAACTCAAGCTAGCGTGAGATTTCGGGCGAGGGCACTCTGCAGAGGCTGAAATGAGATCTCCTGCATCTGGAGACAGGGCGAGGATCCGACATTGGCTCAGGTTGGAGACTGTGTCCATTATGGCCCCATCAGGAAGTGGGGGCCCTCACGAAGCCACGGAGGTTTTCCCATGCTGGGAGTTGTGAGATGCTCCAAAGTGCAAGGATTCCTACTGCGGGACAGTCGAGTCCTGTGAGATGGCTCCAGGACGCCCCATACAAAAAGACTGGAGGGTAGGGTGCTAAGGATGGATGCCTGGGCATCCCACCTCCCAGTCCCTTTGTCTCCTAGAGACTAGGAAGGTTCGATTGCTGGCACTGGCGGAGCTATGCAGGGCGCTGAGTGGAGATGGACTCTCCTGAGGATGGGTCATAATGTGGGTTTGTGTCCGTGGAGACCTAGGAATGTGGCAGTGGCTCGGGGGCCCGGCAGGATTCTCCGAACTTTAGGATTGGACTCAGCTCCAAAGAGTAAGTTTCCCTGTGGAGATGAGAGGTGTTCTGATGGGTGCCTCAGGAAACCTCCGTTTGCTGGTATTGGAATGCAGGCCTCTGAGGAGAGACGCCTGGAAACCAACCAAAGGGTTCCGAGGAAGGCCTAACAGACTGTCCGGTTCCATCTTCTGTCTCTGGGGACATCCGTCTGCTCTTCTGCATTGATGGAGTTGCTCAGCTTGTGTCAGATCACCCCTGGGTGTCCAGGGCAGCCTACACTATTGGGATGACCTCGGCGATCTTGGAGCCTTCTCCTAATCTGTAGGTTTATGGCCAGGGGAATGGGCAGAGTTTCCTTGGAGAGGGCAGGCACAGCCCTGCTCTGTGGCCCCAGGGGCCCCAGCGTTGAGGGTGTGTGGGACAGGGCTGCGGGGCCTGAAGTCTGAAAACTCAAACTCGGCCTAGGTTTGGGGCCGAGGGTATGGCAGGCCCCATCTACCGACCGTGATGGGAGCTGCTCTGGATTTGAATGAAGGGCGAGCGTACGTCCTTTTCTCAGGCTTCTGTGTCTGGATTTTGTGTCAAGGAGGGCTGTGGAATGGAGGGGTGGCCTCCTGGGCCATGGATGAGCCTCCCTCTCTGGGGATTTGGCCTGGCTTCCAAGAGTTTCAGGTCATTCTGCGGGAAGGGAGGAGTCCTGTATTCTGCCTCAGGTGTCCCTCCCAAAGAGGGATTCCAGAGCAGAGCCCTGGGGCCCGGCGACTGGAAAACTCAAAATCGGGTTAGGATGGGGGCCAAAGGGGCATGGGAAGCCCCCTAGGCGGGCTCGTGGTCCAGCCACTGAGAGACCTGATTGGAGCACGAGGCTTATGGTGAGGGTCACCAGGCGTCTTTGTGCCCAAGGTGACCCTCAAGCATGGGCGTGGCCTCCTGGGCCAAGCAGGTTTCTCCTACCCTGAAGGTTGGACACCAGGCCAACATCAAGTTTTCTTGGATGGGGATGGAGGAGTTCAGATTTCTGCATCAGGTTCCCTCCTGTCCGGGGATTGGAGATAAGGTCTAGGTTCTGAATCCTGAACCCCCAGCTTGGAAGGAGATGACAGCCTAAGGCCATGGCGTGTCTGATGTGATGGGTGTCGGTCGGGATGTCAGGGCTCAGGCAGTGTCAGACAGAGCATGAGTGCCCATGGCAACCTCGAGAATTGGAGTGCAGTAGAGTGGCGTGCAGGTGGATCCTCATTGGGTGTTTCTGGGTAGTCGCCTAGGGCCACGTTTTTCTTCTGGTGGGAAGGCAGACTGCTGCATTGTGGCTCCAGAATTGCCAATCTCGAGGGCTTGGGGGGGCAGGCAGGTGAGGACGGAAGTCTGAGAACACAAGCTAGGGTGAGATTTCGGGCGACGGCCCTCTGTAGAGGCTGAAATGAGATCTCCTGCATCTGGAGACAGGGCGAGGATCCGACATTGGCTCAGGTTGGAGACTGTGTCCATTATGGCCCCATCAGGAAGTGGGGGCCCTCACGAAGCCACGGAGGTTTTCCCATGCTGGGAGTTGTGAGATGCTCCAAAGCGCAAGGATTCCTACTGCGGGACAGTCGAGTCCTGTGAGATGGCTCCAGGACACCCCATACAGAAAGACTGGAGGGCAGGGTGCTAAGGATGGATGCCTGGGCATCCCACCTCCCATTCCCATTGTCTCCTAGCGACAAGGCAGGTTCGATTGCTGGCTCTGGCGGAGCTACGCAGGGCGCTGAGTGGAGATGGACTCTCCTGAGGATGGGTCATAATGTGGGTTTGTGTCCGTGGAGACCTAGGAATGTGGCAGTGGCTCGGGGGCCCGGCAGGATTCTCCGAACTTTAGGACTGGTCTCAGCTCCAAAGACTAAGTTTCCCTGTGGAGATGAGAGGTGTTCTGATGGGTGCCTCAGGAAACCTCCGTTTGCTGGTATTGGAATGCAGGCCTCTGAGGAGAGACGCCTGGAAACCAACCAAAGGGTTCCGAGGAAGGCCTAACAGACTGTCCGGTTCCATTTTCTGTCTCTGGGACATCCGTCTGCTTTTCTGCATTGATGGAGTTGCTCAGCTTGTGTCAGGTCACCCCTGGGTGTCCAGGGCAGCCTACACTATTCTGATGGCCTCGGCGATCTTGGAGCCTTCTCCTAATCTGTAGGTTTGTGGCCAGTGGAATGGGAAGAGTTTCCTTGGAGAGGGCAGGCACAGTCCTGCTCTGTGGCCCCAGGGGCCCCAGCGTTGAGGGTGTGTGGGACAGGGCTGCGGGGCCTGAAGTCTGAAAACTCAAACTCGGCCTAGGTTTGGGGCCGAGGGTATGGCAGGCCCCATCTACCGACCGTGATCGGAGCTGCTCTGGATCTGAATGAAGGGCGAGCGTGCGTCCTTTTCTCAGGCTTCTGTGTCTGGATTTTGTGTCAAGGAGGGCTGTGGAATGGAGGGGTGGCCTCCTGGGCCATGGATGAGCCTCCCTCTCTGGGGATTTGGCCTGGCTTCCAAGAGTTTCAGGTCATTCTGCGGGAAGGGAGGAGTCCTGTATTCTGCCTCAGGTGTCCCTCCCAAAGAGGGATTCCAGAGCAGAACCCTGGGTCCCGGCGACTGGAAAACTCAAAATCGGGTTAGGATGGGGGCCCAAGGGGCATGGGAAGCCCCCTAGGCGGGCTCGTGGTCCAGCCACTGAGAGACCTGATTGGAGCACGAGGCTTATGGTGAGGGTCACCAGGCGTCTTTCTGCCCAAGGCGACCCTGAAGCATGGGCGTGGCCTCCTGGGCCATGCAGGTTTCTCCTACCCTGAAGGTTGGACACCAGGCCAACAGCAAGGTTTCTTGGATGGGGATGGAGGAGTTCAGATTTCTGCATCAGGTTCCCTCCTGTCCGGGGATTGGAGATAAGGTCTAGGTTCTGAATCCTGAACACCCAGCTTGGGAAGAGATGACAGCCTAAGGTCATGGCGGGTCTGATGTGATGAGTGTCGTTCGGGATGTCAGAGCTCAGGCAGTGTCACACAGAGAATAAGTGCCCATGGCAACCTCGAGAATTGGAGTGCAGTAGAGTGGCGTGCAGGTGGATCCTCATTGGGTGTTTCTGGGTAGTCGCCTAGGGCCACGTTTTTCTTCTGGTGGGAAGGCAGACTGCTGCAATGTGGCTCCAGAAATGCCAATCTCGAGGGCTTGGGGGTGGGGTAGGAAGGTGAGGACGGAAGTCTGAGAACAAAAGCTAGGGTGAGATTTCTGGCGAGGGCATTCTGCAGAGGCTGAAATGAGATCTCCTGCATCTGGAGACAGGGCGAGGATCCGACATTGGCTCAGGTTGAAGACTGTGTCCATTATGGCCCCATCAGGAAGTGGGGGCCCTCCCGAAGCCACGGAGGTTTTCCCATGCTGGGAGTTGTGAGATGCTCCAAAGCGCAAGCATTCCTACTGCGGGACAGTCGAGTCCTGTGAGATGGCTGCAGGACGCCCCATACAGAACGACTGGAGGGCAGGGTGCTAAGGATGGATGCCTGGGCATCCCACTTCCCATTCCCATTGTCTCCTAGCGACAAGGCAGGTTCGATTGCTGGCTCTGGCGGAGGTACGCACGGCGCTGAGTGGAGATGGACTCTCCTGAGGATGGGTCATCATGTGGGTTTGTGTCCATGGAGACCTAGGCATGTGGCAGTGGCTCGGGGGCCCGGCAGGATTCTCCGAACTTTAGGATTGGACACAGCTCCAAAGAGTAAGTTCCCCCTGTGGAGATGAGCGGTGTTCTGATGGGTGCCTCAGGAAACCTCCGTTTGCTGGTATTGGAATGCAGGCCTCTGAGGAGAGACGCCTGGAAACAAACCAAAGGGTTCCGAGGAAGGCCTAAGAGACTGTCCGGTTCCATCTTCTGTCTCTGGGGACATCCGTCTGCTTTTCTGCGTGGAGGGAGTTGCTCAGTTCGTGTCAGATCACCCCTGGGTGTCCAGGGCAGCCTACACTATTGGGATGGCCTCGGGGATCTTGGAGCCTTCTCCTAATCTGTAGGTTTGTGGCCAGTGGAATGGGCAGAGTTTCCTTGGAGAGGGCAGGCACAGTCCTGCGCTGTGGCCCCAGGGGCCCCGGCATTGAGGGTGTGTGGTCAGGGCTGCGGGGCCTGAAGTCTGAAAACTCAAACTCGGCTTAGGTTTGGGGCCGAGGGTATGGCAGGCCCCATCTACTGACCGTGATGGGAGCTGCTCTGGATTTGAATGAAGGGCGAGTGTGCGTCCTTTGCTCAGGCTTCTGTGTCTGGATTTTGTGTCAAGGAGGGCTGTGGAATGGAGGGGTGGCCTCCTGGGCCATGCATGAGCCTCCCTCTCTGGGGATTTGGCCTGGCTTCCAAGAGTTTCAGGTCATTCTGCGGGAACGGAGGAGTCCTGTATTCTGCCTCAGGTGTCCCTCCCAAAGAGGGATTCCAGAGCAGAGCCCTGGGTCCCGGCGACTGGAAAACTCAAAATCGGTTTAGGATGGGGGCCCAAGGGGCATGGGAAGCCCCCTAGGCGGGCTCATGGTCCAGCCACTGAGAGACCTGATTGGAGCACGAGGCTTATGATGAGGGTCACCAGGCGTCTTTGTGCCCATGGTGACCCTCAACCATGGGCGTGGCTTCCTGGGCCAAGCAGGATTCTCCTACCCTGAAGGTTGGACACCAGGCCAACAGCAAGGTTTCTTGGATGGGGATGGAGGAGTTCAGATTTCTGCATCAGGTTCCCTCCGGTCCGGGGATTGGTGATAAGGTCTAGGTTCTGAATACTGAACCCCCAGCTTGGGAAGAGATGACAGCCTAAGGCCATGGCGGGTCTGATGTGATTGGTGTCGGTCGGGATGTCAGGGCTCAGGCAGTGTCAGACAGAGCATGAGTGCCCATGGCAACCTCGAGAATTGGAGTGCAGTAGAGTGGCGTGCAGGTGGATCCTCATTGGGTGTTTCTGGGTAGTCGCCTAGGGCCACGTTTTTCTTCTGGTGGGAAGGCAGACTGCTGCATTGTGGCTCCAGAATTGCCAATCTCGAGGGCTTGGGGGGGCAGGCAGGTGAGGACGGAAGTCTGAGAACACAAGCTAGGGTGAGATTTCGGGCGACGGCCCTCTGTAGAGGCTGAAATGAGATCTCCTGCATCTGGAGACAGGGCGAGGATCCGACATTGGCTCAGGTTGGAGACTGTGTCCATTATGGCCCCATCAGGAAGTGGGGGCCCTCACGAAGCCACGGAGGTTTTCCCATGCTGGGAGTTGTGAGATGCTCCAAAGCGCAAGGATTCCTACTGCGGGACAGTCGAGTCCTGTGAGATGGCTCCAGGACACCCCATACAGAAAGACTGGAGGGCAGGGTGCTAAGGATGGATGCCTTGGCATCCCACCTCCCATTCCCATTGTCTCCTAGCGACAAGGCAGGTTCGATTGCTGGCTCTGGCGGAGCTACGCAGGGCGCTGAGTGGAGATGGACTCTCCTGAGGATGGGTCATAATGTGGGTTTGTGTCCGTGGAGACCTAGGAATGTGGCAGTGGCTCGGGGGCCCGGCAGGATTCTCCGAACTTTAGGACTGGTCTCAGCTCCAAAGACTAAGTTTCCCTGTGGAGATGAGAGGTGTTCTGATGGGTGCCTCAGGAAACCTCCGTTTGCTGGTATTGGAATGCAGGCCTCTGAGGAGAGACGCCTGGAAACCAACCAAAGGGTTCCGAGGAAGGCCTAACAGACTGTCCGGTTCCATTTTCTGTCTCTGGGACATCCGTCTGCTTTTCTGCATTGATGGAGTTGCTCAGCTTGTGTCAGGTCACCCCTGGGTGTCCAGGGCAGCCTACACTATTCTGATGGCCTCGGCGATCTTGGAGCCTTCTCCTAATCTGTAGGTTTGTGGCCAGTGGAATGGGAAGAGTTTCCTTGGAGAGGGCAGGCACAGTCCTGCTCTGTGGCCCCAGGGGCCCCAGCGTTGAGGGTGTGTGGGACAGGGCTGCGGGGCCTGAAGTCTGAAAACTCAAACTCGGCCTAGGTTTGGGGCCGAGGGTATGGCAGGCCCCATCTACCGACCGTGATCGGAGCTGCTCTGGATCTGAATGAAGGGCGAGCGTGCGTCCTTTTCTCAGGCTTCTGTGTCTGGATTTTGTGTCAAGGAGGGCTGTGGAATGGAGGGGTGGCCTCCTGGGCCATGGATGAGCCTCCCTCTCTGGGGATTTGGCCTGGCTTCCAAGAGTTTCAGGTCATTCTGCGGGAAGGGAGGAGTCCTGTATTCTGCCTCAGGTGTCCCTCCCAAAGAGGGATTCCAGAGCAGAACCCTGGGTCCCGGCGACTGGAAAACTCAAAATCGGGTTAGGATGGGGGCCCAAGGGGCATGGGAAGCCCCCTAGGCGGGCTCGTGGTCCAGCCACTGAGAGACCTGATTGGAGCACGAGGCTTATGGTGAGGGTCACCAGGCGTCTTTCTGCCCAAGGCGACCCTGAAGCATGGGCGTGGCCTCCTGGGCCATGCAGGTTTCTCCTACCCTGAAGGTTGGACACCAGGCCAACAGCAAGGTTTCTTGGATGGGGATGGAGGAGTTCAGATTTCTGCATCAGGTTCCCTCCTGTCCGGGGATTGGAGATAAGGTCTAGGTTCTGAATCCTGAACACCCAGCTTGGGAAGAGATGACAGCCTAAGGTCATGGCGGGTCTGATGTGATGAGTGTCGTTCGGGATGTCAGAGCTCAGGCAGTGTCACACAGAGAATAAGTGCCCATGGCAACCTCGAGAATTGGAGTGCAGTAGAGTGGCGTGCAGGTGGATCCTCATTGGGTGTTTCTGGGTAGTCGCCTAGGGCCACGTTTTTCTTCTGGTGGGAAGGCAGACTGCTGCAATGTGGCTCCAGAAATGCCAATCTCGAGGGCTTGGGGGTGGGGTAGGAAGGTGAGGACGGAAGTCTGAGAACAAAAGCTAGGGTGAGATTTCTGGCGAGGGCATTCTGCAGAGGCTGAAATGAGATCTCCTGCATCTGGAGACAGGGCGAGGATCCGACATTGGCTCAGGTTGAAGACTGTGTCCATTATGGCCCCATCAGGAAGTGGGGGCCCTCCCGAAGCCACGGAGGTTTTCCCATGCTGGGAGTTGTGAGATGCTCCAAAGCGCAAGCATTCCTACTGCGGGACAGTCGAGTCCTGTGAGATGGCTGCAGGACGCCCCATACAGAACGACTGGAGGGCAGGGTGCTAAGGATGGATGCCTGGGCATCCCACTTCCCATTCCCATTGTCTCCTAGCGACAAGGCAGGTTCGATTGCTGGCTCTGGCGGAGGTACGCACGGCGCTGAGTGGAGATGGACTCTCCTGAGGATGGGTCATCATGTGGGTTTGTGTCCATGGAGACCTAGGCATGTGGCAGTGGCTCGGGGGCCCGGCAGGATTCTCCGAACTTTAGGATTGGACACAGCTCCAAAGAGTAAGTTCCCCCTGTGGAGATGAGCGGTGTTCTGATGGGTGCCTCAGGAAACCTCCGTTTGCTGGTATTGGAATGCAGGCCTCTGAGGAGAGACGCCTGGAAACAAACCAAAGGGTTCCGAGGAAGGCCTAAGAGACTGTCCGGTTCCATCTTCTGTCTCTGGGGACATCCGTCTGCTTTTCTGCGTGGAGGGAGTTGCTCAGTTCGTGTCAGATCACCCCTGGGTGTCCAGGGCAGCCTACACTATTGGGATGGCCTCGGGGATCTTGGAGCCTTCTCCTAATCTGTAGGTTTGTGGCCAGTGGAATGGGCAGAGTTTCCTTGGAGAGGGCAGGCACAGTCCTGCGCTGTGGCCCCAGGGGCCCCGGCATTGAGGGTGTGTGGTCAGGGCTGCGGGGCCTGAAGTCTGAAAACTCAAACTCGGCTTAGGTTTGGGGCCGAGGGTATGGCAGGCCCCATCTACTGACCGTGATGGGAGCTGCTCTGGATTTGAATGAAGGGCGAGTGTGCGTCCTTTGCTCAGGCTTCTGTGTCTGGATTTTGTGTCAAGGAGGGCTGTGGAATGGAGGGGTGGCCTCCTGGGCCATGCATGAGCCTCCCTCTCTGGGGATTTGGCCTGGCTTCCAAGAGTTTCAGGTCATTCTGCGGGAACGGAGGAGTCCTGTATTCTGCCTCAGGTGTCCCTCCCAAAGAGGGATTCCAGAGCAGAGCCCTGGGTCCCGGCGACTGGAAAACTCAAAATCGGTTTAGGATGGGGGCCCAAGGGGCATGGGAAGCCCCCTAGGCGGGCTCATGGTCCAGCCACTGAGAGACCTGATTGGAGCACGAGGCTTATGATGAGGGTCACCAGGCGTCTTTGTGCCCATGGTGACCCTCAACCATGGGCGTGGCTTCCTGGGCCAAGCAGGATTCTCCTACCCTGAAGGTTGGACACCAGGCCAACAGCAAGGTTTCTTGGATGGGGATGGAGGAGTTCAGATTTCTGCATCAGGTTCCCTCCGGTCCGGGGATTGGTGATAAGGTCTAGGTTCTGAATACTGAACCCCCAGCTTGGGAAGAGATGACAGCCTAAGGCCATGGCGGGTCTGATGTGATTGGTGTCGGTCGGGATGTCAGGGCTCAGGCAGTGTCAGACAGAGCATGAGTGCCCATGGCAACCTCGAGAATTGGAGTGCAGTAGAGTGGCGTGCAGGTGGATCCTCATTGGGTGTTTCTGGGTAGTCGCCTAGGGCCACGTTTTTCTTCTGGTGGGAAGGCAGACTGCTGCATTGTGGCTCCAGAATTGCCAATCTCGAGGGCTTGGGGGGGCAGGCAGGTGAGGACGGAAGTCTGAGAACACAAGCTAGCGTGAGATTTCGGGCGAGGGCACTCTGCAGAGGCTGAAATGAGATCTCCTGCATCTGGAGACAGTGCGAGGATCCGACATTGGCTCAGGTTGGAGACTGTGTCCATTATGGCCCCATCAGGAAGTGGGGGCCCTCCCGAAGCCACGGAGGTTTTCCCATGCTGGGAGTTGTGAGATGCTCCAAAGCGCAAGGATTCCTACTGCGGGACAGTCGAGTCCTGTGAGATGGCTCCAGGACACCCCATACAGAAAGACTGGAGGGCAGGGTGCTAAGGATGGATGCCTGGGCATCCCACCTCCCATTCCCATTGTCTCCTAGCGACAAGGCTGGTTCGATTGCTGGCTCAGGCGGAGCTACGCAGGGTGCTGAGTGGAGATGGACTCTCCTGAGGATGGGTCATAATGTGGGTTTGTGTCCGTGGAGACCTAGGAATGTGGCAGTGGCTCGGGCCCCGGCAGGATTCTCCGAACTTTAGGATTGGACTCAGCTCCAAAGAGTAAGTTTCCCTGTGGAGATGAGAGGTGTTCTGATGGGTGCCTCAGGAAACCTCCGTTTGCTGGTATTGGAATGCAGGCCTCTGAGGAGAGACGCCTGGAAACCAACCAAAGGGTTCAGAGGAAGGCCTAACAGACTGTCCGGTTCCATCTTCTGTCTCTGGGGACATCCGTCTGCTCTTCTGCATTGATGGAGTTGCTCAGCTTGTGTCAGATCACCCCTGGGTGTCCAGGGCAGCCTACACTATTTGGATGACCTCGGCGATCTTTTAGCCTTCTCCTAATCTGTAGGTTTATGGCCAGGGGAATGGGCAGAGTTTCCTTGGAGAGGGCAGGCACAGTCCTGCTCTGTGGCCCCAGGGGCCCCAGCGTTGAGGGTGTGTGGGACAGGGCTGCGGGGCCTGAAGTCTGAAAACTCAAACTCGGCCTAGGTTTGGGGCCGAGGGTATGGCAGGCCCCATCTACCGACCGTGATCGGAGCTGCTCTGGATCTGAATGAAGGGCGAGCGTGCGTCCTTTTCTCAGGCTTCTGTGTCTGGATTTTGTGTCAAGGAGGGCTGTGGAATGGAGGGGTGGCCTCCTGGGCCATGGATGAGCCTCCCTCTCTGGGGATTTGGCCTGGCTTCCAAGAGTTTCAGGTCATTCTGCGGGAAGGGAGGAGTCCTGTATTCTGCCTCAGGTGTCCCTTCCAAAGAGGGATTCCAGAGCAGAACCCTGGGTCCCGGAGACTGGAAATCTCAAAATCGGGATAGGATGGGGGCCCAAGGGGCATGGGAAGCCCCCTAGGCGGGCTCGTGGTCCAGCCACTGAGAGACCTGATTGGAGCACGAGGCTTATGGTGAGGGTCACCAGGCGTCTTTGTGCCCAAGGCGACCCTGAAGCATGGGCGTGGCCTCCTGGGCCATGCAGGTTTCTCCTACCCTGAAGGTTGGACACCAGGCCAACAGCAAGGTTTCTTGGATGGGGATGGAGGAGTTCAGATTTCTGCATCAGGTTCCCTCCTGTCCGGGGATTGGAGATAAGGTCTAGGTTCTGCATCCTGAACACCCAGCTTGGGAAGAGATGACAGCCTAAGGTCATGGCGGGTCTGATGTGATGAGTGTCGTTCGGGATGTCAGAGCTCAGGCAGTGTCAGACAGAGAATAAGTGCCCATGGCAACCTCGAGAATTGGAGTGCAGTAGAGTGGCGTGCAGGTGGATCCTCATTGGGTGTTTCTGGGTAGTCGCCTAGGGCCACGTTTTTCTTCAGGTCGGAAGGCAGACTGCTGCATTGTGGCTCCAGAATTGCCAATCTAGAGGGCTTGGGGGTGGGGTAGGAAGGTGAGGACGGAAGTCTGAGAACACAAGCTAGGGTGAGATTTCGGGCGAGGGCACTCTGCAGAGGCTGAAATGAGATCTCCTGCATCTGGAGACAGGGCGAGGATCCGACATTGGCTCAGGTAGGAGACTGTGTCCATTATGGCCCCATCAGGAAGTGGGGGCCCTCCCGAAGCCACGGAGGTTTTCCCATGCTGGGAGTTGTGAGATGCTCCAAAGCACAAGGATTCCTACTGCGGGACAGTCGAGTCCTGTGAGATGGCTCCAGGACGCCCCATACAGAAAGACTGGAGGGCAGGGTGCTAAGGATGGATGCCTGTGCATCCCACCTCCCATTCCCATTCTCTCCTTGCGACAAGGCAGGTTCGATTGCTGGCTCTGGCGGAGGTACGCACGGCGCTGAGTGCAGATGGACTCTACTGAGGATGGGTCATCATGTGGGTTTGTGTCCATGGAGACCTAGGCATGTGGCAGTGGCTCGGGGGCCCGGCAGGATTCTCCGAACTTTAGGATTGGACACAGCTCCAAAGAGTAAGTTCCCCCTGTGGAGATGAGAGGTGTTCTGATGGGTGCCTCAGGAAACCTCCGTTTGCTGGTATTGGAATGCAGGCCTCTGAGGAGAGACGCCTGGAAACCAACCAAAGGGTTCCGAGGAAGGCCTAAGAGACTGTCCGGTTCCATCTTCTGTCTCTGGGGACATCCGTCTGCTTTTCTGCGTGGAGGGAGTTGCTCAGCTCGTGTCAGATCACCCCTGGGTGTCCAGGGCAGCCTACACTATTGGGATGGCCTCGGGGATCTTGGAGCCTTCTCCTAATCTGTAGGTTTGTGGCCAGTGGAATGGGCAGAGTTTCCTTGGAGAGGGCAGGCACAGTCCTGCGCTGTGGCCCCAGGGGCCCCGGCATTGAGGGTGTGTGGTCAGGGCTGCGGGGCCTGAAGTCTGAAAACTCAAACTCGGCTTAGGTTTGGGGCCGAGGGTATGGCAGGCCCCATCTACCGACCGTGATGGGAGCTGCTCTGGATTTGAATGAAGGGCGAGTGTGCGTCCTTTGCTCAGGCTTCTGTGTCTGGATTTTGTGTCAAGGAGGGCTGTGGAATGGAGGGGTGGCCTCCTGGGCCATGCATGAGCCTCCCTCTCTGGGGATTTGGCCTGGCTTCCAAGAGTTTCAGGTCATTCTGCGGGAAGGGAGGAGTCCTGTATTCTGCCTCAGGTGTCCCTCCCAAAGAGGGATTCCAGAGCAGAGCCCTGGGTCCCGGGGACTGGAAAACTCAAAATCGGTTTAGGATGGGGGCCCAAGGGGCATGGGAAGCCCCCTAGGCGGGCTCATGGTCCAGCCACTGAGAGACCTGATTGGAGCACGAGGCTTATGATGAGGGTCACCAGGCGTCTTTGTGCCCAAGGTGACCCTCAAGCATGGGCGTGGCCTCCTGGGCCAAGCAGGTTTCTCCTACCCTGAAGGTTGGACACCAGGCCAACAGCAAGGTTTCTTGGATGGGGATGGAGGAGTTCAGATTTCTGCATCAGGTTCCCTCCGGTCCGGGGATTGGTGATAAGGTCTAGGTTCTGAATACTGAACCCCCAGCTTGGGAAGAGATGACAGCCTAAGGCCATGGCGGGTCTGATGTGATTGGTGTCGGTCGGGATGTCAGGGCTCAGGCAGTGTCAGACAGAGCATGAGTGCCCATGGCAACCTCGAGAATTGGAGTGCAGTAGAGTGGCGTGCAGGTGGATCCTCATTGGGTGTTTCTGGGTAGTCGCCTAGGGCCACGTTTTTCTTCTGGTGGGAAGGCAGACTGCTGCATTGTGGCTCCAGAATTGCCAATCTCGAGGGCTTGGGGGGGCAGGCAGGTGAGGACGGAAGTCTGAGAACACAAGCTAGCGTGAGATTTCGGGCGAGGGCACTCTGCAGAGGCTGAAATGAGATCTCCTGCATCTGGAGACAGTGCGAGGATCCGACATTGGCTCAGGTTGGAGACTGTGTCCATTATGGCCCCATCAGGAAGTGGGGGCCCTCCCGAAGCCACGGAGGTTTTCCCATGCTGGGAGTTGTGAGATGCTCCAAAGCGCAAGGATTCCTACTGCGGGACAGTCGAGTCCTGTGAGATGGCTCCAGGACACCCCATACAGAAAGACTGGAGGGCAGGGTGCTAAAGATGGATGCCTGGGCATCCCACCTCCCATTCCCATTGTCTCCTAGCGACAAGGCTGGTTCGATTGCTGGCTCAGGCGGAGCTACGCAGGGTGCTGAGTGGAGATGGACTCTCCTGAGGATGGGTCATAATGTGGGTTTGTGTCCATGGAGACCTAGGAATGTGGCAGTGGCTCGGGCCCCGGCAGGATTCTCCGAACTTTAGGATTGGACTCAGCTCCAAAGAGTAAGTTTCCCTGTGGAGATGAGAGGTGTTCTGATGGGTGCCTCAGGAAACCTCCGTTTGCTGGTATTGGAATGCAGGCCTCTGAGGAGAGACGCCTGGAAACCAACCAAAGGGTTCAGAGGAAGGCCTAACAGACTGTCCGGTTCCATCTTCTGTCTCTGGGGACATCCGTCTGCTCTTCTGCATTGATGGAGTTGCTCAGCTTGTGTCAGATCACCCCTGGGTGTCCAGGGCAGCCTACACTATTGGGATGACCTCGGCGATCTTGGAGCCTTCTCCTAATCTGTAGGTTTATGGCCAGGGGAATGGGCAGAGTTTCCTTGGAGAGGGCAGGCACAGTCCTGCTCTGTGGCCCCAGGGGCCCCAGCGTTGAGGGTGTGTGGGACAGGGCTGCGGGGCCTGAAGTCTGAAAACTCAAACTCGGCCTAGGTTTGGGGCCGAGGGTATGGCAGGCCCCATCTACCGACCGTGATCGGAGCTGCTCTGGATCTGAATGAAGGGCGAGCGTGCGTCCTTTTCTCAGGCTTCTGTGTCTGGATTTTGTGTCAAGGAGGGCTGTGGAATGGAGAGGTGGCCTCCTGGGCCATGGATGAGCCTCCCTCTCTGGGGATTTGGCCTGACTTCCAAGAGTTTCAGGTCATTCTGCGGGAAGGGAGGAGTCCTGTATTCTGCCTCAGGTGTCCCTTCCAAAGAGGGATTCCAGAGCAGAACCCTGGGTCCCGGCGACTGGAAATCTCAAAATCGGGTTAGGATGGGGGCCCAAGGGGCATGGGAAGCCCCCTAGGCGGGCTCGTGGTCCAGCCACTGAGAGACCTGATTGGAGCACGAGGCTTATGGTGAGGGTCACCAGGCGTCTTTGTGCCCAAGGCGACCCTGAAGCATGGGCGTGGCCTCCTGGGCCATGCAGGTTTCTCCTACCCTGAAGGTTGGACACCAGGCCAACAGCAAGGTTTCTTGGATGGGGATGGAGGAGTTCAGATTTCTGCATCAGGTTCCCTCCTGTCCGGGGATTGGAGATAAGGTCTAGGTTCTGCATCCTGAACACCCAGCTTGGGAAGAGATGACAGCCTAAGGTCATGGCGGGTCTGATGTGATGAGTGTCGTTCGGGATGTCAGAGCTCAGGCAGTGTCAGACAGAGAATAAGTGCCCATGGCAACCTCGAGAATTGGAGTGCAGTAGAGTGGCGTGCAGGTGGATCCTCATTGGGTGTTTCTGGGTAGTCGCCTAGGGCCACGTTTTTCTTCTGGTCGGAAGGCAGACTGCTGCATTGTGGCTCCAGAATTGCCAATCTCGAGGGCTTGGGGGTGGGGTAGGAAGGTGAGGACGGAAGTCTGAGAACACAAGCTAGGGTGAGATTTCGGGCGAGGGCACTCTGCAGAGGCTGAAATGAGATCTCCTGCATCTGGAGACAGGGCGAGGATCCGACATTGGCTCAGGTAGGAGACTGTGTCCATTATGGCCCCATCAGGAAGTGGGGGCCCTCCCGAAGCCACGGAGGTTTTCCCATGCTGGGAGTTGTGAGATGCTCCAAAGCGCAAGGATTCCTACTGCGGGACAGTCGAGTCCTGTGAGATGGCTCCAGGACGCCCCATACAGAAAGACTGGAGGGCAGGGTGCTAAGGATGGATGCCTGTGCATCCCACCTCCCATTCCCATTCTCTCCTTGCGACAAGGCAGGTTCGATTGCTGGCTCTGGCGGAGGTACGCACGGCGCTGAGTGCAGATGGACTCTACTGAGGATGGGTCATCATGTGGGTTTGTGTCCATGGAGACCTAGGCATGTGGCAGTGGCTCGGGGGCCCGGCAGGATTCTCCGAACTTTAGGATTGGACACAGCTCCAAAGAGTAAGTTCCCCCTGTGGAGATGAGAGGTGTTCTGATGGGTGCCTCAGGAAACCTCCGTTTGCTGGTATTGGAATGCAGGCCTCTGAGGAGAGACGCCTGGAAACCAACCAAAGGGTTCCGAGGAAGGCCTAAGAGACTGTCCGGTTCCATCTTCTGTCTCTGGGGACATCCGTCTGCTTTTCTGCGTGGAGGGAGTTGCTCAGCTCGTGTCAGATCACCCCTGGGTGTCCAGGGCAGCCTACACTATTGGGATGGCCTCGGGGATCTTGGAGCCTTCTCCTAATCTGTAGGTTTGTGGCCAGTGGAATGGGCAGAGTTTCCTTGGAGAGGACAGGCACAGTCCTGCGCTTGGCCCCAGAGGCCCCAGCGTTGAGGGTGTGTGGGACAGGGCTGCGGGGCCTGAAGTCTGAAAACTCAAACTCGGCTTAGGTTTGGGGCCGAGGGTATGGCAGGCCCCATCTACCGACCGTGATGGGAGCTGCTCTGGATTTGAATGAAGGGCGAGTGTGCGTCCTTTGCTCAGGCTTCTGTGTCTGGATTTTGTGTCAAGGAGGGCTGTGGAATGGAGGGGTGGCCTCCTGGGCCATGCATGAGCCTCCCTCTCTGGGGATTTGGCCTGGCTTCCAAGAGTTTCAGGTCATTCTGCGGGAAGGGAGGAGTCCTGTATTCTGCCTCAGGTGTCCCTTCCAAAGAGGGATTCCAGAGCAGAACCCTGGGTCCCGGCGACTGGAAAACTCAAAATCGGGTTAGGATGGGGGCCCAAGGGGCATGGGAAGCCCCCTAGGCGGGCTCGTGGTCCAGCCACTGAGAGACCTGATTGGAGCACGAGGCTTATGGTGAGGGTCACCAGGCGTCTTTGTGCCCAAGGCGACCCTGAAGCATGGGCGTGGCCTCCTGGGCCATGCAGGTTTCTCCTACCCTGAAGGTTGGACACCAGGCCAACAGCAAGGTTTCTTGGATGGGGATGGAGGAGTTCAGATTTCTGCATCAGGTTCCCTCCTGTCCGGGGATTGGAGATAAGGTCTAGGTTCTGCATCCTGAACACCCAGCTTGGGAAGAGATGACAGCCTAAGGTCATGGCGGGTCTGATGTGATGAGTGTCGTTCGGGATGTCAGAGCTCAGGCAGTGTCAGACAGAGAATAAGTGCCCATGGCAACCTCGAGAATTGGAGTGCAGTCTAGTGGCGTGTAGGTGGATCCTCATTGGGTGTTTCTGGGTAGTCGCCTAGGGCCACGTTTTTCTTCTGGTCGGAAGGCAGACTGCTGCATTGTGGCTCCAGAATTGCCAATCTCGAGGGCTTGGGGGTGGGGTAGGAAGGTGAGGACGGAATTCTGAGAACACAATCTAGGGTGAGATTTCGGGCGAGGGCACTCTGCAGAGGCTGAAATGAGATCTCCTGCATCTGGAGACAGGGCGAGGATCCGACATTGGCTCAGGTTGGAGACTGTGTCCATTATGGCCCCATCAGGAAGTCGGGGCCCTCACGAAGCCACGGAGGTTTTCCCATGCTGGGAGTTGTGAGATGCTCCAAAGCGCAAGCATTCCTACTGCGGGACAGTCGAGTCCTGTGAGATGGCTCCAGGACGCCCCATACAGAAAGACTGGAGGTCAGGGTGCTAAGGATGGATGCCTGGGCATCCCACCTCCCATTCCCATTGTCTCCTAGCGACAAGGCAGGTTCGATTGCTGGCTCTGGCGGAGGTACGCACGGCGCTGAGTGGAGATGGACTCTCCTGAGGATGGGTCATCATGTGGGTTTGTGTCCATGGAGACCTAGGCATGTGGCAGTGGCTCGGGGGCCCGGCAGGATTCTCCGAACTTTAGGATTGGACACAGCTCCAAAGAGTAAGTTCCCCCTGTGGAGATGAGAGGTGTTCTGATGGGTGCCTCAGGAAACCTCCGTTTGCTGGTATTGGAATGCAAGCCTCTGAGGAGAGACGCCTGGAAACCAACCAAAGGGTTCCGAGGAAGGCCTAACAGACTGTCCGGTTCCATCTTCTGTCTCTGGGGACATCCGTCTGCTTTTCTGCGTGGAGGGAGTTGCTCAGCTCGTGTCAGATCACCCCTGGGTGTCCAGGGCAGCCTACACTATTGGGATGGCCTCGGGGATCTTGGAGCCTTCTCCTAATCTGTAGGTTTGTGGCCAGTGGAATGGGCAGAGTTTCCTTGGAGAGGGCAGGTACAGTCCTGCGCTGTGGCCCCAGGGGCCCCGGCATTGAGGGTGTGTGGTCAGGGCTGCGGGGCCTGAAGTCTGAAAACTCAAACTCGGCTTAGGTTTGGGGCCGAGGGTATGGCAGGCCCCATCTACCGACCGTGATGGGAGCTGCTCTGGATTTGAATGAAGGGCGAGTGTGCGTCCTTTGCTCAGGCTTCTGTGTCTGGATTTTGTGTCAAGGAGGGCTGTGGAATGGAGGGGTGGCCTCCTGGGCCATGCATGAGCCTCCATCTCTGGGGATTTGGCCTGGCTTCCAAGAGTTTCAGGTCATTCTGCGGGAAGGGAGGAGTCCTGTATTCTGCCTCAGGTGTCCCTCCCAAAGAGGGATTCCAGAGCAGAGCCCTGGGTCCCGGGGACTGGAAAACTCAAAATCGGTTTAGGATGGGGGCCCAAGGGGCATGGGAAGCCCCCTAGGCGGGCTCATGGTCCAGCCACTGAGAGACCTGATTGGAGCACGAGGCTTATGATGAGGGTCACCAGGCGTCTTTGTGCCCATGGTGACCCTCAACCATGGGCGTGGCTTCCTGGGCCAAGCAGGTTTCTCCTACCCTGAAGGTTGGACACCAGGCCAACAGCAAGGTTTCTTGGATGGGGATGGAGGAGTTCAGATTTCTGCATCAGGTTCCCTCCGGTCCGGGGATTGGTGATAAGGTCTAGGTTCTGAATACTGAACCCCCAGCTTGGGAAGAGATGACAGCCTAAGGCCATGGCGGGTCTGATGTGATTGGTGTCGGTCGGGATGTCAGGGCTCAGGCAGTGTCAGACAGAGCATGAATGCCCATGGCCACCTCGAGAATTGGAGAGCAGTAGAGTGGCGTGCAGGTGGATCCTCATTGGGTGTTTCTGGGTAGTCGCCTAGGGCCACGTTTTTCTTCTGGTGGGAAGGCAGACTGCTGCATTGTGGCTCCAGAATTGCCAATCTGGAGGGCTTGGGGGGGCAGTAAGGTGAGGACGGAAGTCTGAGAACACAAGCTAGGGTGAGATTTCGGGCGAGGGCACTCTGCAGAGGCTGAAATGAGATCTCCTGCATCTGGAGACAGGGCGAGGATCCGACATTGGCTCAGGTTGGAGACTGTGTCCATTATGGCCCCATCAGGAAGTGGGGGCCCTCACGAAGCCACGGAGGTTTTCCCATGCTGGGAGTTGTGAGATGCTCCAAAGCGCAAGGATTCCTACTGCGGGACAGTCGAGTCCTGTGAGATGGCTCCAGGAGGCCCCATACAGGAAGAATGGAGGGCAGGGTGCTAAGGATGGATGCCTGGGCATCCCACCTCCCATTCCCATTGTCTCCTAGCGACAAGGCAGGTTCGATTGCTGGCTCTGGCAGAGCTACGCAGGGCGCTGAGTGGAGATGGACTCTCCTGAGGATGCGTCATAATGTGGGTGTGTGTCCATGGAGACCTAGGAATGTGGCAGTGGCTCAGGGGCCCGGCAGGATTCCCCGAACTTTAGGATTGGACTCAGCTCCAAAGAGTAAGTTTCCCCTGTGGAGATGAGAGGTGTTCTGATGGGTGCCTCCGGAAACCTCCGTTTGCTGGTATTGGAATCCAGGCCTCTGAGGAGAGACGCCTGGAAACCAACCAAAGGGTTCAGAGGAAGGCCTAACGGACTGTCCGGTTCCATCTTCTGTCTCTGGGGACATCCGTCTGCTTTTCTGCATTGATGGAGTTGCTCAGCTTGTGTCAGATCACCCCTGGGTGTCCAGGGCAGCCTACACTATTTGGATGGCCTCGGCGATCTTGGAGCCTTCTCCTAATCTGTAGGTTTGTGGCCAGTGGAATGGGCAGAGTTTCCTTGGAGAGGGCAGGCACAGTCCTGCTCTGTGGCCCCAGGGGCCCCAGCGTTGAGGGTGTGTGGGACAGGGCTTCGGGGCCTGAAGTCTGAAAACTCAAACTCGGCCTAGGTTTGGGGCCGAGGGTATGGCAGGCCCCATCTACCGACCGTGATGGGAGCTGCTCTCGATTTGAATGAAGGGCGAGCGTGCGTCCTTTTCTCAGGCTTCTGTGTCTGGATTTTGTGTCAAGGAGGGCTGTGGAATGGAGGGGTGGCCTCCTGGGCCATGGATGAGCCTCCCTCTCTGGGGATTTGGCCTGGCTTCCAAGAGTTTCAGGTCATTCTGCGGGAAGGGAGGAGTCCTGTATTCTGCCTCAGGTGTCCCTCCCAAAGAGGGATTCCAGAGCAGAGCCCTGGGTCCCGGCGACTGGAATACTCAAAATCGGGTTAGGATGGGGGCCCAAGGGGCATGGGAAGCCCCCTAGGCGGGCTCGTGGTCCAGCCACTGAGAGACCTGATTGGAGCACGAGGCTTATGGTGAGTGTCACCAGGCGTCTTTGTGCCCAAGGCGACCCTGATGCATGGGCGTGACCTCCTGGGCCAAGCAGGTTTCTCCATCCCTGAAGGTTGGACACCAGGTCAACAGAAAGGTTTCTTGGGTGGGGATGTAGGAGTTCAGATTTCTGCATCAGGTTCCCTCCTGTCCGGGGATGGAGATAAGGTCTAGGTTCTGAATCCTGAACACCCATCTTGGGTAGAGATGACAGCCTAAGGTCATGGCGGGTCTGATGTGATGGGTGTCGGTCGGGATGTCAGGGCTCAGGCAGTGTCAGACAGAGCATGAGTGCCCATGGCAACCTCGTGAATTGGAGTGCAGTAGAGTGGCGTGCAGGTGGATCCTCATTGGGTGTTTCTGGGTAGTCGCCTAGGGCCACGTTTTTCCTCTGGTGGGAAGGCAGATTGCTGCATTGTGGCTCCAGAATTGCCAATCTGGAGGGCTGGCGGGGGCAGGCAGGTGAGGACGGAAGTCTGAGAACACAAGCTAGCGTGAGATTTCGGGCGAGGGCACTCTGCAGAGGCTGAAATGAGATCTCCTGCATCTGGAGACAGGGCGAGGATCCGACATTGGCTCAGGTTGGAGACTGTGTCCATTATGGCCCCATCAGGAAGTGGGGGCCCTCACGAAGCCACGGAGGTTTTCCCATGCTGGGAGTTGTGAGATGCTCCAAAGTGCAAGGATTCCTACTGCGGGACAGTCGAGTCCTGTGAGATGGCTCCAGGACGCCCCATACAAAAAGACTGGAGGGTAGGGTGCTAAGGATGGATGCCTGGGCATCCCACCTCCCAGTCCCTTTGTCTCCTAGAGACTAGGAAGGTTCGATTGCTGGCACTGGCGGAGCTATGCAGGGCGCTGAGTGGAGATGGACTCTCCTGAGGATGGGTCATAATGTGGGTTTGTGTCCGTGGAGACCTAGGAATGTGGCAGTGTCTCGGGGGCCCGGCAGGATTCTCCGAACTTTAGGATTGGTCTCAGCTCCAAAGACTAAGTTTCCCTGTGGAGATGAGAGGTGTTCTGATGGGTGCCTCAGGAAACCTCCGTTTGCTGGTATTGGAATGCAGGCCTCTGAGGAGAGACGCCTGGAAACCAACCAAAGGGTTCCGAGGAAGGCATAACAGACTGTCCGGTTCCATTTTCTGTCTCTGGGGACATCCGTCTGCTTTTCTGCATTGATGGAGTTGCTCAGCTTGTGTCAGATCACCCCTGGGTGTCCAGGGCAGCCTACACTATTCTGATGGCCTCGGCGATCTTGGAGCCTTCTCCTAATCTGTAGGTTTGTGGCCAGTGGAATGGGAAGAGTTTCCTTGGAGAGGGCAGGCACAGTCCTGCTCTGTGGCCCCAGGGGCCCCAGCGTTGAGGGTGTGTGGGACAGGGCTGCGGGGCCTGAAGTCTGAAAACTCAAACTCGGCCTAGGTTTGGGGCCGAGGGTATGGCAGGCCCCATCTACCGACCGTGATCGGAGCTGCTCTGGATCTGAATGAAGGGCGAGCGTGCGTCCTTTTCTCAGGCTTCTGTGTCTGGATTTTGTGTCAAGGAGGGCTGTGGAATGGAGGGGTGGCCTCCTGGGCCATGGATGAGCCTCCCTCTCTGGGGATTTGGCCTGGCTTCCAAGAGTTTCAGGTCATTCTGCGGGAAGGGAGGAGTCCTGTATTCTGCCTCAGGTGTCCCTTCCAAAGAGGGATTCCAGAGCAGAACCCTGGGTCCCGGCGACTGGAAATCTCAAAATCGGGTTAGGATGGTGGCCCAAGGGGCATGGGAAGCCCCCTAGGCGGGCTCGTGGTCCAGCCACTGAGAGACCTGATTGGAGCACGAGGCTTATGGTGAGGGTCACCAGGCGTCTTTGTGCCCAAGGCGACCCTGAAGCATGGGCGTGGCCTCCTGTGCCATGCAGGTTTCTCCTACCCTGAAGGTTGGACACCAGGCCAACAGCAAGGTTTCTTGGATGGGGATGGAGGAGTTCAGATTTCTGCATCAGGTTCCCTCCTGTCCGGGGATTGGAGATAAGGTCTAGGTTCTGAATCCTGAACACCCATCTTGGGAAGAGATGACAGCCTAAGGTCATGGCGGGTCTGATGTGATGAGTGTCGTTCGGGATGTCAGAGCTCAGGCAGTGTCAGACAGAGAATAAGTGCCCATGGCAACCTCGAGAATTGGAGTGCAGTCTAGTGGCGTGCAGGTGGATCCTCATTGGGTGTTTCTGGGTAGTCGCCAAGGCCACGTTTTTCTTCTGGTCGGAAGGCAGACTGCTGCATTGTGGCTCCAGAATTGCCAATCTCGAGGGCTTGGGGGTGGGGTAGGAAGGTGAGGACGGAAGTCTGAGAACACAAGCTAGGGTGAGATTTCGGGTGAGGGCACTCTGCAGAGGCTGAAATGAGATCTCCTGCATCTGGAGACAGGGCGAGGATCCGACATTGGCTCAGGTAGGAGACTGTGTCCATTATGGCCCCATCAGGAAGTGGGGGCCCTCCCGAAGCCACGGATGTTTTCCCATGCTGGGAGTTGTGAGATGCTCCAAAGCGCAAGCATTCCTACTGCGGGACAGTCGAGTCCTGTGAGATAGCTCCAGGACGCCCCATACAGAAAGACTGGAGGGCAGGGTGCTAAGGATGGATGCCTGGGCATCCCACCTCCCATTCCCATTCTCTCCTTGCGACAAGGCAGGTCGATTGCTGGCTCTGGCGGAGGTACGCACGGCGCTGAGTGCAGATGGACTCTACTGAGGATGGGTCATCATGTGGGTTTGTGTCCATGGAGACCTAGGCATGTGGCAGTGGCTCGGGGGCCCGGCAGGATTCTCCGAACTTTAGGATTGGACACAGCTCCAAAGAGTAAGTTCCCCCTGTGGAGATGAGAGGTGTTCTGATGGGTGCCTCAGGAAACCTCCGTTTGCTGGTATTGGAATGCAGGCCTCTGAGGAGAGACGCCTGGAACCCAACCAAAGGATTCCGAGGAAGGCCTAACAGACTGTCCGGTTCCATCTTCTGTCTCTGGGGACATCCGTCTGCTTTTCTGCGTGGAGGGAGTTGCTCAGCTCGTGTCAGATCACCCCAGGGTGTCCAGGGCAGCCTACACTATTGGGATGGCCTCGGGGATCTTGGAGCCTTCTCCTAATCTGTAGGTTTGTGGCCAGTGGAATGGGCAGAGTTTCCTTGGAGAGGGCAGGTACAGTCCTGCGCTGTGGCCCCAGGGGCCCCGGCATTGAGGGTGTGTGGTCAGGGCTGCGGGGCCTGAAGTCTGAAAACTGAAACTCGGCTTAGGTTTGGGGGCGAGGGTATGGCAGGCCCCATCTACCGACCGTGATGGGAGCTGCTCTGGATTTGAATGAAGTGCGAGTGTGCGTCCTTTGCTCAGGCTTCTGTGTCTGGATTTTGTGTCAAGGAGGGCTGTGGAATGGAGGGGTGGCCTCCTGGGCCATGCATGAGCCTCCCTCTCTGGGGATTTGGCCTGGCTTCCAAGAGTTTCAGGTCATTCTGCGGGAAGGGAGGAGTCCTGTATTCTGCCTCAGGTGTCCCTCCCAAAGAGGGATTCCAGAGCAGAGCCCTGGGTCCCGGCGACTGGAAAACTCAAAATTGGTTTAGGATGGGGGCCCAAGGGGCATGGGAAGCCCCCTAGGCGGGCTCATGGTCCAGCCACTGAGAGACCTGATTGGAGCACGAGGCTTATGATGAGGGTCACCAGGCGTCTTTGTGCCCATGGTGTCCCTCAACCATGGGCGTGGCTTCCTGGGCCAAGCAGGTTTCTCCTACCCTGAAGGTTGGACACCAGGCCAACAGCAAGGTTTCTTGGATGGGGATGGAGGAGTTCAGATTTCTGCATCAGGTTCCCTCCGGTCCGGGGATTGGAGATAAGGTCTAGGTTCTGAATCCTGAACACCCATCTTGGGAAGAGATGACAGCCTAAGGTCATGGCGGGTCTGATGTGATGGGTGTCGGTCGGGATGTCAGGGCTCAGGCAGTGTCAGACAGAGCATGAGTGCCCATGGCAACCTCGAGAATTGGAGTGCAGTAGAGTGGCGTGCAGGTGGATCCTCATTGGGTGTTTCTGGGTAGTCGCCTAGGGCCACGTTTTTCCTCTGGTGGGAAGGCAGATTGCTGCATTGTGGCTCCAGAATTGCCAATCTGGAGGGCTGGCGGGGGCAGGTAGGTGAGGACGGAAGTCTGAGAACACAAGCTAGCGTGAGATTTCGGGCGAGGGCACTCTGCAGAGGCTGAAATGAGATCTCCTGCATCTGGAGACAGGGCGAGGATCCGACATTGGCTCAGGTTGGAGACTGAGTCCATTATGGCCCCATCAGGAAGTGGGGGCCCTCCCGAAGCCACGGAGGTTTTCCCATGCTGGGAGTTGTGAGATGCTCCAAAGTGCAAGGATTCCTACTGCGGGACAGTCGAGTCCTGTGAGATGGCTCCAGGAGGCCCCATACAAAAAGACTGGAGAGTAGGGTGCTAAGGATGGATGCCTGGGCATCCCACCTCCCAGTCCCTTTGTCTCCTAGAGACTAGGAAGGTTCGATTGCTGGCACTGGCGGAGCTATGCAGGGCGCTGAGTGGAGATGGACTCTCCTGAGGATGGGTCATAATGTGGGTTTGTGTCCGTGGAGACCTAGGAATGTGGCAGTGGCTCGGGGGCCCGGCAGGATTCTCCGAACTTTAGGATTGGACTCAGCTCCAAAGAGTAAGTTTCCCTGTGGAGATGAGAGGTGTTCTGATGGGTGCCTCAGGAAACCTCCGTTTGCTGGTATTGGAATGCAGGCCTCTGAGGAGAGACGCCTGGAAACCAACCAAAGGGTTCAGAGGAAGGCCTAACAGACTGTCCGGTTCCATCTTCTGTCTCTGGGGACATCCGTCTGCTCTTCTGCATTGATGGAGTTGCTCAGCTTGTGTCAGATCACCCCTGGGTGTCCAGGGCAGCCTACACTATTGGGATGACCTCGGCGATCTTGGAGCCTTCTCCTAATCTGTAGGTTTATGGCCAGGGGAATGGGCAGAGTTTCCTTGGAGAGGGCAGGCACAGCCCTGCTCTGTGGCCCCAGGGGCCCCAGCGTTGAGGGTGTGTGGGACAGGGCTGCGGGGCCTGAAGTCTGAAAACTCAAACTCGGCCTAGGTTTGGGGCCGAGGGTATGGCAGGCCCCATCTACCGACCGTGATGGGAGCTGCTCTGGATTTGAATGAAGGGCGAGCGTACGTCCTTTTCTCAGGCTTCTGTGTCTGGATTTTGTGTCAAGGAGGGCTGTGGAATGGAGGGGTGGCCTCCTGGGCCATGGATGAGCCTCCCTCTCTGGGGATTTGGCCTGGCTTCCAAGAGTTTCAGGTCATTCTGCGGGAAGGGAGGAGTCCTGTATTCTGCCTCAGGTGTCCCTCCCAAAGAGGGATTCCAGAGCAGAGCCCTGGGTCCCGGCGACTGGAAAACTCAAAATCGGGTTAGGATGGGGGCCAAAGGGGCATGGGAAGCCCCCTAGGCGGGCTCGTGGTCCAGCCACTGAGAGACCTGATTGGAGCACGAGGCTTATGGTGAGGGTCACCAGGCGTCTTTGTGCCCAAGGTGACCCTCAAGCATGGGCGTGGCCTCCTGGGCCAAGCAGGTTTCTCCTACCCTGAAGGTTGGACACCAGGCCAACAGCAAGGTTTCTTGGATGGGGATGGAGGAGTTCAGATTTCTGCATCAGGTTCCCTCCTGTCCGGGGATTGGAGATAAGGTCTAGGTTCTGAATCCTGAACCCCCAGCTTGGAAGGAGATGACAGCCTAAGGCCATGGCGGGTCTGATGTGATGGGTGTCGGTCGGGATGTCAGGGCTCAGGCAGTGTCAGACAGAGCATGAGTGCCCATGGCAACCTCGAGAATTGGAGTGCAGTAGAGTGGCGTGCAGGTGGATCCTCATTGGGTGTTTCTGGGTAGTCGCCTAGGGCCACGTTTTTCTTCTGGTGGGAAGGCAGACTGCTGCATTGTGGCTCCAGAATTGCCAATCTCGAGGGCTTGGGGGGGCAGGCAGGTGAGGTCGGAAGTCTGAGAACACAAGCTAGCGTGAGATTTCGGGCGAGGGCACTCTGCAGAGGCTGAAATGAGATCTCCTGCATCTGGAGACAGGGCGAAGATCCGACATTGGCTCAGGTTGGAGACTGTGTCCATTATGGCCCCATCAGGAAGTGGGGGCCCTCACGAAGCCTCGGAGGTTTTCCCATGCTGGGAGTTGTGAGATGCTCCAAAGCGCAAGGATTCCTACTGCGGGACAGTCGAGTCCTGTGAGATGGCTCCAGGACGCCCCATACAAAAAGACTGGAGGGTAGGGTGCTAAGGATGGATGCCTGGGCATCCCACCTCCCAGTCCCTTTGTCTCCTAGAGACTAGGAAGGTTGGATTGCTGGCATTGGCGGAGCTATGCAGGGCGCTGAGTGGAGATGGACTCTCCTGAGGATGGGTCATAATGTGGGTTTGTGTCCGTGGAGACCTTGGAATGTGGCAGTGGCTCGGGGGCCCGGCAGGATTCTCCGAACTTTAGGATTGGTCTCAGCTCCAAAGACTAAGTTTCCCTGTGGAGATGAGAGGTGTTCTGATGGGTGCCTCAGGAAACCTCCGTTTGCTGGTATTGGAATGCAGGCCTCTGAGGAGAGACGCCTGGAAACCAACCAAAGGGTTCCGAGGAAGGCCTAACAGACTGTCCGGTTCCATTTTCTGTCTCTGGGGACATCCGTCTGCTTTTCTGCATTGATGGAGTTGCTCAGCTTGTGTCAGATCACCCCTGGGTGTCCAGGGCAGCCTACACTATTCTGATGGCCTCGGCGATCTTGGAGCCTTCTCCTAATCTGTAGGTTTGTGGCCAGTGGAATGGGAAGAGTTTCCTTGGAGAGGGCAGGCACAGTCCTGCTCTGTGGCCCCAGGGGCCCCAGCGTTGAGGGTGTGTGGGACAGGGCTGCGGGGCCTGAAGTCTGAAAACTCAAACTCGGCCTAGGTTTGGGGCCGAGGGTATGGCAGGCCCCATCTACCGACCGTGATCGGAGCTGCTCTGGATCTGAATGAAGGGCGAGCGTGCGTCCTTTTCTCAGGCTTCTGTGTCTGGATTTTGTGTCAAGGAGGGCTGTGGAATGGAGGGGTGGCCTCCTGGGCCATGGATGAGCCTCCCTCTCTGGGGATTTGGCCTGGCGTCCAAGAGTTTCAGGTCATTCTGCGGGAAGGGAGGAGTCCTGTATTCTGCCTCAGGTGTCCCTTCCAAAGAGGGATTCCAGAGCAGAACCCTGGGTCCCGGCGACTGGAAATCTCAAAATCGGGTTAGGATGGTGGCCCAAGGGGCATGGGAAGCCCCCTAGGCGGGCTCGTGGTCCAGCCACTGAGAGACCTGATTGGAGCACGAGGCTTATGGTGAGGGTCACCAGGCGTCTTTGTGCCCAAGGCGACCCTGAAGCATGGGCGTGGCCTCCTGTGCCATGCAGGTTTCTCCTACCCTGAAGGTTGGACACCAGGCCAACAACAAGGTTTCTTGGATGGGGATGGAGGAGTTCAGATTTCTGCATCAGGTTCCCTCCTGTCCGGGGATTGGAGATAAGGTCTAGGTTCTGAATCCTGAACACCCATCTTGGGAAGAGATGACAGCCTAAGGTCATGGCGGGTCTGATGTGATGAGTGTCGTTCGGGATGTCAGAGCTCAGGCAGTGTCAGACAGAGAATAAGTGCCCATGGCAACCTCGAGAATTGGAGTGCAGTCTAGTGGCGTGCAGGTGGATCCTCATTGGGTGTTTCTGGGTAGTCGCCAAGGCCACGTTTTTCTTCTGGTCGGAAGGCAGACTGCTGCATTGTGGCTCCAGAATTGCCAATCTCGAGGGCTTGGGGGTGGGGTAGGAAGGTGAGGACGGAAGTCTGAGAACACAAGTTAGGGTGAGATTTCGGGCGAGGGCACTCTGCAGAGGCTGAAATGAGATCTCCTGCATCTGGAGACAGGGCGAGGATCCGACATTGGCTCAGGTTGGAGACTGTGTCCATTATGGCCCCATCAGGAAGTGGGGGCCCTCACGAAGCCACGGAGGTTTTCCCATGCTGGGAGTTGTGAGATGCTCCAAAGTGCAAGGATTCCTACTGCGGGACAGTCGAGTCCTGTGAGATGGCTCCAGGACGCCCCATACAAAAAGACTGGAGGGTAGGGTGCTAAGGATGGATGCCTGGGCATCCCACCTCCCAGTCCCTTTGTCTCCTAGAGACTAGGAAGGTTCGATTGCTGGCACTGGCGGAGCTATGCAGGGCGCTGAGTGGAGATGGACTCTCCTGAGGATGGGTCATAATGTGGGTTTGTGTCCGTGGAGACCTAGGAATGTGGCAGTGGCTCGGGGGCCCGGCAGGATTCTCCGAACTTTAGGATTGGTCTCAGCTCCAAAGACTAAGTTTCCCTGTGGAGATGAGAGGTGTTCTGATGGGTGCCTCAGGAAACCTCCGTTTGCTGGTATTGGAATGCAGGCCTCTGAGGAGAGACGCCTGGAAACCAACCAAAGGGTTCCAAGGAAGGCCTAACAGACTGTCCGGTTCCATTTTCTGTCTCTGGGGACATCCGTCTGCTTTTCTGCATTGATGGAGTTGCTCAGCTTGTGTCAGATCACCCCTGGGTGTCCAGGGCAGCCTACACTATTCTGATGGCCTCGGCGATCTTGGAGCCTTCTCCTAATCTGTAGGTTTGTGGCCAGTGGAATGGGAAGAGTTTCCTTGGAGAGGGCAGGCACAGTCCTGCTCTGTGGCCCCAGGGGCCCCAGCGTTGAGGGTGTGTGGGACAGGGCTGCGGGGCCTGAAGTCTGAAAACTCAAACTCGGCCTAGGTTTGGGGCCGAGGGTATGGCAGGCCCCATCTACCGACCGTGATCGGAGCTGCTCTGGATCTGAATGAAGGGCGAGCGTGCGTCCTTTTCTCAGGCTTCTGTGTCTGGATTTTGTGTCAAGGAGGGCTGTGGAATGGAGGGGTGGCCTCCTGGGCCATGGATGAGCCTCCCTCTCTGGGGATTTGGCCTGGCTTCCAAGAGTTTCAGGTCATTCTGCGGGAAGGGAGGAGTCCTGTATTCTGCCTCAGGTGTCCCTTCCAAAGAGGGATTCCAGAGCAGAACCCTGGGTCCCGGCGACTGGAAATCTCAAAATCGGGTTAGGATGGTGGCCCAAGGGGCATGGGAAGCCCCCTAGGCGGGCTCGTGGTCCAGCCACTGAGAGACCTGATTGGAGCACGAGGCTTATGGTGAGGGTCACCAGGCGTCTTTGTGCCCAAGGCGACCCTGAAGCATGGGCGTGGCCTCCTGTGCCATGCAGGTTTCTCCTACCCTGAAGGTTGGACACCAGGCCAACAGCAAGGTTTCTTGGATGGGGATGGAGGAGTTCAGATTTCTGCATCAGGTTCCCTCCTGTCCGGGGATTGGAGATAAGGTCTAGGTTCTGAATCCTGAACACCCATCTTGGGAAGAGATGACAGCCTAAGGTCATGGCGGGTCTGATGTGATGAGTGTCGTTCGGGATGTCAGAGCTCAGGCAGTGTCAGACAGAGAATAAGTGCCCATGGCAACCTCGAGAATTGGAGTGCAGTCTAGTGGCGTGCAGGTGGATCCTCATTGGGTGTTTCTGGGTAGTCGCCAAGGCCACGTTTTTCTTCTGGTCGGAAGGCAGACTGCTGCATTGTGGCTCCAGAATTGCCAATCTCGAGGGCTTGGGGGTGGGGTAGGAAGGTGAGGACGGAAGTCTGAGAACACAAGCTAGGGTGAGATTTCGGGTGAGGGCACTCTGCAGAGGCTGAAATGAGATCTCCTGCATCTGGAGACAGGGCGAGGATCCGACATTGGCTCAGGTAGGAGACTGTGTCCATTATGGCCCCATCAGGAAGTGGGGGCCCTCCCGAAGCCACGGATGTTTTCCCATGCTGGGAGTTGTGAGATGCTCCAAAGCGCAAGCATTCCTACTGCGGGACAGTCGAGTCCTGTGAGATAGCTCCAGGACGCCCCATACAGAAAGACTGGAGGGCAGGGTGCTAAGGATGGATGCCTGGGCATCCCACCTCCCATTCCCATTCTCTCCTTGCGACAAGGCAGGTCGATTGCTGGCTCTGGCGGAGGTACGCACGGCGCTGAGTGCAGATGGACTCTACTGAGGATGGGTCATCATGTGGGTTTGTGTCCATGGAGACCTAGGCATGTGGCAGTGGCTCGGGGGCCCGGCAGGATTCTCCGAACTTTAGGATTGGACACAGCTCCAAAGAGTAAGTTCCCCCTGTGGAGATGAGAGGTGTTCTGATGGGTGCCTCAGGAAACCTCCGTTTGCTGGTATTGGAATGCAGGCCTCTGAGGAGAGACGCCTGGAACCCAACCAAAGGATTCCGAGGAAGGCCTAACAGACTGTCCGGTTCCATCTTCTGTCTCTGGGGACATCCGTCTGCTTTTCTGCGTGGAGGGAGTTGCTCAGCTCGTGTCAGATCACCCCAGGGTGTCCAGGGCAGCCTACACTATTGAGATGGCCTCGGGGATCTTGGAGCCTTCTCCTAATCTGTAGGTTTGTGGCCAGTGGAATGGGCAGAGTTTCCTTGGAGAGGGCAGGTACAGTCCTGCGCTGTGGCCCCAGGGGCCCCGGCATTGAGGGTGTGTGGTCAGGGCTGCGGGGCCTGAAGTCTGAAAACTCAAACTCGGCTTAGGTTTGGGGGCGAGGGTATGGCAGGCCCCATCTACCGACCGTGATGGGAGCTGCTCTGGATTTGAATGAAGTGCGAGTGTGCGTCCTTTGCTCAGGCTTCTGTGTCTGGATTTTGTGTCAAGGAGGGCTGTGGAATGGAGGGGTGGCCTCCTGGGCCATGCATGAGCCTCCCTCTCTGGGGATTTGGCCTGGCTTCCAAGAGTTTCAGGTCATTCTGCGGGAAGGGAGGAGTCCTGTATTCTGCCTCAGGTGTCCCTCCCAAAGAGGGATTCCAGAGCAGAGCCCTGGGTCCCGGCGACTGGAAAACTCAAAATTGGTTTAGGATGGGGGCCCAAGGGGCATGGGAAGCCCCCTAGGCGGGCTCATGGTCCAGCCACTGAGAGACCTGATTGGAGCACGAGGCTTATGATGAGGGTCACCAGGCGTCTTTGTGCCCATGGTGTCCCTCAACCATGGGCGTGGCTTCCTGGGCCAAGCAGGTTTCTCCTACCCTGAAGGTTGGACACCAGGCCAACAGCAAGGTTTCTTGGATGGGGATGGAGGAGTTCAGATTTCTGCATCAGGTTCCCTCCGGTCCGGGGATTGGTGATAAGGTCTAGGTTCTGAATACTGAACCCCCAGCTTGGGAAGAGATGACAGCCTAAGGCCATGGCGGGTCTGATGTGATTGGTGTCGGTCGGGATGTCAGGGCTCAGGCAGTGTCAGACAGAGCATGAATGCCCATGGCCACCTCGAGAATTGGAGAGCAGTAGAGTGGCGTGCAGGTGGATCCTCATTGGGTGTTTCTGGGTAGTCGCCTAGGGCCACGTTTTTCTTCTGGTGGGAAGGCAGACTGCTGCATTGTGGCTCCAGAATTGCCAATCTGGAGGGCTTGGGGGGGCAGTAAGGTGAGGACGGAAGTCTGAGAACACAAGCTAGGGTGAGATTTCGGGCGAGGGCACTCTGCAGAGGCTGAAATGAGATCTCCTGCATCTGGAGACAGTGCGAGGATCCGACATTGGCTCAGGTTGGAGACTGTGTCCATTATGGCCCCATCAGGAAGTGGGGGCCCTCACGAAGCCACGGAGGTTTTCCCATGCTGGGAGTTGTGAGATGCTCCAAAGCGCAAGGATTCCTACTGCGGGACAGTCGAGTCCTGTGAGATGGCTCCAGGAGGCCCCATACAGGAAGAATGGAGGGCAGGGTGCTAAGGATGGATGCCTGGGCATCCCACCTCCCATTCCCATTGTCTCCTAGCGACAAGGCAGGTTCGATTGCTGGCTCTGGCAGAGCTACGCAGGGCGCTGAGTGGAGATGGACTCTCCTGAGGATGCGTCATAATGTGGGTGTGTGTCCATGGAGACCTAGGAATGTGGCAGTGGCTCAGGGGCCCGGCAGGATTCCCCGAACTTTAGGATTGGACTCAGCTCCAAAGAGTAAGTTTCCCCTGTGGAGATGAGAGGTGTTCTGATGGGTGCCTCCGGAAACCTCCGTTTGCTGGTATTGGAATCCAGGCCTCTGAGGAGAGACGCCTGGAAACCAACCAAAGGGTTCAGAGGAAGGCCTAACGGACTGTCCGGTTCCATCTTCTGTCTCTGGGGACATCCGTCTGCTTTTCTGCATTGATGGAGTTGCTCAGCTTGTGTCAGATCACCCCTGGGTGTCCAGGGCAGCCTACACTATTTGGATGGCCTCGGCGATCTTGGAGCCTTCTCCTAATCTGTAGGTTTGTGGCCAGTGGAATGGGCAGAGTTTCCTTGGAGAGGGCAGGCACAGTCCTGCTCTGTGGCCCCAGGGGCCCCAGCGTTGAGGGTGTGTGGGACAGGGCTGCGGGGCCTGAAGTCTGAAAACTCAAACTCGGCCTAGGTTTGGGGCCGAGGGTATGGCAGGCCCCATCTACCGACCGTGATGGGAGCTGCTCTCGATTTGAATGAAGGGCGAGCGTGCGTCCTTTTCTCAGGCTTCTGTGTCTGGATTTTGTGTCAAGGAGGGCTGTGGAATGGAGGGGTGGCCTCCTGGGCCATGGATGAGCCTCCCTCTCTGGGGATTTGGCCTGGCTTCCAAGAGTTTCAGGTCATTCTGCGGGAAGGGAGGAGTCCTGTATTCTGCCTCAGGTGTCCCTCCCAAAGAGGGATTCCAGAGCAGAGCCCTGGGTCCCGGCGACTGGAAAACTCAAAATCGGGTTAGGATGGGGGCCCAAGGGGCATGGGAAGCCCCCTAGGCGGGCTCGTGGTCCAGCCACTGAGAGACCAGATTGGAGCACGAGGCTTATGGTGAGTGTCACCAGGCGTCTTTGTGCCCAAGGCGACCCTGATGCATGGGCGTGACCTCCTGGGCCAAGCAGGTTTCTCCAACCCTGAAGGTTGGACACCAGGCCAACAGAAAGGTTTCTTGGGTGGGGATGTAGGAGTTCAGATTTCTGCATCAGGTTCCCTCCTGTCCGGGGATGGAGATAAGGTCTAGGTTCTGAATCCTGAACACCCATCTTGGGAAGAGATGACAGCCTAAGGTCATGGCGGGTCTGATGTGATGGGTGTCGGTCGGGATGTCAGGGCTCAGGCAGTGTCAGACAGAGCATGAGTGCCCATGGCAACCTCGAGAATTGGAGTGCAGTAGAGTGGCGTGCAGGTGGATCCTCATTGGGTGTTTCTGGGTAGTCGCCTAGGGCCACGTTTTTCCTCTGGTGGGAAGGCAGATTGCTGCATTGTGGCTCCAGAATTGCCAATCTGGAGGGCTGGCGGGGGCAGGCAGGTGAGGACGGAAGTCTGAGAACACAAGCTAGCGTGAGATTTCGGGCGAGGGCACTCTGCAGAGGCTGAAATGAGATCTCCTGCATCTGGAGACAGGGCGAGGATCCGACATTGGCTCAGGTTGGAGACTGTGTCCATTATGGCCCCATCAGGAAGTGGGGGCCCTCACGAAGCCACGGAGGTTTTCCCATGCTGGGAGTTGTGAGATGCTCCAAAGTGCAAGGATTCCTACTGCGGGACAGTCGAGTCCTGTGAGATGGCTCCAGGACGCCCCATACAAAAAGACTGGAGGGTAGGGTGCTAAGGATGGATGCCTGGGCATCCCACCTCCCAGTCCCTTTGTCTCCTAGAGACTAGGAAGGTTCGATTGCTGGCACTGGCGGAGCTATGCAGGGCGCTGAGTGGAGATGGACTCTCCTGAGGATGGGTCATAATGTGGGTTTGTGTCCGTGGAGACCTAGGAATGTGGCAGTGGCTCGGGGGCCCGGCAGGATTCTCCGAACTTTAGGATTGGTCTCAGCTCCAAAGACTAAGTTTCCCTGTGGAGATGAGAGGTGTTCTGATGGGTGCCTCAGGAAACCTCCGTTTGCTGGTATTGGAATGCAGGCCTCTGAGGAGAGACGCCTGGAAACCAACCAAAGGGTTCCGAGGAAGGCCTAACAGACTGTCCGGTTCCATTTTCTGTCTCTGGGGACATCCGTCTGCTTTTCTGCATTGATGGAGTTGCTCAGCTTGTGTCAGATCACCCCTGGGTGTCCAGGGCAGCCTACACTATTCTGATGGCCTCGGCGATCTTGGAGCCTTCTCCTAATCTGTAGGTTTGTGGCCAGTGGAATGGGAAGAGTTTCCTTGGAGAGGGCAGGCACAGTCCTGCTCTGTGGCCCCAGGGGCCCCAGCGTTGAGGGTGTGTGGGACAGGGCTGCGGGGCCTGAAGTCTGAAAACTCAAACTCGGCCTAGGTTTGGGGCCGAGGGTATGGCAGGCCCCATCTACCGACCGTGATCGGAGCTGCTCTGGATCTGAATGAAGGGCGAGCGTGCGTCCTTTTCTCAGGCTTCTGTGTCTGGATTTTGTGTCAAGGAGGGCTGTGGAATGGAGGGGTGGCCTCCTGGGCCATGGATGAGCCTCCCTCTCTGGGGATTTGGCCTGGCTTCCAAGAGTTTCAGGTCATTCTGCGGGAAGGGAGGAGTCCTGTATTCTGCCTCAGGTGTCCCTTCCAAAGAGGGATTCCAGAGCAGAACCCTGGGTCCCGGCGACTGGAAATCTCAAAATCGGGTTAGGATGGTGGCCCAAGGGGCATGGGAAGCCCCCTAGGCGGGCTCGTGGTCCAGCCACTGAGAGACCTGTTTGGAGCACGAGGCTTATGGTGAGGGTCACCAGGCGTCTTTGTGCCCAAGGCGACCCTGAAGCATGGGCGTGGCCTCCTGTGCCATGCAGGTTTCTCCTACCCTGAAGGTTGGACACCAGGCCAACAGCAAGGTTTCTTGGATGGGGATGGAGGAGTTCAGATTTCTGCATCAGGTTCCCTCCTGTCCGGGGATTGGAGATAAGGTCTAGGTTCTGAATCCTGAACACCCATCTTGGGAAGAGATGACAGCCTAAGGTCATGGCGGGTCTGATGTGATGAGTGTCGTTCGGGATGTCAGAGCTCAGGCAGTGTCAGACAGAGAATAAGTGCCCATGGCAACCTCGAGAATTGGAGTGCAGTCTAGTGGCGTGCAGGTGGATCCTCATTGGGTGTTTCTGGGTAGTCGCCAAGGCCACGTTTTTCTTCTGGTCGGAAGGCAGACTGCTGCATTGTGGCTCCAGAATTGCCAATCTCGAGGGCTTGGGGGTGGGGTAGGAAGGTGAGGACGGAAGTCTGAGAACACAAGCTAGGGTGAGATTTCGGGTGAGGGCACTCTGCAGAGGCTGAAATGAGATCTCCTGCATCTGGAGACAGGGCGAGGATCCGACATTGGCTCAGGTTGGAGACTGTGTCCATTATGGCCCCATCAGGAAGTGGGGGCCCTCCCGAAGCCACGGATGTTTTCCCATGCTGGGAGTTGTGAGATGCTCCAAAGCGCAAGCATTCCTACTGCGGGACAGTCGAGTCCTGTGAGATAGCTCCAGGACGCCCCATACAGAAAGACTGGAGGGCAGGGTGCTAAGGATGGATGCCTGGGCATCCCACCTCCCATTCCCATTCTCTCCTTGCGACAAGGCAGGTCGATTGCTGGCTCTGGCGGAGGTACGCACGGCGCTGAGTGCAGATGGACTCTACTGAGGATGGGTCATCATGTGGGTTTGTGTCCATGGAGACCTAGGCATGTGGCAGTGGCTCGGGGGCCCGGCAGGATTCTCCGAACTTTAGGATTGGACACAGCTCCAAAGAGTAAGTTCCCCCTGTGGAGATGAGAGGTGTTCTGATGGGTGCCTCAGGAAACCTCCGTTTGCTGGTATTGGAATGCAGGCCTCTGAGGAGAGACGCCTGGAACCCAACCAAAGGATTCCGAGGAAGGCCTAACAGACTGTCCGGTTCCATCTTCTGTCTCTGGGGACATCCGTCTGCTTTTCTGCGTGGAGGGAGTTGCTCAGCTCGTGTCAGATCACCCCAGGGTGTCCAGGGCAGCCTACACTATTGGGATGGCCTCGGGGATCTTGGAGCCTTCTCCTAATCTGTAGGTTTGTGGCCAGTGGAATGGGCAGAGTTTCCTTGGAGAGGGCAGGTACAGTCCTGCGCTGTGGCCCCAGGGGCCCCGGCATTGAGGGTGTGTGGTCAGGGCTGCGGGGCCTGAAGTCTGAAAACTCAAACTCGGCTTAGGTTTGGGGGCGAGGGTATGGCAGGCCCCATCTACCGACCGTGATGGGAGCTGCTCTGGATTTGAATGAAGTGCGAGTGTGCGTCCTTTGCTCAGGCTTCTGTGTCTGGATTTTGTGTCAAGGAGGGCTGTGGAATGGAGGGGTGGCCTCCTGGGCCATGCATGAGCCTCCCTCTCTGGGGATTTGGCCTGGCTTCCAAGAGTTTCAGGTCATTCTGCGGGAAGGGAGGAGTCCTGTATTCTGCCTCAGGTGTCCCTCCCAAAGAGGGATTCCAGAGCAGAGCCCTGGGTCCCGGCGACTGGAAAACTCAAAATTGGTTTAGGATGGGGGCCCAAGGGGCATGGGAAGCCCCCTAGGCGGGCTCATGGTCCAGCCACTGAGAGACCTGATTGGAGCACGAGGCTTATGATGAGGGTCACCAGGCGTCTTTGTGCCCATGGTGTCCCTCAACCATGGGCGTGGCTTCCTGGGCCAAGCAGGTTTCTCCTACCCTGAAGGTTGGACACCAGGCCAACAGCAAGGTTTCTTGGATGGGGATGGAGGAGTTCAGATTTCTGCATCAGGTTCCCTCCGGTCCGGGGATTGGAGATAAGGTCTAGGTTCTGAATCCTGAACACCCATCTTGGGAAGAGATGACAGCCTAAGGTCATGGCGGGTCTGATGTGATGGGTGTCGGTCGGGATGTCAGGGCTCAGGCAGTGTCAGACAGAGCATGAGTGCCCATGGCAACCTCGAGAATTGGAGTGCAGTAGAGTGGCGTGCAGGTGGATCCTCATTGGGTGTTTCTGGGTAGTCGCCTAGGGCCACGTTTTTCCTCTGGTGGGAAGGCAGATTGCTGCATTGTGGCTCCAGAATTGCCAATCTGGAGGGCTGGCGGGGGCAGGCAGGTGAGGCCGGAAGTCTGAGAACACAAGCTAGCGTGAGATTTCGGGCGAGGGCACTCTGCAGAGGCTGAAATGAGATCTCCTGCATCTGGAGACAGGGCGAGGATCCGACATTGGCTCAGGTTGGAGACTGAGTCCATTATGGCCCCATCAGGAAGTGGGGGCCCTCCCGAAGCCACGGAGGTTTTCCCATGCTGGGAGTTGTGAGATGCTCCAAAGTGCAAGGATTCCTACTGCGGGACAGTCGAGTCCTGTGAGATGGCTCCAGGAGGCCCCATACAAAAAGACTGGAGAGTAGGGTGCTAAGGATGGATGCCTGGGCATCCCACCTCCCAGTCCCTTTGTCTCCTAGAGACTAGGAAGGTTCGATTGCTGGCATTGGCGGAGCTATGCAGGGCGCTGAGTGGAGATGGACTCTCCTGAGGATGGGTCATAATGTGGGTTTGTGTCCGTGGAGACCTAGGAATGTGGCAGTGGCTCGGGGGCCCGGCAGGATTCTCCGAACTTTAGGATTGGACTCAGCTCCAAAGAGTAAGTTTCCCTGTGGAGATGAGAGGTGTTCTGATGGGTGCCTCAGGAAACCTCCGTTTGCTGGTATTGGAATGCAGGCCTCTGAGGAGAGACGCCTGGAAACCAACCAAAGGGTTCAGAGGAAGGCCTAACAGACTGTCCGGTTCCATCTTCTGTCTCTGGGGACATCCGTCTGCTCTTCTGCATTGATGGAGTTGCTCAGCTTGTGTCAGATCACCCCTGGGTGTCCAGGGCAGCCTACACTATTGGGATGACCTCGGCGATCTTGGAGCCTTCTCCTAATCTGTAGGTTTATGGCCAGGGGAATGGGCAGAGTTTCCTTGGAGAGGGCAGGCACAGCCCTGCTCTGTGGCCCCAGGGGCCCCAGCGTTGAGGGTGTGTGGGACAGGGCTGCGGGGCCTGAAGTCTGAAAACTCAAACTCGGCCTAGGTTTGGGGCCGAGGGTATGGCAGGCCCCATCTACCGACCGTGATGGGAGCTGCTCTGGATTTGAATGAAGGGCGAGCGTACGTCCTTTTCTCAGGCTTCTGTGTCTGGATTTTGTGTCAAGGAGGGCTGTGGAATGGAGGGGTGGCCTCCTGGGCCATGGATGAGCCTCCCTCTCTGGGGATTTGGCCTGGCTTCCAAGAGTTTCAGGTCATTCTGCGGGAAGGGAGGAGTCCTGTATTCTGCCTCAGGTGTCCCTCCCAAAGAGGGATTCCAGAGCAGAGCCCTGGGTCCCGGCGACTGGAAAACTCAAAATCGGGTTAGGATGGGGGCCAAAGGGGCATGGGAAGCCCCCTAGGCGGGCTCGTGGTCCAGCCACTGAGAGACCTGATTGGAGCACGAGGCTTATGGTGAGGGTCACCAGGCGTCTTTGTGCCCAAGGTGACCCTCAAGCATGGGCGTGGCCTCCTGGGCCAAGCAGGTTTCTCCTACCCTGAAGGTTGGACACCAGGCCAACAGCAAGGTTTCTTGGATGGGGATGGAGGAGTTCAGATTTCTGCATCAGGTTCCCTCCTGTCCGGGGATTGGAGATAAGGTCTAGGTTCTGAATCCTGAACCCCCAGCTTGGAAGGAGATGACAGCCTAAGGCCATGGCGGGTCTGATGTGATGGGTGTCGGTCGGGATGTCAGGGCTCAGGCAGTGTCAGACAGAGCATGAGTGCCCATGGCAACCTCGAGAATTGGAGTGCAGTAGAGTGGCGTGCAGGTGGATCCTCATTGGGTGTTTCTGGGTAGTCGCCTAGGGCCACGTTTTTCTTCTGGTGGGAAGGCAGACTGCTGCATTGTGGCTCCAGAATTGCCAATCTCGAGGGCTTGGGGGGGCAGGCAGGTGAGGTCGGAAGTCTGAGAACACAAGCTAGCGTGAGATTTCGGGCGAGGGCACTCTGCAGAGGCTGAAATGAGATCTCCTGCATCTGGAGACAGGGCGAAGATCCGACATTGGCTCAGGTTGGAGACTGTGTCCATTATGGCCCCATCAGGAAGTGGGGGCCCTCACGAAGCCACGGAGGTTTTCCCATGCTGGGAGTTGTGAGATGCTCCAAAGCGCAAGGATTCCTACTGCGGGACAGTCGAGTCCTGTGAGATGGCTCCAGGACGCCCCATACAAAAAGACTGGAGGGTAGGGTGCTAAGGATGGATGCCTGGGCATCCCACCTCCCAGTCCCTTTGTCTCCTAGAGACTAGGAAGGTTGGATTGCTGGCATTGGCGGAGCTATGCAGGGCGCTGAGTGGAGATGGACTCTCCTGAGGATGGGTCATAATGTGGGTTTGTGTCCGTGGAGACCTTGGAATGTGGCAGTGGCTCGGGGGCCCGGCAGGATTCTCCGAACTTTAGGATTGGTCTCAGCTCCAAAGACTAAGTTTCCCTGTGGAGATGAGAGGTGTTCTGATGGGTGCCTCAGGAAACCTCCGTTTGCTGGTATTGGAATGCAGGCCTCTGAGGAGAGACGCCTGGAAACCAACCAAAGGGTTCCGAGGAAGGCCTAACAGACTGTCCGGTTCCATTTTCTGTCTCTGGGGACATCCGTCTGCTTTTCTGCATTGATGGAGTTGCTCAGCTTGTGTCAGATCACCCCTGGGTGTCCAGGGCAGCCTACACTATTCTGATGGCCTCGGCGATCTTGGAGCCTTCTCCTAATCTGTAGGTTTGTGGCCAGTGGAATGGGAAGAGTTTCCTTGGAGAGGGCAGGCACAGTCCTGCTCTGTGGCCCCAGGGGCCCCAGCGTTGAGGGTGTGTGGGACAGGGCTGCGGGGCCTGAAGTCTGAAAACTCAAACTCGGCCTAGGTTTGGGGCCGAGGGTATGGCAGGCCCCATCTACCGACCGTGATCGGAGCTGCTCTGGATCTGAATGAAGGGCGAGCGTGCGTCCTTTTCTCAGGCTTCTGTGTCTGGATTTTGTGTCAAGGAGGGCTGTGGAATGGAGGGGTGGCCTCCTGGGCCATGGATGAGCCTCCCTCTCTGGGGATTTGGCCTGGCTTCCAAGAGTTTCAGGTCATTCTGCGGGAAGGGAGGAGTCCTGTATTCTGCCTCAGGTGTCCCTTCCAAAGAGGGATTCCAGAGCAGAACCCTGGGTCCCGGCGACTGGAAATCTCAAAATCGGGTTAGGATGGTGGCCCAAGGGGCATGGGAAGCCCCCTAGGCGGGCTCGTGGTCCAGCCACTGAGAGACCTGATTGGAGCACGAGGCTTATGGTGAGGGTCACCAGGCGTCTTTGTGCCCAAGGCGACCCTGAAGCATGGGCGTGGCCTCCTGTGCCATGCAGGTTTCTCCTACCCTGAAGGTTGGACACCAGGCCAACAACAAGGTTTCTTGGATGGGGATGGAGGAGTTCAGATTTCTGCATCAGGTTCCCTCCTGTCCGGGGATTGGAGATAAGGTCTAGGTTCTGAATCCTGAACACCCATCTTGGGAAGAGATGACAGCCTAAGGTCATGGCGGGTCTGATGTGATGAGTGTCGTTCGGGATGTCAGAGCTCAGGCAGTGTCAGACAGAGAATAAGTGCCCATGGCAACCTCGAGAATTGGAGTGCAGTCTAGTGGCGTGCAGGTGGATCCTCATTGGGTGTTTCTGGGTAGTCGCCAAGGCCACGTTTTTCTTCTGGTCGGAAGGCAGACTGCTGCATTGTGGCTCCAGAATTGCCAATCTCGAGGGCTTGGGGGTGGGGTAGGAAGGTGAGGACGGAAGTCTGAGAACACAAGTTAGGGTGAGATTTCGGGCGAGGGCACTCTGCAGAGGCTGAAATGAGATCTCCTGCATCTGGAGACAGGGCGAGGATCCGACATTGGCTCAGGTTGGAGACTGTGTCCATTATGGCCCCATCAGGAAGTGGGGGCCCTCACGAAGCCACGGAGGTTTTCCCATGCTGGGAGTTGTGAGATGCTCCAAAGTGCAAGGATTCCTACTGCGGGACAGTCGAGTCCTGTGAGATGGCTCCAGGACGCCCCATACAAAAAGACTGGAGGGTAGGGTGCTAAGGATGGATGCCTGGGCATCCCACCTCCCAGTCCCTTTGTCTCCTAGAGACTAGGAAGGTTCGATTGCTGGCACTGGCGGAGCTATGCAGGGCGCTGAGTGGAGATGGACTCTCCTGAGGATGGGTCATAATGTGGGTTTGTGTCCGTGGAGACCTAGGAATGTGGCAGTGGCTCGGGGGCCCGGCAGGATTCTCCGAACTTTAGGATTGGTCTCAGCTCCAAAGACTAAGTTTCCCTGTGGAGATGAGAGGTGTTCTGATGGGTGCCTCAGGAAACCTCCGTTTGCTGGTATTGGAATGCAGGCCTCTGAGGAGAGACGCCTGGAAACCAACCAAAGGGTTCCGAGGAAGGCCTAACAGACTGTCCGGTTCCATTTTCTGTCTCTGGGGACATCCGTCTGCTTTTCTGCATTGATGGAGTTGCTCAGCTTGTGTCAGATCACCCCTGGGTGTCCAGGGCAGCCTACACTATTCTGATGGCCTCGGCGATCTTGGAGCCTTCTCCTAATCTGTAGGTTTGTGGCCAGTGGAATGGGAAGAGTTTCCTTGGAGAGGGCAGGCACAGTCCTGCTCTGTGGCCCCAGGGGCCCCAGCGTTGAGGGTGTGTGGGACAGGGCTGCGGGGCCTGAAGTCTGAAAACTCAAACTCGGCCTAGGTTTGGGGCCGAGGGTATGGCAGGCCCCATCTACCGACCGTGATCGGAGCTGCTCTGGATCTGAATGAAGGGCGAGCGTGCGTCCTTTTCTCAGGCTTCTGTGTCTGGATTTTGTGTCAAGGAGGGCTGTGGAATGGAGGGGTGGCCTCGTGGGCCATGGATGAGCCTCCCTCTCTGGGGATTTGGCCTGGCTTCCAAGAGTTTCAGGTCATTCTGCGGGAAGGGAGGAGTCCTGTATTCTGCCTCAGGTGTCCCTTCCAAAGAGGGATTCCAGAGCAGAACCCTGGGTCCCGGCGACTGGAAATCTCAAAATCGGGTTAGGATGGTGGCCCAAGGGGCATGGGAAGCCCCCTAGGCGGGCTCGTGGTCCAGCCACTGAGAGACCTGATTGGAGCACGAGGCTTATGGTGAGGGTCACCAGGCGTCTTTGTGCCCAAGGCGACCCTGAAGCATGGGCGTGGCCTCCTGTGCCATGCAGGTTTCTCCTACCCTGAAGGTTGGACACCAGGCCAACAGCAAGGTTTCTTGGATGGGGATGGAGGAGTTCAGATTTCTGCATCAGGTTCCCTCCTGTCCGGGGATTGGAGATAAGGTCTAGGTTCTGAATCCTGAACACCCATCTTGGGAAGAGATGACAGCCTAAGGTCATGGCGGGTCTGATGTGATGAGTGTCGTTCGGGATGTCAGAGCTCAGGCAGTGTCAGACAGAGAATAAGTGCCCATGGCAACCTCGAGAATTGGAGTGCAGTCTAGTGGCGTGCAGGTGGATCCTCATTGGGTGTTTCTGGGTAGTCGCCAAGGCCACGTTTTTCTTCTGGTCGGAAGGCAGACTGCTGCATTGTGGCTCCAGAATTGCCAATCTCGAGGGCTTGGGGGTGGGGTAGGAAGGTGAGGACGGAAGTCTGAGAACACAAGCTAGGGTGAGATTTCGGGTGAGGGCACTCTGCAGAGGCTGAAATGAGATCTCCTGCATCTGGAGACAGGGCGAGGATCCGACATTGGCTCAGGTAGGAGACTGTGTTCATTATGGCCCCATCAGGAAGTGGGGGCCCTCCCGAAGCCACGGATGTTTTCCCATGCTGGGAGTTGTGAGATGCTCCAAAGCGCAAGCATTCCTACTGCGGGACAGTCGAGTCCTGTGAGATAGCTCCAGGACGCCCCATACAGAAAGACTGGAGGGCAGGGTGCTAAGGATGGATGCCTGGGCATCCCACCTCCCATTCCCATTCTCTCCTTGCGACAAGGCAGGTCGATTGCTGGCTCTGGCGGAGGTACGCACGGCGCTGAGTGCAGATGGACTCTACTGAGGATGGGTCATCATGTGGGTTTGTGTCCATGGAGACCTAGGCATGTGGCAGTGGCTCGGGGGCCCGGCAGGATTCTCCGAACTTTAGGATTGGACACAGCTCCAAAGAGTAAGTTCCCCCTGTGGAGATGAGAGGTGTTCTGATGGGTGCCTCAGGAAACCTCCGTTTGCTGGTATTGGAATGCAGGCCTCTGAGGAGAGACGCCTGGAACCCAACCAAAGGATTCCGAGGAAGGCCTAACAGACTGTCCGGTTCCATCTTCTGTCTCTGGGGACATCCGTCTGCTTTTCTGCGTGGAGGGAGTTGCTCAGCTCGTGTCAGATCACCCCAGGGTGTCCAGGGCAGCCTACACTATTGAGATGGCCTCGGGGATCTTGGAGCCTTCTCCTAATCTGTAGGTTTGTGGCCAGTGGAATGGGCAGAGTTTCCTTGGAGAGGGCAGGTACAGTCCTGCGCTGTGGCCCCAGGGGCCCCGGCATTGAGGGTGTGTGGTCAGGGCTGCGGGGCCTGAAGTCTGAAAACTCAAACTCGGCTTAGGTTTGGGGGCGAGGGTATGGCAGGCCCCATCTACCGACCGTGATGGGAGCTGCTCTGGATTTGAATGAAGTGCGAGTGTGCGTCCTTTGCTCAGGCTTCTGTGTCTGGATTTTGTGTCAAGGAGGGCTGTGGAATGGAGGGGTGGCCTCCTGGGCCATGCATGAGCCTCCCTCTCTGGGGATTTGGCCTGGCTTCCAAGAGTTTCAGGTCATTCTGCGGGAAGGGAGGAGTCCTGTATTCTGCCTCAGGTGTCCCTCCCAAAGAGGGATTCCAGAGCAGAGCCCTGGGTCCCGGCGACTGGAAAACTCAAAATTGGTTTAGGATGGGGGCCCAAGGGGCATGGGAAGCCCCCTAGGCGGGCTCATGGTCCAGCCACTGAGAGACCTGATTGGAGCACGAGGCTTATGATGAGGGTCACCAGGCGTCTTTGTGCCCATGGTGTCCCTCAACCATGGGCGTGGCTTCCTGGGCCAAGCAGGTTTCTCCTACCCTGAAGGTTGGACACCAGGCCAACAGCAAGGTTTCTTGGATGGGGATGGAGGAGTTCAGATTTCTGCATCAGGTTCCCTCCGGTCCGGGGATTGGTGATAAGGTCTAGGTTCTGAATACTGAACCCCCAGCTTGGGAAGAGATGACAGCCTAAGGCCATGGCGGGTCTGATGTGATTGGTGTCGGTCGGGATGTCAGGGCTCAGGCAGTGTCAGACAGAGCATGAATGCCCATGGCCACCTCGAGAATTGGAGAGCAGTAGAGTGGCGTGCAGGTGGATCCTCATTGGGTGTTTCTGGGTAGTCGCCTAGGGCCACGTTTTTCTTCTGGTGGGAAGGCAGACTGCTGCATTGTGGCTCCAGAATTGCCAATCTGGAGGGCTTGGGGGGGCAGTAAGGTGAGGACGGAAGTCTGAGAACACAAGCTAGGGTGAGATTTCGGGCGAGGGCACTCTGCAGAGGCTGAAATGAGATCTCCTGCATCTGGAGACAGTGCGAGGATCCGACATTGGCTCAGGTTGGAGACTGTGTCCATTATGGCCCCATCAGGAAGTGGGGGCCCTCACGAAGCCACGGAGGTTTTCCCATGCTGGGAGTTGTGAGATGCTCCAAAGCGCAAGGATTCCTACTGCGGGACAGTCGAGTCCTGTGAGATGGCTCCAGGAGGCCCCATACAGGAAGAATGGAGGGCAGGGTGCTAAGGATGGATGCCTGGGCATCCCACCTCCCATTCCCATTGTCTCCTAGCGACAAGGCAGGTTCGATTGCTGGCTCTGGCAGAGCTACGCAGGGCGCTGAGTGGAGATGGACTCTCCTGAGGATGCGTCATAATGTGGGTGTGTGTCCATGGAGACCTAGGAATGTGGCAGTGGCTCAGGGGCCCGGCAGGATTCCCCGAACTTTAGGATTGGACTCAGCTCCAAAGAGTAAGTTTCCCCTGTGGAGATGAGAGGTGTTCTGATGGGTGCCTCCGGAAACCTCCGTTTGCTGGTATTGGAATCCAGGCCTCTGAGGAGAGACGCCTGGAAACCAACCAAAGGGTTCAGAGGAAGGCCTAACGGACTGTCCGGTTCCATCTTCTGTCTCTGGGGACATCCGTCTGCTTTTCTGCATTGATGGAGTTGCTCAGCTTGTGTCAGATCACCCCTGGGTGTCCAGGGCAGCCTACACTATTTGGATGGCCTCGGCGATCTTGGAGCCTTCTCCTAATCTGTAGGTTTGTGGCCAGTGGAATGGGCAGAGTTTCCTTGGAGAGGGCAGGCACAGTCCTGCTCTGTGGCCCCAGGGGCCCCAGCGTTGAGGGTGTGTGGGACAGGGCTGCGGGGCCTGAAGTCTGAAAACTCAAACTCGGCCTAGGTTTGGGGCCGAGGGTATGGCAGGCCCCATCTACCGACCGTGATGGGAGCTGCTCTCGATTTGAATGAAGGGCGAGCGTGCGTCCTTTTCTCAGGCTTCTGTGTCTGGATTTTGTGTCAAGGAGGGCTGTGGAATGGAGGGGTGGCCTCCTGGGCCATGGATGAGCCTCCCTCTCTGGGGATTTGGCCTGGCTTCCAAGAGTTTCAGGTCATTCTGCGGGAAGGGAGGAGTCCTGTATTCTGCCTCAGGTGTCCCTCCCAAAGAGGGATTCCAGAGCAGAGCCCTGGGTCCCGGCGACTGGAAAACTCAAAATCGGGTTAGGATGGGGGCCCAAGGGGCATGGGAAGCCCCCTAGGCGGGCTCGTGGTCCAGCCACTGAGAGACCAGATTGGAGCACGAGGCTTATGGTGAGTGTCACCAGGCGTCTTTGTGCCCAAGGCGACCCTGATGCATGGGCGTGACCTCCTGGGCCAAGCAGGTTTCTCCAACCCTGAAGGTTGGACACCAGGCCAACAGAAAGGTTTCTTGGGTGGGGATGTAGGAGTTCAGATTTCTGCATCAGGTTCCCTCCTGTCCGGGGATGGAGATAAGGTCTAGGTTCTGAATCCTGAACACCCATCTTGGGAAGAGATGACAGCCTAAGGTCATGGCGGGTCTGATGTGATGGGTGTCGGTCGGGATGTCAGGGCTCAGGCAGTGTCAGACAGAGCATGAGTGCCCATGGCAACCTCGAGAATTGGAGTGCAGTAGAGTGGCGTGCAGGTGGATCCTCATTGGGTGTTTCTGGGTAGTCGCCTAGGGCCACGTTTTTCCTCTGGTGGGAAGGCAGATTGCTGCATTGTGGCTCCAGAATTGCCAATCTGGAGGGCTGGCGGGGGCAGGCAGGTGAGGACGGAAGTCTGAGAACACAAGCTAGCGTGAGATTTCGGGCGAGGGCACTCTGCAGAGGCTGAAATGAGATCTCCTGCATCTGGAGACAGGGCGAGGATCCGACATTGGCTCAGGTTGGAGACTGTGTCCATTATGGCCCCATCAGGAAGTGGGGGCCCTCACGAAGCCACGGAGGTTTTCCCATGCTGGGAGTTGTGAGATGCTCCAAAGTGCAAGGATTCCTACTGCGGGACAGTCGAGTCCTGTGAGATGGCTCCAGGACGCCCCATACAAAAAGACTGGAGGGTAGGGTGCTAAGGATGGATGCCTGGGCATCCCACCTCCCAGTCCCTTTGTCTCCTAGAGACTAGGAAGGTTCGATTGCTGGCACTGGCGGAGCTATGCAGGGCGCTGAGTGGAGATGGACTCTCCTGAGGATGGGTCATAATGTGGGTTTGTGTCCGTGGAGACCTAGGAATGTGGCAGTGGCTCGGGGGCCCGGCAGGATTCTCCGAACTTTAGGATTGGTCTCAGCTCCAAAGACTAAGTTTCCCTGTGGAGATGAGAGGTGTTCTGATGGGTGCCTCAGGAAACCTCCGTTTGCTGGTATTGGAATGCAGGCCTCTGAGGAGAGACGCCTGGAAACCAACCAAAGGGTTCCGAGGAAGGCCTAACAGACTGTCCGGTTCCATTTTCTGTCTCTGGGGACATCCGTCTGCTTTTCTGCATTGATGGAGTTGCTCAGCTTGTGTCAGATCACCCCTGGGTGTCCAGGGCAGCCTACACTATTCTGATGGCCTCGGCGATCTTGGAGCCTTCTCCTAATCTGTAGGTTTGTGGCCAGTGGAATGGGAAGAGTTTCCTTGGAGAGGGCAGGCACAGTCCTGCTCTGTGGCCCCAGGGGCCCCAGCGTTGAGGGTGTGTGGGACAGGGCTGCGGGGCCTGAAGTCTGAAAACTCAAACTCGGCCTAGGTTTGGGGCCGAGGGTATGGCAGGCCCCATCTACCGACCGTGATCGGAGCTGCTCTGGATCTGAATGAAGGGCGAGCGTGCGTCCTTTTCTCAGGCTTCTGTGTCTGGATTTTGTGTCAAGGAGGGCTGTGGAATGGAGGGGTGGCCTCCTGGGCCATGGATGAGCCTCCCTCTCTGGGGATTTGGCCTGGCTTCCAAGAGTTTCAGGTCATTCTGCGGGAAGGGAGGAGTCCTGTATTCTGCCTCAGGTGTCCCTTCCAAAGAGGGATTCCAGAGCAGAACCCTGGGTCCCGGCGACTGGAAATCTCAAAATCGGGTTAGGATGGTGGCCCAAGGGGCATGGGAAGCCCCCTAGGCGGGCTCGTGGTCCAGCCACTGAGAGACCTGTTTGGAGCACGAGGCTTATGGTGAGGGTCACCAGGCGTCTTTGTGCCCAAGGCGACCCTGAAGCATGGGCGTGGCCTCCTGTGCCATGCAGGTTTCTCCTACCCTGAAGGTTGGACACCAGGCCAACAGCAAGGTTTCTTGGATGGGGATGGAGGAGTTCAGATTTCTGCATCAGGTTCCCTCCTGTCCGGGGATTGGAGATAAGGTCTAGGTTCTGAATCCTGAACACCCATCTTGGGAAGAGATGACAGCCTAAGGTCATGGCGGGTCTGATGTGATGAGTGTCGTTCGGGATGTCAGAGCTCAGGCAGTGTCAGACAGAGAATAAGTGCCCATGGCAACCTCGAGAATTGGAGTGCAGTCTAGTGGCGTGCAGGTGGATCCTCATTGGGTGTTTCTGGGTAGTCGCCAAGGCCACGTTTTTCTTCTGGTCGGAAGGCAGACTGCTGCATTGTGGCTCCAGAATTGCCAATCTCGAGGGCTTGGGGGTGGGGTAGGAAGGTGAGGACGGAAGTCTGAGAACACAAGCTAGGGTGAGATTTCGGGTGAGGGCACTCTGCAGAGGCTGAAATGAGATCTCCTGCATCTGGAGACAGGGCGAGGATCCGACATTGGCTCAGGTTGGAGACTGTGTCCATTATGGCCCCATCAGGAAGTGGGGGCCCTCCCGAAGCCACGGATGTTTTCCCATGCTGGGAGTTGTGAGATGCTCCAAAGCGCAAGCATTCCTACTGCGGGACAGTCGAGTCCTGTGAGATAGCTCCAGGACGCCCCATACAGAAAGACTGGAGGGCAGGGTGCTAAGGATGGATGCCTGGGCATCCCACCTCCCATTCCCATTCTCTCCTTGCGACAAGGCAGGTCGATTGCTGGCTCTGGCGGAGGTACGCACGGCGCTGAGTGCAGATGGACTCTACTGAGGATGGGTCATCATGTGGGTTTGTGTCCATGGAGACCTAGGCATGTGGCAGTGGCTCGGGGGCCCGGCAGGATTCTCCGAACTTTAGGATTGGACACAGCTCCAAAGAGTAAGTTCCCCCTGTGGAGATGAGAGGTGTTCTGATGGGTGCCTCAGGAAACCTCCGTTTGCTGGTATTGGAATGCAGGCCTCTGAGGAGAGACGCCTGGAACCCAACCAAAGGATTCCGAGGAAGGCCTAACAGACTGTCCGGTTCCATCTTCTGTCTCTGGGGACATCCGTCTGCTTTTCTGCGTGGAGGGAGTTGCTCAGCTCGTGTCAGATCACCCCAGGGTGTCCAGGGCAGCCTACACTATTGGGATGGCCTCGGGGATCTTGGAGCCTTCTCCTAATCTGTAGGTTTGTGGCCAGTGGAATGGGCAGAGTTTCCTTGGAGAGGGCAGGTACAGTCCTGCGCTGTGGCACCAGGGGCCCCGGCATTGAGGGTGTGTGGTCAGGGCTGCGGGGCCTGAAGTCTGAAAACTCAAACTCGGCTTAGGTTTGGGGGCGAGGGTATGGCAGGCCCCATCTACCGACCGTGATGGGAGCTGCTCTGGATTTGAATGAAGTGCGAGTGTGCGTCCTTTGCTCAGGCTTCTGTGTCTGGATTTTGTGTCAAGGAGGGCTGTGGAATGGAGGGGTGGCCTCCTGGGCCATGCATGAGCCTCCCTCTCTGGGGATTTGGCCTGGCTTCCAAGAGTTTCAGGTCATTCTGCGGGAAGGGAGGAGTCCTGTATTCTGCCTCAGGTGTCCCTCCCAAAGAGGGATTCCAGAGCAGAGCCCTGGGTCCCGGCGACTGGAAAACTCAAAATTGGTTTAGGATGGGGGCCCAAGGGGCATGGGAAGCCCCCTAGGCGGGCTCATGGTCCAGCCACTGAGAGACCTGATTGGAGCACGAGGCTTATGATGAGGGTCACCAGGCGTCTTTGTGCCCATGGTGTCCCTCAACCATGGGCGTGGCTTCCTGGGCCAAGCAGGTTTCTCCTACCCTGAAGGTTGGACACCAGGCCAACAGCAAGGTTTCTTGGATGGGGATGGAGGAGTTCAGATTTCTGCATCAGGTTCCCTCCGGTCCGGGGATTGGAGATAAGGTCTAGGTTCTGAATCCTGAACACCCATCTTGGGAAGAGATGACAGCCTAAGGTCATGGCGGGTCTGATGTGATGGGTGTCGGTCGGGATGTCAGGGCTCAGGCAGTGTCAGACAGAGCATGAGTGCCCATGGCAACCTCGAGAATTGGAGTGCAGTAGAGTGGCGTGCAGGTGGATCCTCATTGGGTGTTTCTGGGTAGTCGCCTAGGGCCACGTTTTTCCTCTGGTGGGAAGGCAGATTGCTGCATTGTGGCTCCAGAATTGCCAATCTGGAGGGCTGGCGGGGGCAGGCAGGTGAGGACGGAAGTCTGAGAACACAAGCTAGCGTGAGATTTCGGGCGAGGGCACTCTGCAGAGGCTGAAATGAGATCTCCTGCATCTGGAGACAGGGCGAGGATCCGACATTGGCTCAGGTAGGAGACTGTGTCCATTATGGCCCCATCAGGAAGTGGGGGCCCTCCCGAAGCCACGGAGGTTTTCCCATGCTGGGAGTTGTGAGATGCTCCAAAGTGCAAGGATTCCTACTGCGGGACAGTCGAGTCCTGTGAGATGGCTCCAGGACGCCCCATACAAAAAGACTGGAGGGTAGGGTGCTAAGGATGGATGCCTGGGCATCCCACCTCCCAGTCCCTTTGTATCCTAGAGACTAGGAAGGTTCGATTGCTGGCACTGGCGGAGCTATGCAGGGCGCTGAGTGGAGATGGACTCTCCTGAGGATGGGTCATAATGTGGGTTTGTGTCCGTGGAGACCTAGGAATGTGGCAGTGGCTCGGGGGCCCGGCAGGATTCTCCGAACTTTAGGATTGGACTCAGCTCCAAAGAGTAAGTTTCCCTGTGGAGATGAGAGGTGTTCTGATGGGTGCCTCAGGAAACCTCCGTTTGCTGGTATTGGAATGCAGGCCTCTGAGGAGAGACGCCTGGAAACCAACCAAAGGGTTCAGAGGAAGGCCTAACAGACTGTCCGGTTCCATCTTCTGTCTCTGGGGACATCCGTCTGCTCTTCTGCATTGATGGAGTTGCTCAGCTTGTGTCAGATCACCCCTGGGTGTCCAGGGCAGCCTACACTATTGGGATGACCTCGGCGATCTTGGAGCCTTCTCCTAATCTGTAGGTTTATGGCCAGGGGAATGGGCAGAGTTTCCTTGGAGAGGGCAGGCACAGCCCTGCTCTGTGGCCCCAGGGGCCCCAGCGTTGAGGGTGTGTGGGACAGGGCTGCGGGGCCTGAAGTCTGAAAACTCAAACTCGGCCTAGGTTTGGGGCCGAGGGTATGGCAGGCCCCATCTACCGACCGTGATGGGAGCTGCTCTGGATTTGAATGAAGGGCGAGCGTACGTCCTTTTCTCAGGCTTCTGTGTCTGGATTTTGTGTCAAGGAGGGCTGTGGAATGGAGGGGTGGCCTCCTGGGCCATGGATGAGCCTCCCTCTCTGGGGATTTGGCCTGGCTTCCAAGAGTTTCAGGTCATTCTGCGGGAAGGGAGGAGTCCTGTATTCTGCCTCAGGTGTCCCTCCCAAAGAGGGATTCCAGAGCAGAGCCCTGGGTCCCGGCGACTGGAAAACTCAAAATCGGGTTAGGATGGGGGCCAAAGGGGCATGGGAAGCCCCCTAGGCGGGCTCGTGGTCCAGCCACTGAGAGACCTGATTGGAGCACGAGGCTTATGGTGAGGGTCACCAGGCGTCTTTGTGCCCAAGGTGACCCTCAAGCATGGGCGTGGCCTCCTGGGCCAAGCAGGTTTCTCCTACCCTGAAGGTTGGACACCAGGCCAACAGCAAGGTTTCTTGGATGGGGATGGAGGAGTTCAGATTTCTGCATCAGGTTCCCTCCTGTCCGGGGATTGGAGATAAGGTCTAGGTTCTGAATCCTGAACCCCCAGCTTGGAAGGAGATGACAGCCTAAGGCCATGGCGGGTCTGATGTGATGGGTGTCGGTCGGGATGTCAGGGCTCAGGCAGTGTCAGACAGAGCATGAGTGCCCATGGCAACCTCGAGAATTGGAGTGCAGTAGAGTGGCGTGCAGGTGGATCCTCATTGGGTGTTTCTGGGTAGTCGCCTAGGGCCACGTTTTTCCTCTGGTGGGAAGGCAGATTGCTGCATTGTGGCTCCAGAATTGCCAATCTGGAGGGCTGGCGGGGGCAGGCAGGTGAGGACGGAAGTCTGAGAACACAAGCTAGCGTGAGATTTCGGGCGAGGGCACTCTGCAGAGGCTGAAATGAGATCTCCTGCATCTGGAGACAGGGCGAGGATCCGACATTGGCTCAGGTTGGAGACTGTGTCCATTATGGCCCCATCAGGAAGTGGGGGCCCTCCCGAAGCCACGGAGGTTTTCCCATGCTGGGAGTTGTGAGATGCTCCAAAGTGCAAGGATTCCTACTGCGGGACAGTCGAGTCCTGTGAGATGGCTCCAGGAGGCCCCATACAAAAAGACTGGAGAGTAGGGTGCTAAGGATGGATGCCTGGGCATCCCACCTCCCAGTCCCTTTGTCTCCTAGAGACTAGGAAGGTTCGATTGCTGGCACTGGCGGAGCTATGCAGGGCGCTGAGTGGAGATGGACTCTCCTGAGGATGGGTCATAATGTGGGTTTGTGTCCGTGGAGACCTAGGAATGTGGCAGTGGCTCGGGGGCCCGGCAGGATTCTCCGAACTTTAGGATTGGACTCAGCTCCAAAGAGTAAGTTTCCCTGTGGAGATGAGAGGTGTTCTGATGGGTGCCTCAGGAAACCTCCGTTTGCTGGTATTGGAATGCAGGCCTCTGAGGAGAGACGCCTGGAAACCAACCAAAGGGTTCAGAGGAAGGCCTAACAGACTGTCCGGTTCCATCTTCTGTCTCTGGGGACATCCGTCTGCTCTTCTGCATTGATGGAGTTGCTCAGCTTGTGTCAGATCACCCCTGGGTGTCCAGGGCAGCCTACACTATTGGGATGACCTCGGCGATCTTGGAGCCTTCTCCTAATCTGTAGGTATATGGCCAGGGGAATGGGCAGAGTTTCCTTGCAGAGGGCAGGCACAGCCCTGCGCTGTGGCCCCAGGGGCCCCAGCGTTGAGGGTGTGTGGGACAGGGCTGCGGGGCCTGAAGTCTGAAAACTCAAACTCGGCCTAGGTTTGGGGCCGAGGGTATGGCAGGCCCCATCTACCGACCGTGATGGGAGCTGCTCTGGATTTGAATGAAGGGCGAGCGTGCGTCCTTTTCTCAGGCTTCTGTGTCTGGATTTTGTGTCAAGGAGGGCTGTGGAATGGAGGGGTGGCCTCCTGGGCCATGGATGAGCCTCCCTCTCTGGGGATTTGGCCTGGCTTCCAAGAGTTTCAGGTCATTCTGCGGGAAGGGAGGAGTCCTGTATTCTGCCTCAGGTGTCCCTCCCAAAGAGGGATTCCAGAGCAGAGCCCTGGGTCCCGGCGACTGGAAAACTCAAAATCGTGTTAGGATGGGGGCCAAAGGGGCATGGGAAGCCCCCTAGGCGGGCTCGTGGTCCAGCCACTGAGAGACCTGATTGGAGCACGAGGCTTATGGTGAGGGTCACCAGGCGTCTTTGTGCCCAAGGTGACCCTCAAGCATGGGCGTGGCCTCCTGGGCCAAGCAGGTTTCTCCTACCCTGAAGGTTGGACACCAGGCCAACAGCAAGGTTTCTTGGATGGGGATGGAGGAGTTCAGATTTCTGCATCAGGTTCCCTCCTGTCCGGGGATTGGAGATAAGGTCTAGGTTCTGAATCCTGAACCCCCAGCTTGGAAGGAGATGACAGCCTAAGGCCATGGCGGGTCTGATGTGATGGGTGTCGGTCGGGATGTCAGGGCTCAGGCAGTGTCAGACAGAGCATGAGTGCCCATGGCAACCTCGAGAATTGGAGTGCAGTAGAGTGGCGTGCAGGTGGATCCTCATTGGGTGTTTCTTGGTAGTCGCCTAGGGCCACGTTTTTCTTCTGGTGGGAAGGCAGACTGCTGCACTGTGGCTCCAGAATTGCCAATCTCGAGGGCTTGGGGGGGCAGGCAGGTGAGGTCGGAAGTCTGAGAACACAAGCTAGCGTGAGATTTCGGGCGAGGGCACTCTGCAGAGGCTGAAATGAGATCTCCTGCATCTGGAGACAGGGCGAAGATCCGACATTGGCTCAGGTTGGAGACTGTGTCCATTATGGCCCCATCAGGAAGTGGGGGCCCTCACGAAGCCACGGAGGTTTTCCCATGCTGGGAGTTGTGAGATGCTCCAAAGCGCAAGGATTCCTACTGCGGGACAGTCGAGTCCTGTGAGATGGCTCCAGGACGCCCCATACAAAAAGACTGGAGGGTAGGGTGCTAAGGATGGATGCCTGGGCATCCCACCTCCCAGTCCCTTTGTCTCCTAGAGACTAGGAAGGTTGGATTGCTGGCATTGGCGGAGCTATGCAGGGCGCTGAGTGGAGATGGACTCTCCTGAGGATGGGTCATAATGTGGGTTTGTGTCTGTGGAGACCTAGGAATGTGGCAGTGGCTCGGGGGCCCGGCAGGATTCTCCGAACTTTAGGATTGGTCTCAGCTCCAAAGACTAAGTTTCCCTGTGGAGATGAGAGGTGTTCTGATGGGTGCCTCAGGAAACCTCCGTTTGCTGGTATTGGAATGCAGGCCTCTGAGGAGAGACGCCTGGAAACCAACCAAAGGGTTCCGAGGAAGGCCTAACAGACTGTCCGGTTCCATTTTCTGTCTCTGGGGACATCCGTCTGCTTTTCTGCATTGATGGAGTTGCTCAGCTTGTGTCAGATCACCCCTGGGTGTCCAGGGCAGCCTACACTATTCTGATGGCCTCGGCGATCTTGGAGCCTTCTCCTAATCTGTAGGTTTGTGGCCAGTGGAATGGGAAGAGTTTCCTTGGAGAGGGCAGGCACAGTCCTGCTCTGTGGCCCCAGGGGCCCCAGCGTTGAGGGTGTGTGGGACAGGGCTGCGGGGCCTGAAGTCTGAAAACTCAAACTCGGCCTAGGTTTGGGGCCGAGGGTATGGCAGGCCCCATCTACCGACCGTGATCGGAGCTGCTCTGGATCTGAATGAAGGGCGAGCGTGCGTCCTTTTCTCAGGCTTCTGTGTCTGGATTTTGTGTCAAGGAGGGCTGTGGAATGGAGGGGTGGCCTCCTGGGCCATGGATGAGCCTCCCTCTCTGGGGATTTGGCCTGGCTTCCAAGAGTTTCAGGTCATTCTGCGGGAAGGGAGGAGTCCTGTATTCTGCCTCAGGTGTCCCTTCCAAAGAGGGATTCCAGAGCAGAACCCTGGGTCCCGGCGACTGGAAATCTCAAAATCGGGTTAGGATGGTGGCCCAAGGGGCATGGGAAGCCCCCTAGGCGGGCTCGTGGTCCAGCCACTGAGAGACCTGATTGGAGCACGAGGCTTATGGTGAGGGTCACCAGGCGTCTTTGTGCCCAAGGCGACCCTGAAGCATGGGCGTGGCCTCCTGTGCCATGCAGGTTTCTCCTACCCTGAAGGTTGGACACCAGGCCAACAACAAGGTTTCTTGGATGGGGATGGAGGAGTTCAGATTTCTGCATCAGGTTCCCTCCTGTCCGGGGATTGGAGATAAGGTCTAGGTTCTGAATCCTGAACACCCATCTTGGGAAGAGATGACAGCCTAAGGTCATGGCGGGTCTGATGTGATGAGTGTCGTTCGGGATGTCAGAGCTCAGGCAGTGTCAGACAGAGAATAAGTGCCCATGGCAACCTCGAGAATTGGAGTGCAGTCTAGTGGCGTGCAGGTGGATCCTCATTGGGTGTTTCTGGGTAGTCGCCAAGGCCACGTTTTTCTTCTGGTCGGAAGGCAGACTGCTGCATTGTGGCTCCAGAATTGCCAATCTCGAGGGCTTGGGGGTGGGGTAGGAAGGTGAGGACGGAAGTCTGAGAACACAAGTTAGGGTGAGATTTCGGGTGAGGGCACTCTGCAGAGGCTGAAATGAGATCTTCTGCATCTGGAGACAGGGCGAGGATCCGACATTGGCTCAGGTTGGAGACTGTGTCCATTATGGCCCCATCAGGAAGTGGGGGCCCTCCCGAAGCCACGGATGTTTTCCCATGCTGGGAGTTGTGAGATGCTCCAAAGTGCAAGGATTCCTACTGCGGGACAGTCGAGTCCTGTGAGATGGCTCCAGGACGCCCCATACAAAAAGACTGGAGGGTAGGGTGCTAAGGATGGATGCCTGGGCATCCCACCTCCCAGTCCCTTTGTCTCCTAGAGACTAGGAAGGTTCGATTGCTGGCACTGGCGGAGCTATGCAGGGCGCTGAGTGGAGATGGACTCTCCTGAGGATGGGTCATAATGTGGGTTTGTGTCCGTGGAGACCTAGGAATGTGGCAGTGGCTCGGGGGCCCGGCAGGATTCTCCGAACTTTAGGATTGGTCTCAGCTCCAAAGACTAAGTTTCCCTGTGGAGATGAGAGGTGTTCTGATGGGTGCCTCAGGAAACCTCCGTTTGCTGGTATTGGAATGCAGGCCTCTGAGGAGAGACGCCTGGAAACCAACCAAAGGGTTCCGAGGAAGGCCTAACAGACTGTCCGGTTCCATTTTCTGTCTCTGGGGACATCCGTCTGCTTTTCTGCATTGATGGAGTTGCTCAGCTTGTGTCAGATCACCCCTGGGTGTCCAGGGCAGCCTACACTATTCTGATGGCCTCGGCGATCTTGGAGCCTTCTCCTAATCTGTAGGTTTGTGGCCAGTGGAATGGGAAGAGTTTCCTTGGAGAGGGCAGGCACAGTCCTGCTCTGTGGCCCCAGGGGCCCCAGCGTTGAGGGTGTGTGGGACAGGGCTGCGGGGCCTGAAGTCTGAAAACTCAAACTCGGCCTAGGTTTGGGGCCGAGGGTATGGCAGGCCCCATCTACCGACCGTGATCGGAGCTGCTCTGGATCTGAATGAAGGGCGAGCGTGCGTCCTTTTCTCAGGCTTCTGTGTCTGGATTTTGTGTCAAGGAGGGCTGTGGAATGGAGGGGTGGCCTCCTGGGCCATGGATGAGCCTCCCTCTCTGGGGATTTGGCCTGGCTTCCAAGAGTTTCAGGTCATTCTGCGGGAAGGGAGGAGTCCTGTATTCTGCCTCAGGTGTCCCTTCCAAAGAGGGATTCCAGAGCAGAACCCAGGGTCCCGGCGACTGGAAATCTCAAAATCGGGTTAGGATGGTGGCCCAAGGGGCATGGGAAGCCCCCTAGGCGGGCTCGTGGTCTAGCCACTGAGAGACCTGATTGGAGCACGAGGCTTATGGTGAGGGTCACCAGGCGTCTTTGTGCCCAAGGCGACCCTGAAGCATGGGCGTGGCCTCCTGTGCCATGCAGGTTTCTCCTACCCTGAAGGTTGGACACCAGGCCAACAGCAAGGTTTCTTGGATGGGGATGGAGGAGTTCAGATTTCTGCATCAGGTTCCCTCCTGTCCGGGGATTGGAGATAAGGTCTAGGTTCTGAATCCTGAACACCCATCTTGGGAAGAGATGACAGCCTAAGGTCATGGCGGGTCTGATGTGATGAGTGTCGTTCGGGATGTCAGAGCTCAGGCAGTGTCAGACAGAGAATAAGTGCCCATGGCAACCTCGAGAATTGGAGTGCAGTCTAGTGGCGTGCAGGTGGATCCTCATTGGGTGTTTCTGGGTAGTCGCCAAGGCCACGTTTTTCTTCTGGTCGGAAGGCAGACTGCTGCATTGTGGCTCCAGAATTGCCAATCTCGAGGGCTTGGGGGTGGGGTAGGAAGGTGAGGACGGAAGTCTGAGAACACAAGCTAGGGTGAGATTTCGGGTGAGGGCACTCTGCAGAGGCTGAAATGAGATCTCCTGCATCTGGAGACAGGGCGAGGATCCGACATTGGCTCAGGTAGGAGACTGTGTCCATTATGGCCCCATCAGGAAGTGGGGGCCCTCCCGAAGCCACGGATGTTTTCCCATGCTGGGAGTTGTGAGATGCTCCAAAGCGCAAGCATTCCTACTGCGGGACAGTCGAGTCCTGTGAGATAGCTCCAGGACGCCCCATACAGAAAGACTGGAGGGCAGGGTGCTAAGGATGGATGCCTGGGCATCCCACCTCCCATTCCCATTCTCTCCTTGCGACAAGGCAGGTCGATTGCTGGCTCTGGCGGAGGTACGCACGGCGCTGAGTGCAGATGGACTCTACTGAGGATGGGTCATCATGTGGGTTTGTGTCCATGGAGACCTAGGCATGTGGCAGTGGCTCAGGGGCCCGGCAGGATTCTCCGAACTTTAGGATTGGACACAGCTCCAAAGAGTAAGTTCCCCCTGTGGAGATGAGAGGTGTTCTGATGGGTGCCTCAGGAAACCTCCGTTTGCTGGTATTGGAATGCAGGCCTCTGAGGAGAGACGCCTGGAACCCAACCAAAGGATTCCGAGGAAGGCCTAACAGACTGTCCGGTTCCATCTTCTGTCTCTGGGGACATCCGTCTGCTTTTCTGCGTGGAGGGAGTTGCTCAGCTCGTGTCAGATCACCCCAGGGTGTCCAGGGCAGCCTACACTATTGAGATGGCCTCGGGGATCTTGGAGCCTTCTCCTAATCTGTAGGTTTGTGGCCAGTGGAATGGGCAGAGTTTCCTTGGAGAGGGCAGGTACAGTCCTGCGCTGTGGCCCCAGGGGCCCCGGCATTGAGGGTGTGTGGTCAGGGCTGCGGGGCCTGAAGTCTGAAAACTCAATCTCGGCTTAGGTTTGGGGGCGAGGGTATGGCAGGCCCCATCTACCGACCGTGATGGGAGCTGCTCTGGATTTGAATGAAGTGCGAGTGTGCGTCCTTTGCTCAGGCTTCTGTGTCTGGATTTTGTGTCAAGGAGGGCTGTGGAATGGAGGGGTGGCCTCCTGGGCCATGCATGAGCCTCCCTCTCTGGGGATTTGGCCTGGCTTCCAAGAGTTTCAGGTCATTCTGCGGGAAGGGAGGAGTCCTGTATTCTGCCTCAGGTGTCCCTCCCAAAGAGGGATTCCAGAGCAGAGCCCTGGGTCCCGGCGACTGGAAAACTCAAAATTGGTTTAGGATGGGGGCCCAAGGGGCATGGGAAGCCCCCTAGGCGGGCTCATGGTCCAGCCACTGAGAGACCTGATTGGAGCACGAGGCTTATGATGAGGGTCACCAGGCGTCTTTGTGCCCATGGTGTCCCTCAACCATGGGCGTGGCTTCCTGGGCCAAGCAGGTTTCTCCTACCCTGAAGGTTGGACACCAGGCCAACAGCAAGGTTTCTTGGATGGGGATGGAGGAGTTCAGATTTCTGCATCAGGTTCCCTCCTGTCCGGGGATTGGAGATAAGGTCTAGGTTCTGAATCCTGAACACCCATCTTGGGAAGAGATGACAGCCTAAGGTCATGGCGGGTCTGATGTGATGGGTGTCGGTCGGGATGTCAGGGCTCAGGCAGTGTCAGACAGAGCATGAGTGCCCATGGCAACCTCGAGAATTGGAGTGCAGTAGAGTGGCGTGCAGGTGGATCCTCATTGGGTGTTTCTGGGTAGTCGCCTAGGGCCACGTTTTTCCTCTGGTGGGAAGGCAGATTGCTGCATTGTGGCTCCAGAATTGCCAATCTGGAGGGCTGGCGGGGGCAGGCAGGTGAGGACGGAAGTCTGAGAACACAAGCTAGCGTGAGATTTCGGGCGAGGGCACTCTGCAGAGGCTGAAATGAGATCTCCTGCATCTGGAGACAGGGCGAGGATCCGACATTGGCTCAGGTAGGAGACTGTGTCCATTATGGCCCCATCAGGAAGTGGGGGCCCTCCCGAAGCCACGGAGGTTTTCCCATGCTGGGAGTTGTGAGATGCTCCAAAGTGCAAGGATTCCTACTGCGGGACAGTCGAGTCCTGTGAGATGGCTCCAGGACGCCCCATACAAAAAGACTGGAGGGTAGGGTGCTAAGGATGGATGCCTGGGCATCCCACCTCCCAGTCCCTTTGTATCCTAGAGACTAGGAAGGTTCGATTGCTGGCACTGGCGGAGCTATGCAGGGCGCTGAGTGGAGATGGACTCTCCTGTGGATGGGTCATAATGTGGGTTTGTGTCCGTGGAGACCTAGGAATGTGGCAGTGGCTCGGGGGCCCGGCAGGATTCTCCGAACTTTAGGATTGGACTCAGCTCCAAAGAGTAAGTTTCCCTGTGGAGATGAGAGGTGTTCTGATGGGTGCCTCAGGAAACCTCCGTTTGCTGGTATTGGAATGCAGGCCTCTGAGGAGAGACGCCTGGAAACCAACCAAAGGGTTCAGAGGAAGGCCTAACAGACTGTCCGGTTCCATCTTCTGTCTCTGGGGACATCCGTCTGCTCTTCTGCATTGATGGAGTTGCTCAGCTTGTGTCAGATCACCCCTGGGTGTCCAGGGCAGCCTACACTATTGGGATGACCTCGGCGATCTTGGAGCCTTCTCCTAATCTGTAGGTTTATGGCCAGGGGAATGGGCAGAGTTTCCTTGGAGAGGGCAGGCACAGCCCTGCTCTGTGGCCCCAGGGGCCCCAGCGTTGAGGGTGTGTGGGACAGGGCTGCGGGGCCTGAAGTCTGAAAACTCAAACTCGGCCTAGGTTTGGGGCCGAGGGTATGGCAGGCCCCATCTACCGACCGTGATGGGAGCTGCTCTGGATTTGAATGAAGGGCGAGCGTACGTCCTTTTCTCAGGCTTCTGTGTCTGGATTTTGTGTCAAGGAGGGCTGTGGAATGGAGGGGTGGCCTCCTGGGCCATGGATGAGCCTCCCTCTCTGGGGATTTGGCCTGGCTTCCAAGAGTTTCAGGTCATTCTGCGGGAAGGGAGGAGTCCTGTATTCTGCCTCAGGTGTCCCTCCCAAAGAGGGATTCCAGAGCAGAGCCCTGGGTCCCGGCGACTGGAAAACTCAAAATCGGGTTAGGATGGGGGCCAAAGGGGCATGGGAAGCCCCCTAGGCGGGTTCGTGGTCCAGCCACTGAGAGACCTGATTGGAGCACGAGGCTTATGGTGAGGGTCACCAGGCGTCTTTGTGCCCAAGGTGACCCTCAAGCATGGGCGTGGCCTCCTGGGCCAAGCAGGTTTCTCCTACCCTGAAGGTTGGACACCAGGCCAACAGCAAGGTTTCTTGGATGGGGATGGAGGAGTTCAGATTTCTGCATCAGGTTCCCTCCTGTCCGTGGATTGGAGATAAGGTCTAGGTTCTGAATCCTGAACCCCCAGCTTGGAAGGAGATGACAGCCTAAGGCCATGGCGGGTCTGATGTGATGGGTGTCGGTCGGGATGTCAGGGCTCAGGCAGTGTCAGACAGAGCATGAGTGCCCATGGCAACCTCGAGAATTGGAGTGCAGTAGAGTGGCGTGCAGGTGGATCCTCATTGGGTGTTTCTGGGTAGTCGCCTAGGGCCACGTTTTTCTTCTGGTGGGAAGGCAGACTGCTGCATTGTGGCTCCAGAATTGCCAATCTCGAGGGCTTGGGGGGGCAGGCAGGTGAGGACGGAAGTCTGAGAACACAAGCTAGGGTGAGATTTCGGGCGAGGGCACTCTGCAGAGGCTGAAATGAGATCTCCTGCATCTGGAGACAGGGCGAAGATCCGACATTGGCTCAGGTTGGAGACTGTGTCCATTATGGCCCCATCAGGAAGTGGGGGCCCTCACGAAACCACGGAGGTTTTCCCATGCTGGGAGTTGTGAGATGCTCCAAAGCGCAAGGATTCCTACTGCGGGACAGTTGAGTCCTGTGAGATGGCTCCAGGACGCCCCATACAAAAAGACTGGAGGGTAGGGTGCTAAGGATGGATGCCTGGGCATCCCACCTCCCAGTCCCTTTGTCTCCTAGAGACTAGGAAGGTTCGATTGCTGGCACTGGCGGAGCTATGCAGGGCGCTGAGTGGAGATGGACTCTCCTGAGGATGGGTCATAATGTGGGTTTGTGTCCGTGGAGACCTAGGAATGTGGCAGTGGCTCGGGGGCCCGGCAGGATTCTCCGAACTTTAGGATTGGTCTCAGCTCCAAAGACTAAGTTTCCCTGTGGAGATGAGAGGTGTTCTGATGGGTGCCTCAGGAAACCTCCGTTTGCTGGTATTGGAATGCAGGCCTCTGAGGAGAGACGCCTGGAAACCAACCAAAGGGTTCCGAGGAAGGCCTAACAGACTGTCCGGTTCCATTTTCTGTCTCTGGGGACATCCGTCTGCTTTTCTGCATTGATGGAGTTGCTCAGCTTGTGTCAGATCACCCCTGGGTGTCCAGGGCAGCCTACACTATTCTGATGGCCTCGGCGATCTTGGAGCCTTCTCCTAATCTGTAGGTTTGTGGCCAGTGGAATGGGAAGAGTTTCCTTGGAGAGGGCAGGCACAGTCCTGCTCTGTGGCCCCAGGGGCCCCAGCGTTGAGGGTGTGTGGGACAGGGCTGCGGGGCCTGAAGTCTGAAAACTCAAACTCGGCCTAGGTTTGGGGCCGAGGGTATGGCAGGCCCCATCTACCGACCGTGATCGGAGCTGCTCTGGATCTGAATGAAGGGCGAGCGTGCGTCCTTTTCTCAGGCTTCTGTGTCTGGATTTTGTGTCAAGGAGGGCTGTGGAATGGAGGGGTGGCCTCCTGGGCCATGGATGAGCCTCCCTCTCTGGGGATTTGGCCTGGCTTCCAAGAGTTTCAGGTCATTCTGCGGGAAGGGAGGAGTCCTGTATTCTCCCTCAGGTGTCCCTTCCAAAGAGGGATTCCAGAGCAGAACCCTGGGTCCCGGCGACTGGAAATCTCAAAATCGGGTTAGGATGGTGGCCCAAGGGGCATGGGAAGCCCCCTAGGCGGGCTCGTGGTCCAGCCACTGAGAGACCTGATTGGAGCACGAGGCTTATGGTGAGGGTCACCAGGCGTCTTTGTGCCCAAGGCGACCCTGAAGCATGGGCGTGGCCTCCTGGGCCATGCAGGTTTCTCCTACCCTGAAGGTTGGACACCAGGCCAACAACAAGGTTTCTTGGATGGGGATGGAGGAGTTCAGATTTCTGCATCAGGTTCCCTCCTGTCCGGGGATTGGAGATAAGGTCTAGGTTCTGAATCCTGAACACCCATCTTGGGAAGAGATGACAGCCTAAGGTCATGGCGGGTCTGATGTGATGAGTGTCGTTCGGGATGTCAGAGCTCAGGCAGTGTCAGACAGAGAATAAGTGCCCATGGCAACCTCGAGAATTGGAGTGCAGTCTAGTGGCGTGCAGGTGGATCCTCATTGGGTGTTTCTGGGTAGTCGCCAAGGCCACGTTTTTCTTCTGGTCGGAAGGCAGACTGCTGCATTGTGGCTCCAGAATTGCCAATCTCGAGGGCTTGGGGGTGGGGTAGGAAGGTGAGGACGGAAGTCTGAGAACACAAGTTAGGGTGAGATTTCGGGTGAGGGCACTCTGCAGAGGCTGAAATGAGATCTTCTGCATCTGGAGACAGGGCGAGGATCCGACATTGGCTCAGGTAGGAGACTGTGTCCATTATGGCCCCATCAGGAAGTGGGGGCCCTCCCGAAGCCACGGAGGTTTTCCCATGCTGGGAGTTGTGAGATGCTCCAAAGCGCAAGGATTCCTACTGCGGGACAGTCGAGTCCTGTGAGATAGCTCCAGGACACCCCATACAGAAAGACTGGAGGGCAGGGTGCTAAGGATGGATGCCTGGGCATCCCACCTCCCATTCCCATTCTCTCCTTGCGACAAGGCAGGTCGATTGCTGGCTCTGGCGGAGGTACGCACGGCGCTGAGTGCAGATGGACTCTACTGAGGATGGGTCATAATGTGGGTTTGTGTCCATGGAGACCTAGGCATGTGGCAGTGGCTCGGGGGCCCGGCAGGATTCTCCGAACTTTAGGATTGGACACAGCTCCAAAGAGTAAGTTCCCCCTGTGGAGATGAGAGGTGTTCTGATGGGTGCCTCAGGAAACCTCCGTTTGCTGGTATTGGAATGCAGGCCTCTGAGGAGAGACGCCTGGAACCCAACCAAAGGATTCCGAGGAAGGCCTAACAGACTGTCCGGTTCCATCTTCTGTCTCTGGGGACATCCGTCTGCTTTTCTGCGTGGAGGGAGTTGCTCAGCTCGTGTCAGATCACCCCAGGGTGTCCAGGGCAGCCTACACTATTGGGATGGCCTCGGGGATCTTGGAGCCTTCTCCTAATCTGTAGGTTTGTGGCCAGTGGAATGGGCAGAGTTTCCTTGGAGAGGGCAGGTACAGTCCTGCGCTGTGGCCCCAGGGGCCCCGTCATTGAGGGTGTGTGGTCAGGGCTGCGGGGCCTGAAGTCTGAAAACTCAAACTCGGCTTAGGTTTGGGGCCGAGGGTATGGCAGGCCCCATCTACCGACCGTGATGGGAGCTGCTCTGGATTTGAATGAAGGGCGAGTGTGCGTCCTTTGCTCAGGCTTCTGTGTCTGGATTTTGTGTCAAGGAGGGCTGTGGAATGGAGGGGTGGCCTCCTGGGCCATGCATGAGCCTCCCTCTCTGGGGATTTGGACTGGCTTCCAAGAGTTTCAGGTCATTCTGCGGGAAGGGAGGAGTCCTGTATTCTGCCTCAGGTGTCCCTCCCAAAGGGGGATTCCAGAGCAGAGCCCTGGGTCCCGGCGACTGGAAAACTCAAAATTGGTTTAGGATGGGGGCCCAAGGGGCATGGGAAGCCCCCTAGGCGGGCTCATGGTCCAGCCACTGAGAGACCTGATTGGAGCACGAGGCTTATGATGAGGGTCACCAGGCGTCTTTGTGCCCATGGTGACCCTCAACCATGGGCGTGGCTTCCTGGGCCAAGCAGGTTTCTCCTACCCTGAAGGTTGGACACCAGGCCAACAGCAAGGTTTCTTGGATGGGGATGGAGGAGTTCAGATTTCTGCATCAGGTTCCCTCCTGTCCAGGGATTGGAGATAAGGTCTAGGTTCTGAATCCTGAACCCCCAGCTTGGAAGGAGATGACAGCCTAAGGCCATGGCGGGTCTGATGTGATGGGTGTCGGTCGGGATGTCAGGGCTCAGGCAGTGTCAGACAGAGCATGAGTGCCCATGGCAACCTCGAGAATTGGAGTGCAGTAGAGTGGCGTGCAGGTGGATCCTCATTGGGTGTTTCTGGGTAGTCGCCTAGGGCCACGTTTTTCTTCTGGTGGGAAGGCAGACTGCTGCATTGTGGCTCCAGAATTGCCAATCTCGAGGGCTTGGGGGGGCAGGCAGGTGAGGACGGAAGTCTGAGAACACAAGCTAGGGTGAGATTTCGGGCGAGGGCCCTCTGTAGAGGCTGAAATGAGATCTCCTGCATCTGGAGACAGGGCGAGGATCCGACATTGGCTCAGGTAGGAGACTGTGTCCATTATGGCCCCATCAGGAAGTGGGGGCCCTCCCGAAGCCACGGAGGTTTTCCCATGCTGGGAGATGTGAGATGCTCCAAAGCGCAAGGATTCCTACTGCGGGACAGTCGAGTCCTGTGAGATGGCTCCAGGACACCCCATACAGAAAGACTGGAGGGCAGGGTGCTAAGGATGGATGCCTGGGCATCCCACCTCCCATTCCCATTGTCTCATAGCGACAAGGCAGGTTCGATTGCTGGCTCTGGCGGAGCTACGCAGGGCGCTGAGTGGAGATGGACTCTCCTGAGGATGGGTCATAATGTGGGTTTGTGTCCGTGGACACCTAGGAATGTGGCAGTGGCTCGGGGGCCCGGCAGGATTCTCCGAACTTTAGGATTGGTCTCAGCTCCAAAGACTAAGTTTCCCTGTGGAGATGAGAGGTGTTCTGATGGGTGCCTCAGGAAACCTCCGTTTGCTGGTACTGGAATGCAGGCCTCTGAGGAGAGACGCCTGGAAACCAACCAAAGGGTTCCGAGGAAGGCCTAACAGACTGTCCGGTTCCATTTTCTGTCTCTGGGGACATCCGTCTGCTTTTCTGCATTGATGGAGTTGCTCAGCTTGTGTCAGATCACCCCTGGGTGTCCAGGGCAGCCTACACTATTTTAATGGCCTCGGCGATCTTGGAGCTTTCTCCTAATCTGTAGGTTTGTGGCCAGTGGAATGGGAAGAGTTTCCTTGGAGAGGGCAGGCACAGTCCTGCTCTGTGGCCCCAGGGGCCCCAGCGTTGAGGGTGTGTGGGACAGGGCTGCGGGGCCTGAAGTCTGAAAACTCAAACTCGGCCTAGGTTTGGGGCCGAGGGTATGGCAGGCCCCATCTACCGACCGTGATCGGAGCTGCTCTGGATCTGAATGAAGGGCGAGCGTGCGTCCTTTTCTCAGGCTTCTGTGTCTGGATTTTGTGTCAAGGAGGGCTGTGGAATGGAGGGGTGGCCTCCTGGGCCATGGATGAGCCTCCCTCTCTGGGGATTTGGCCTGGCTTCCAAGAGTTTCAGGTCATTCTGCGGGAAGGGAGGAGTCCTGTATTCTGCCTCAGGTGTCCCTTCCAAAGAGGGATTCCAGAGCAGAACCCTGGGTCCCGGCGACTGGAAAACTCAAAATCGGGTTAGGATGGGGGCCCAAGGGGCATGGGAAGCCCCCTAGGCGGGCTCGTGGTCCAGCCACTGAGAGACCTGATTGGAGCACGAGGCTTATGGTGAGGGTCACCAGGCGTCTTTGTGCCCAAGGCGACCCTGAAGCATGGGCGTGTCCTCCTGGGCCATGCAGGTTTCTCCTACCCTGAAGGTTGGACACCAGGCCAACAGCAAGGTTTCTTGGATGGGGATGGAGGAGTTCAGATTTCTGCATCAGGTTCCCTCCTGTCCGGGGATTGGAGATAAGGTCGAAGTTTTGAATCCTGAACACCCATCTTGGGAAGAGATGACAGCCTAAGGTCATGGCGGGTCTGATGTGATGAGTGTCGTTCGGGATGTCAGAGCTCAGGCAGTGTCAGACAGAGAATAAGTGCCCATGGCTACCTCGAGAATTGGAGTGCAGTCTAGTGGCGTGCAGGTGGATCCTCATTGGGTGTTTCTGGGTAGTCGCCTAGGGCCACGTTTTTCTTCTGGTCGGAAGGCAGACTGCTGCATTGTGGCTCCAGAAATGCCAATCTCGAGGGCTTGGGGGTGGGGTAGGAAGGTGAGGACGGAAGTCTGAGAACACAAGCTAGGGTGAGATTTCGGGTGAGGGCATTCTGCAGAGGCTGAAATGAGATCTCCTGCATCTGGAGACAGGGCGAGGATCCGACATTGGCTCAGGTAGGAGACTGTGTCCATTATGGCCCCATCAGGAATTGGGGGCCCTCCCGAAGCCACGGAGGTTTTCCCATGCTGGGAGTTGTGAGATGCTCCAAAGCGCAAGCATTCCTACTGCGGGACAGTCGAGTCCTGTGAGATGGCTCCAGGACGCCCCATACAGAAAGACTGGAGGGCAGGGTGCTAAGGATGGATGCCTATGCATCCCACCTCCCATTCCCATTGTCTCCTTGCGACAAGGCAGGTTCGATTGCTGGCTCTGGCGGAGGTACGCACGGCGCTGAGTGCAGATGGACTCTACTGAGGATGGGTCATCATGTGGGTTTGTGTCCATGGAGACCTAGGCATGTGGCAGTGGCTCGGGGGCCCGGCAGGATTCTCCGAACTTTAGGATTGGACACAGCTCCAAAGAGTAAGTTCCCCCTGTGGAGATGAGAGGTGTTCTGATGGGTGCCTCAGGAAACCTCCGTTTGCTGGTATTGGAATCCAGGCCTCTGAGGAGAGACGCCTGGAAACCAACCAAAGGGTTCCGAGGAAGGCCTAACAGACTGTCCGGTTCCATCTTCTGTCTCTGGGGACATCCGTCTGCTTTTCTGCGTGGAGGGAGTTGCTCAGCTCGTGTCAGATAACCCCTGGGTTTCCAGGGCAGCCTACACTATTGGGATGGCCTCGGGGATCTTGGAGCCTTCTCCTAATCTGTAGGTTTGTGGCCAGTGGAATGGGCAGAGTTTCCTTGGAGAGGACAGGCACAGTCCTGCGCTTGGCCCCAGAGGCCCCAGCGTTGAGGGTGCGTGGGACAGGGCTGCGGGGCCTGAAGTCTGAAAACTCAAACTCGGCTTAGGTTTGTGGCCGAGGTATGGCAGGCCCCATCTACCGACCGTGATGGGAGCTGCTCTGGATTTGAATGAAGAGCGAGTGTGCGTCCTTTTCTCAGGCTTCTGTGTCTGGATTTTGTGTCATGGAGGGCTGTGGAATGGAGGGGTGGCCTCCTGGGCCATGGATGAGCCTCCCTCTCTGGGGATTTGGCCTGGCTTCCAAGAGTTTCAGGTCATTCTGCGGGAAGGGAGGAGTCCTGTATTCTGCCTCAGGTGTCCCTCCCAAAGAGGGATTCCAGAGCAGAGCCCTGGGTCCCGGCGACCGGAAAACCCAAACTCGGGTTAGGATGGGGTCCCAAGGGGCATGGGAAGCCCCCTAGGCGGGCTCGTGGTCCAGCCACTGAGAGACCTGATTGGAGCACGAGGCGTATGGTGAGGGTCACCAGGCGTCTTTGTGCCTAAGGCGACCCTGAAGCATGGGCGTGGCCTCCTGGGCCATGCAGGTTTCTCCTACCCTGAAGGTTGGACACCAGGCCAACAGCAAGGTTTCTTGGATGGGGTTGGAGGAGTTCAGATTTCTGCATCAGGTTCCCTCCTGTCCGGGGATTGGAGATAAGGTCTAGGTTCGGAATCCCGAACACCCAGCTTGGGAAGAGATGACAGCCTAAGGTCATGGCGGGTCTGATGTGATGGGTGTCGTTCGGGATGTCAGAGCTCAGGCAGTGTCAGACAAGAATAAGTGCCCATGGCAACCTCGAGAATTGGAGTGCAGTAGAGTGGCGTGCAGGTGGATCCTCATTGGGTGTTTCTGGGTAGTCACCTAGGGCCACGTTTTTCTTCTGGTGGGAAGGCAGACTGCTGCAATGTGGCTCTAGAATTGCCAATCTCGAGGGCTTGGGGGTGGGGTAGGAAGGTGAGGACGGAAGTCTGAGAACAAAAGCTAGGGTGAGATTTCTGGCGAGGGCATTCTGCAGAGGCTGAAATGAGATCTCCTGCATCTGGAGACAGGGCGAGGATCCGACATTGGCTCAGGTTGGAGACTGTGTCCATTATGGCCCCATCAGGAAGTGGGGGCCCTCCCGAAGCCACGGAGGTTTTCCCATGCTGGGAGTTGTGAGATGCTCCAAAGCGCAAGGATTCCTACTGCGGGACAGTCGAGTCCTGTGAGATGGCTCCAGGACGCCCCATACAGAAAGACTGGAGGGCAGGGTGCTAAGGATGGATGCCTGGGCATCCCACCTCCCATTCCCATTGTCTCCTAGCGACAAGGCAGGTTCGATTGCTGGCTCTGGCGGAGGTACGCACGGCGCTGAGTGGAGATGGACTCTCCTGAGGATGGGTCATCATGTGGGTTTGTGTCCATGGAGACCTAGGCATGTGGCAGTGGCTCGGGGGCCCGGCAGGATTCTCCGAACTTTAGGATTGGACACAGCTCCAAAGAGTAAGTTCCCCCTGTGGAGATGAGAGGTGTTCTGATGGGTGCCTCAGGAAACCTCCGTTTGCTGGTATTGGAATGCAGGCCTCTGAGGAGAGACGCCTGGAAACCAACCAAAGGGTTCCGAGGAAGGCCTAACAGACGGTCCGGTTCCATCTTCTGTCTCTGGGGACATCCGTCTGCTTTTCTGCGTGGAGGGAGTTGCTCAGCTCGTGTCAGATCACCCCTGGGTGTCCAGGGCAGCCTACACTATTGGGATGGCCTCGGGGATTTTGGAGCCTTCTCCTTATCTGTAGGTTTGTGGCCAGTGGAATGGGCAGAGTTTCCTTGGAGAGGGCAGGTACAGTCCTGCGCTGTGGCCCCAGGGGCCCCGGCATTGAGGGTGTGTGGTCAGGGCTGCGGGGCCTGAAGTCTGAAAACTCAAACTCGGCTTAGGTTTGGGGCCAAGGGTATGGCAGGCCCCATCTACCGACCGTGATGGGAGCTGCTCTGGATTTGAATGAAGGGCGAGTGTGCGTCCTTTGCTCAGGCTTCTGTGTCTGGATTTTGTGTCAAGGAGGGCTGTGGAATGGAGGGGTGGCCTCCTGGGCCATGCATGAGCCTCCCTCTCTGGGGATTTGGCCTGGCTTCCAAGAGTTTCAGGTCATTCTGCGGGAAGGGAGGAGTCCTGTATTCTGCCTCAGGTGTCCCTCCCAAAGAGGGATTCCAGAGCAGAGCCCTGGGTCCCGGCGACTGGAAAACTCAAAATCGGTTTAGGATGGGGGCCCAAGGGGCATGGGAAGCCCCCTAGGCGGGCTCATGGTCCAGCCACTGAGAGACCTGATTGGAGCACGAGGCTTATGATGAGGGTCACCAGGCGTCTTTGTGCCCATGGTGACCCTCAACCATGGGCGTGGCTTCCTGGGCCAAGCAGGTTTCTCCTACCCTGAAGGTTGGACAACAGGCCAACAGCAAGGTTTCTTGGATGGGGATGGAGGAGTTCAGATTTCTGCATCAGGTTCCCTCCGGTCCGGGGATTGGTGATAAGGTCTAGGTTCTGAATACTGAACCCCCAGCTTGGGAAGAGATGACAGCCTAAGGCCATGGCGGGTCTGATGTGATGGGTGTCGGTCGGGATGTCAGGGCTCAGGCAGTGTCAGACAGAGCATGAGTGCCCATGGCAACCTCGAGAATTGGAGTGCAGTAGAGTGGCGTGCAGGTGGATCCTCATTGGGTGTTTCTGGGTAGTCGCCTAGGGCCACGTTTTTCTTCTGGTAGGAAGGCAGACTGCTGCATTGTGGCTCCAGAATTGCCAATCTGGGGGGCTTGGGGGGGCAGGCAGGTGAGGACGGAAGTCTGAGAACACAAGCTAGGGTGAGATTTCGGGCGAGGGCACTCTGCAGAGGCTGAAATGAGATCTCCTGCATCTGGAGACAGTGCGAGGATCCGACATTGGCTCAGGTTGGAGACTGTGTCCATTATGGCCCCATCAGGAAGTGGGAGCCCTCACGAAGCCACGGAGGTTTTCCCATGCAGGGAGTTGTGAGATGCTCCAAAGCGCAAGGATTCCTACTGCGGGACAGTCGAGTCCTGTGAGATGGCTCCAGGACACCCATACAGAAAGACTGGAGGGCAGGGTGCTAAGGATGGATGCCTGGGCATCCCACCTCCCATTCCCATTGTCTCCTAGCGACAAGGCAGGTTCGATTGCTGGCTCAGGCGGAGCTACGCAGGGCGCTGAGTGGAGATGGACTCTCCTGAGGATGGGTCATAATGTGGGTTTGTGTCCGTGGAGACCTAGGAATGTGGCAGTGGCTCGGGGGCCCGGCAGGATTCTCCGAACTTTAGGATTGGACTCAGCTCCAAAGAGTAAGTTTCCCTGTGGAGATGAGAGGTGTTCTGATGGGTGCCTCAGGAAACCTCCGTTTGCTGATATTGGAATGCAGGCCTCTGAGGAGAGACGCCTGGAAACCAACCAAAGGGTTCCGAGGAAGGCCTAACAGACTGTCCGGTTCCATTTTCTGTCTCTGGGGACATCCGTCTGCTTTTCTGCATTGATGGAGTTGCTCAGCTTGTGTCAGGTCACCCCTGGGTGTCCAGAGCAGCCTACACTATTGGGATGACCTCGGCGATCTTGGAGCCTTCTCCTAATCTGTAGGTTTGTGGCCAGGGGAATGGGCAGAGTTTCCATGGAGAGGGCAGGCACAGCCCTGCTCTGTGGCCCCAGGGGCCCCAGCGTTGAGGGTGTGTGGGACAGGGCTGCGGGGCCTGAAGTCTGAAAACTCAAACTCGGCCTAGGTTTGGGGCCGAGGGTATGGCAGGCCCCATCTACCGACCGTGATGGGAGCTGCTCTGGATTTGAATGAAGGGCGAGCGTACGTCCTTTTCTCAGGCTTCTGTGTCTGGATTTTGTGTCAAGGAGGGCTGTGGAATGGAGGGGTGGCCTCCTGGGCCATGGATGAGCCTCCCTTCTGGGGATTTGGCCTGGCTTCCAAGAGTTTCAGGTCATTCTGCGGGAAGGGAGGAGTCCTGTATTCTGCCTCAGGTGTCCCGAACAAAGAGGGATTCCAGAGCAGAGCCCTGGGTCCCGGCGACTGGAAAACTCAAAATCGGGTTAGGATGGGGGCCAAAGGGGCATGGGAAGCCCCCTAGGCGGGCTCGTGGTCCAGCCACTGAGAGACCTGATTGGAGCACGAGGCTTATGGTGAGGGTCACCAGGCGTCTTTGTGCCCAAGGTGACCCTCAAGCATGGGCGTGGCCTCCTGGGCCAAGCAGGTTTCTCCTACCCTGAAGGTTGGACACCAGGCCAACAGCAAGGTTTCTTGGATGGGGATGGAGGAGTTCAGATTTCTGCATCAGGTTCCCTCCTGTCCGGGGATTGGAGATAAGGTCTAGGTTCTGAATCCTGAACCCCCAGCTTGGAAGGAGATGACAGCCTAAGGCCATGGCGGGTCTGATGTGATGGGTGTCGGTCGGGATGTCAGGGCTCAGGCAGTGTCAGACAGAGCATGAGTGCCCATGGCAACCTCGAGAATTGGAGTGCAGTAGAGTGGCGTGCAGGTGGATCCTCATTGGGTGTTTCTGGGTAGTCGCCTAGGGCCACGTTTTTCTTCTGGTGGGAAGGCAGACTGCTGCATTGTGGCTCCAGAATTGCCAATCTCGAGGGCTTGGGGGGGCAGGCAGGTGAGGACGGAAGTCTGAGAACACAAGCTAGGGTGAGATTTCGGGCGAGGGCCCTCTGTAGAGGCTGAAATGAGATCTCCTGCATCTGGAGACAGGGCGAGGATCCGACATTGGCTCAGGTTGGAGACTGTGTCCATTATGGCCCCATCAGGAAGTGGGGGCCCTCACGAAGCCACGGAGGTTTTCCCATGCTGTGAGTTGTGAGATGCTCCAAAGCGCAAGGATTCCTACTGCGGGACAGTCGAGTCCTGTGAGATGGCTCCAGGACACCCCATACAGAAAGACTGGAGGGCAGGGTGCTAAGGATGGATGCCTGGGCATCCCACCTCCCATTCCCATTGTCTCATAGCGACAAGGCAGGTTCGATTGCTGGCTCTGGCGGAGCTACGCAGGGTGCTGAGTGGAGATGGACTCTCCTGAGGATGGGTCATAATGTGGGTTTGTGTCCGTGGAGACCTAGGAATGTGGCAGTGGCTCGGGGGCCCGGCAGGATTCTCCGAACTTTAGGATTGGTCTCAGCTCCAAAGACTAAGTTTCCCTGTGGAGATGAGAGGTGTTCTGATGGGTGCCTCAGGAAACCTCCGTTTGCTGGTATTGGAATGCAGGCCTCTGAGGAGAGACGCCTGGAAACCAACCAAAGGGTTCCGAGGAAGGCCTAACAGACTGTCCGGTTCCATTTTCTGTCTCTGGGGACATCCGTCTGCTTTTCTGCATTGATGGAGTTGCTCAGCTTGTGTCAGATCACCCCTGGGTGTCCAGGGCAGCCTACACTATTTGGATGGCCTCGGCGATCTTGGAGCCTTCTCCTAATCTGTAGGTTTGTGGCCAGTGGAATGGGCAGAGTTTCCTTGGAGAGGGCAGGCACAGTCCTGCTCTGTGGCCCCAGGGGCCCCAGCGTTGAGGGTGTGTGGGACAGGGCTGCGGGGCCTGAAGTCTGAAAACTCAAACTCGGCCTAGGTTTGGGGCCGAGGGTATGGCAGGCCCCATCTACCGACCGTGATCGGAGCTGCTCTGGATCTGAATGAAGGGCGAGCGTGCGTCCTTTTCTCAGGCTTCTGTGTCTGGATTTTGTGTCAAGGAGGGCTGTGGAATGGAGGGGTGGCCTCCTGGGCCATGGATGAGCCTCCCTCTCTGGGGATTTGGCCTGGCTTCCAAGAGTTTCAGGTCATTCTGCGGGAAGGGAGGAGTCCTGTATTCTGCCTCAGGTGTCCCTTCCAAAGAGGGATTCCAGAGCAGAACCCTGGGTCCCGGCGACTGGAAAACTCAAAATCGGGTTAGGATGGGGGCCCAAGGGGCATGGGAAGCCCCCTAGGCGGGCTCGTGGTCCAGCCACTGAGAGACCTGATTGGAGCACGAGGCTTATGGTGAGGGTCACCAGGCGTCTTTGTGCCCAAGGCGACCCTGAAGCATGGGCGTGGCCTTCTGGGCCATGCAGGTTTCTCCTACCCTGAAGGTTGGACACCAGGCCAACAGCAAGGTTTCTTGGATGGGGATGGAGGAGTTCAGATTTCTGCATCAGGTTCCCTCCTGTCCGGGGATTGGAGATAAGGTCTAGGTTCTGAATCCTGAACACCCATCTTGGGAAGAGATGACAGCCTAAGGTCATGGCGGGTCTGATGTGATGAGTGTCGTTCGGGATGTCAGAGCTCAGGCAGTGTCAGACAGAGAATAAGTGCCCATGGCTACCTCGAGAATTGGAGTGCAGTCTAGTGGCGTGCAGGTGGATCCTCATTGGGTGTTTCTGGGTAGTCGCCTAGGGCCACGTTTTTCTTCTGGACGGAAGGCAGACTGCTGCATTGTGGCTCCAGAATTGCCAATCTCGAGGGCTGGGGGTGGGGTAGGAAGGTGATGACGGAAGTCTGAGAACACAAGCTAGGGTGAGATTTCGGGTGAGGGCACTCTGCAGAGGCTGAAATGAGATCTCCTGCATCTGGAGACAGGGCGAGGATCCGACATTGGCTCAGGTAGGAGACTGTGTCCATTATGGCCCCATCAGGAAGTGGGGGCCCTCCCGAAGCCACGGAGGTTTTCCCATGCTGGGAGTTGTGAGATGCTCCAAAGCGCAAGGATTCCTACTGCGGGACAGTCGAGTCCTGTGAGATGGCTCCAGGACGCCCCATACAGAAAGACTGGAGGGCAGGGTGCTAAGGATGGATGCCTGTGCATCCCACCTCCCATTCCCATTGTCTCCTTGCGACAAGGCAGGTTCGATTGCTGGCTCTGGCGGAGGTACGCACGGCGCTGAGTGCAGATGGACTCTACTGAGGATGGGTCATCATGTGGGTTTGTGTCCATGGAGACCTAGGCATGTGGCAGTGGCTCGGGGGCCCGGCAGGATTCTCCGAACTTTAGGATTGGACACAGCTCCAAAGAGTAAGTTCCCCCTGTGGAGATGAGAGGTGTTCTGATGGGTGCCTCAGGAAACCTCCGTTTGCTGGTATTGGAATCCAGGCCTCTGAGGAGAGACGCCTGGAAACCAACCAAAGGGTTCCGAGGAAGGCCTAACAGACTGTCCGGTTCCATCTTCTGTCTCTGGGGACATCCGTCTGCTTTTCTGCGTGGAGGGAGTTGCTCAGCTCGTGTCAGATCACCCCTGGGTGTCCAGGGCAGCCTACACTATTGGGATGGCCTCGGGGATCTTGGAGCCTTCTCCTAATCTGTAGGTTTGTGGCCAGTGGAATGGGCAGAGTTTCCTTGGAGAGGACAGGCACAGTCCTGCGCTTGGCCCCAGAGGCCCCAGCGTTGAGGGTGCGTGGGACAGGGCTGCGGGGCCTGAAGTCTGAAAACTCAAACTCGGCTTAGGTTTGGGGCCGAGGGTATGGCAGGCCCCATCTACCGACCGTGATGGGAGCTGCTCTGGATTTGAATGAAGGGCGAGTGTGCGTCCTTTTCTCAGGCTTCTGTGTCTGGATTTTGTGTCATGGAGGGCTGTGGAATGGAGGGGTGGCCTCCTGGGCCATGGATGAGCCTCCCTCTCTGGGGATTTGGCCTGGCTTCCAAGAGTTTCAGGTCATTCTGCGGGAAGGGAGGAGTCCTGTATTCTGCTTCAGGTGTCCCTCCCAAAGAGGGATTCCAGAGCAGAGCCCTGGGTCCCGGCGACCGGAAAACCCAAACTCGGGTTAGGATGGGGTCCCAAGGGGCATGGGAAGCCCCCTAGGCGGGCTCGTGGTCCAGCCACTGAGAGACCTGATTGGAGCACGAGGCGTATGGTGAGGGTCACCAGGCGTCTTTGTGCCTAAGGCGACCCTGAAGCATGGGCGTGGCCTCCTGGGCCATGCAGGTTTCTCCTACCCTGAAGGTTGGACACCAGGCCAACAGCAAGGTTTCTTGGATGGGGTTGGAGGAGTTCAGATTTCTGCATCAGGTTCCCTCCTGTCCGGGGATTGGAGATAAGGTCTAGGTTCTGAATCCCGAACACCCAGCTTGGGAAGAGATGACAGCCTAAGGTCATGGCGGGTCTGATGTGATGGGTGTCGTTCGGGATGTCAGAGCTCAGGCAGTGTCAGACAGAGAATAAGTGCCCATGGCAACCTCGAGAATTGGAGTGCAGTAGAGTGGCGTGCAGGTGGATCCTCATTGGGTGTTTCTGGGTAGTCGCCTAGGGCCACGTTTTTCTTCTGGTGGGAAGGCAGACTGCTGCAATGTGGCTCCAGAATTGCCAATCTCGAGGGCTTGGGGGTGGGGTAGGAAGGTGAGGACGGAAGTCTGAGAACAAAAGCTAGGGTGAGATTTCTGGCGAGGGCATTCTGCAGAGGCTGAAATGAGATCTCCTGCATCTGGAGACAGGGCGAGGATCCGACATTGGCTCAGGTTGGAGACTGTGTCCATTATGGCCCAATCAGGAAGTGGGGGCCCTCCCGAAGCCACGGAGGTTTTCCCATGCTGGGAGTTGTGAGATGCTCCAAAGCGCAAGCATTCCTACTGCGGGACAGTCGAGTCCTGTGAGATGGCTCCAGGACGCCCCATACAGAAAGACTGGAGGGCAGGGTGCTAAGGATGGATGCCTGGGCATCCCACCTCCCATTCCCATTGTCTCCTAGCGACAAGGCAGGTTCGATTGCTGGCTCTGGCGGAGGTACGCACGGCGCTGAGTGGAGATGGAATCTCCTGAGGATGGGTCATCATGTGGGTTTGTGTCCATGGAGACCTAGGCATGTGGCAGTGGCTCGGGGGCCCGGCAGGATTCTCCGAACTTTAGGATTGGACACAGCTCCAAAGAGTAAGTTCCCCCTGTGGAGATGAGAGGTGTTCTGATGGGTGCCTCAGGAAACCTCCGTTTGCTGGTATTGGAATGCAGGCCTCTGAGGAGAGACGCCTGGAAACCAACCAAAGGGTTCCGAGGAAGGCCTAACAGACTGTCCGGTTCCATCTTCTGTCTCTGGGGACATCCGTCTGCTTTTCTGCGTGGAGGGAGTTGCTCAGCTCGTGTCAGATCACCCCTGGGTGTCCAGGGCAGCCTACACTATTGGGATGGCCTCGGGGATCTTGGAGCCTTCTCCTAATCTGTAGGTTTGTGGCCAGTGGAATGGGCAGAGTTTCCTTGGAGAGGGCAGGTACAGTCCTGCGCTGTGGCCCCAGGGGCCCCGGCATTGAGGGTGTGTGGTCAGGGCTGCGGGGCCTGAAGTCTGAAAACTCAAACTCGGCTTAGGTTTGGGGCCGAGGGTATGGCAGGCCCCATCTACCGACCGTGATGGGAGCTGCTCTGGATTTGAATGAAGGGCGAGTGTGCGTCCTTTGCTCAGGCTTCTGTGTCTGGATTTTGTGTCAAGGAGGGCTGTGGAATGGAGGGGTGGCCTCCTGGGCCATGCATGAGCCTCCCTCTCTGGGGATTTGGCCTGGCTTCCAAGAGTTTCAGGTCATTCTGCGGGAAGGGAGGAGTCCTGTATTCTGCCTCAGGTGTCCCTCCCAAAGAGGGATTCCAGAGCAGAGCCCTGGGTCCCGGCGACTGGAAAACTCAAAATCGGTTTAGGATGGGGGCCCAAGGGGCATGGGAAGCCCCCTAGGCGGGCTCATGGTCCAGCCACTGAGAGACCTGATTGGAGCACGAGGCTTATGATGAGGGTCACCAGGCGTCTTTGTGCCCATGGTGACCCTCAACCATGGGCGTGGCTTCCTGGGCCAAGCAGGTTTCTCCTACCCTGAAGGTTGGACACCAGGCCAACAGCAAGGTTTCTTGGATGGGGATGGAGGAGTTCAGATTTCTGCATCAGGTTCCCTCCGGTCCGGGGATTGGTGATAAGGTCTAGGTTCTGAATACTGAACCCCCAGCTTGGGAAGAGATGACAGCCTAAGGCCATGGCGGGTCTGATGTGATGGGTGTCGGTCGGGATGTCAGGGCTCAGGCAGTGTCAGACAGAGCATGAGTGCCCATGGCAACCTCGAGAATTGGAGTGCAGTAGAGTGGCGTGCAGGTGGATCCTCATTGGGTGTTTCTGGGTAGTCGCCTAGGGCCACGTTTTTCTTCTGGTAGGAAGGCAGACTGCTGCATTGTGGCTCCAGAATTGCCAATCTGGAGGGCTTGGGGGGGCAGGCAGGTGAGGACGGAAGTCTGAGAACACAAGCTAGGGTGAGATTTCGGGCGAGGGCACTCTGCAGAGGCTGAAATGAGATCTCCTGCATCTGGAGACAGTGCGAGGATCCGACATTGGCTCAGGTTGGAGACTGTGTCCATTATGGCCCCATCAGGAAGTGGGAGCCCTCACGAAGCCACGGAGGTTTTCCCATGCAGGGAGTTGTGAGATGCTCCAAAGCGCAAGGATTCCTACTGCGGGACAGTCGAGTCCTGTGAGATGGCTCCAGGACACCCATACAGAAAGACTGGAGGGCAGGGTGCTAAGGATGGATGCCTGGGCATCCCACCTCCCATTCCCATTGTCTCCTAGCGACAAGGCAGGTTCGATTGCTGGCTCAGGCGGAGCTACGCAGGGCGCTGAGTGGAGATGGACTCTCCTGAGGATGGGTCATAATGTGGGTTTGTGTCCGTGGAGACCTAGGAATGTGGCAGTGGCTCGGGGGCCCGGCAGGATTCTCCGAACTTTAGGATTGGACTCAGCTCCAAAGAGTAAGTTTCCCTGTGGAGATGAGAGGTGTTCTGATGGGTGCCTCAGGAAACCTCCGTTTGCTGATATTGGAATGCAGGCCTCTGAGGAGAGACGCCTGGAAACCAACCAAAGGGTTCCGAGGAAGGCCTAACAGACTGTCCGGTTCCATTTTCTGTCTCTGGGGACATCCGTCTGCTTTTCTGCATTGATGGAGTTGCTCAGCTTGTGTCAGGTCACCCCTGGGTGTCCAGAGCAGCCTACACTATTGGGATGACCTCGGTGATCTTGGAGCCTTCTCCTAATCTGTAGGTTTGTGGCCAGGGGAATGGGCAGAGTTTCCATGGAGAGGGCAGGCACAGCCCTGCTCTGTGGCCCCAGGGGCCCCAGCGTTGAGGGTGTGTGGGACAGGGCTGCGGGGCCTGAAGTCTGAAAACTCAAACTCGGCCTAGGTTTGGGGCCGAGGGTATGGCAGGCCCCATCTACCGACCGTGATGGGAGCTGCTCTGGATTTGAATGAAGGGCGAGCGTACGTCCTTTTCTCAGGCTTCTGTGTCTGGATTTTGTGTCAAGGAGGGCTGTGGAATGGAGGGGTGGCCTCCTGGGCCATGGATGAGCCTCCCTTCTGGGGATTTGGCCTGGCTTCCAAGAGTTTCAGGTCATTCTGCGGGAAGGGAGGAGTCCTGTATTCTGCCTCAGGTGTCCCGAACAAAGAGGGATTCCAGAGCAGAGCCCTGGGTCCCGGCGACTGGAAAACTCAAAATCGGGTTAGGATGGGGGCCAAAGGGGCATGGGAAGCCCCCTAGGCGGGCTCGTGGTCCAGCCACTGAGAGACCTGATTGGAGCACGAGGCTTATGGTGAGGGTCACCAGGCGTCTTTGTGCCCAAGGTGACCCTCAAGCATGGGCGTGGCCTCCTGGGCCAAGCAGGTTTCTCCTACCCTGAAGGTTGGACACCAGGCCAACAGCAAGGTTTCTTGGATGGGGATGGAGGAGTTCAGATTTCTGCATCAGGTTCCCTCCTGTCCGGGGATTGGAGATAAGGTCTAGGTTCTGAATCCTGAACCCCCAGCTTGGAAGGAGATGACAGCCTAAGGCCATGGCGGGTCTGATGTGATGGGTGTCGGTCGGGATGTCAGGGCTCAGGCAGTGTCAGACAGAGCATGAGTGCCCATGGCAACCTCGAGAATTGGAGTGCAGTAGAGTGGCGTGCAGGTGGATCCTCATTGGGTGTTTCTGGGTAGTCGCCTAGGGCCACGTTTTTCTTCTGGTGGGAAGGCAGACTGCTGCATTGTGGCTCCAGAATTGCCAATCTCGAGGGCTTGGGGGGGCAGGCAGGTGAGGACGGAAGTCTGAGAACACAAGCTAGGGTGAGATTTCGGGCGAGGGCCCTCTGTAGAGGCTGAAATGAGATCTCCTGCATCTGGAGACAGGGCGAGGATCCGACATTGGCTCAGGTTGGAGACTGTGTCCATTATGGCCCCATCAGGAAGTGGGGGCCCTCACGAAGCCACGGAGGTTTTCCCATGCTGTGAGTTGTGAGATGCTCCAAAGCGCAAGGATTCCTACTGCGGGACAGTCGAGTCCTGTGAGATGGCTCCAGGACACCCCATACAGAAAGACTGGAGGGCAGGGTGCTAAGGATGGATGCCTGGGCATCCCACCTCCCATTCCCATTGTCTCATAGCGACAAGGCAGGTTCGATTGCTGGCTCTGGCGGAGCTACGCAGGGTGCTGAGTGGAGATGGACTCTCCTGAGGATGGGTCATAATGTGGGTTTGTGTCCGTGGAGACCTAGGAATGTGGCAGTGGCTCGGGGGCCCGGCAGGATTCTCCGAACTTTAGGATTGGTCTCAGCTCCAAAGACTAAGTTTCCCTGTGGAGATGAGAGGTGTTCTGATGGGTGCCTCAGGAAACCTCCGTTTGCTGGTATTGGAATGCAGGCCTCTGAGGAGAGACGCCTGGAAACCAACCAAAGGGTTCCGAGGAAGGCCTAACAGACTGTCCGGTTCCATTTTCTGTCTCTGGGGACATCCGTCTGCTTTTCTGCATTGATGGAGTTGCTCAGCTTGTGTCAGATCACCCCAGGGTGTCCAGGGCAGCCTACACTATTTGGATGGCCTCGGCGATCTTGGAGCCTTCTCCTAATCTGTAGGTTTGTGGCCAGTGGAATGGGCAGAGTTTCCTTGGAGAGGGCAGGCACAGTCATGCTCTGTGGCCCCAGGGGCCCCAGCGTTGAGGGTGTGTGGGACAGGGCTGCGGGGCCTGAAGTCTGAAAACTCAAACTCGGCCTAGGTTTGGGGCCGAGGGTATGGCAGGCCCCATCTACCGACCGTGATCGGAGCTGCTCTGGATCTGAATGAAGGGCGAGCGTGCGTCCTTTTCTCAGGCTTCTGTGTCTGGATTTTGTGTCAAGGAGGGCTGTGGAATGGAGGGGTGGCCTCCTGGGCCATGGATGAGCCTCCCTCTCTGGGGATTTGGCCTGGCTTCCAAGAGTTTCAGGTCATTCTGTGGGAAGGGAGGAGTCCTGTATTCTGCCTCAGGTGTCCCTTCCAAAGAGGGATTCCAGAGCAGAACCCTGGGTCCCGGCGACTGGAAAACTCAAAATCGGGTTAGGATGGGGGCCCAAGGGGCATGGGAAGCCCCCTAGGCGGGCTCGTGGTCCAGCCACTGAGAGACCTGATTGGAGCACGAGGCTTATGGTGAGGGTCACCAGGCGTCTTTGTGCCCAAGGCGACCCTGAAGCATGGGCGTGGCCTTCTGGGCCATGCAGGTTTCTCCTACCCTGAAGGTTGGACACCAGGCCAACAGCAAGGTTTCTTGGATGGGGATGGAGGAGTTCAGATTTCTGCATCAGGTTCCCTCCTGTCCGGGGATTGGAGATAAGGTCTAGGTTCTGAATCCTGAACACCCATCTTGGGAAGAGATGACAGCCTAAGGTCATGGCGGGTCTGATGTGATGAGTGTCGTTCGGGATGTCAGAGCTCAGGCAGTGTCAGACAGAGAATAAGTGCCCATGGCAATTTTGAGAATTGGAGTGCAGTAGAGTGGCGTGCAGGTGGATCCTCATTGGGTGTTTCTGGGTAGTCGCCTAGGGCCACGTTTTTCTTCTTGTGGGAAGGCAGACTGCTGCAATGTGGCTCCAGAATTGCCAATCTCGAGGGCTTGGGGGTGGGGTAGGAAGGTGAGGACGGAAGTCTGAGAACACAAGCTAGGGTGAGATTTCGGGCGAGGGCCCTCTGTAGAGGCTGAAATGAGATCTCCTTCATCTGGAGACAGGGCGAGGATCCGACATTGGCTCAGGTTGGAGACTGTGTCCATTATGGCCCCATCAGGAAGTGGGGGCCCTCCCGAAGCCACGGAGGTTTTCCCATGCTGGGAGTTGTGAGATGCTCCAAAGCGCAAGCATTCCTACTGCGGGACAGTCGAGTCCTGTGAGATGGCTCCAGGACGCCCCATACAGAAAGACTGGAGGGCAGGGTGCTAAGGATGGATTCCTGGGCATCCCACCTCCCATTCCCATTGTCTCCTTGCGACAAGGCAGGTTCGATTGCTGGCTCTGGCGGAGGTACGCACGGCGCTGAGTGGAGATGGACTCTCCTGAGGATGGGTCATCATGTGGGTTTGTGTCCATGGAGACCTAGGCATGTGGCAGTGGCTCGGGGGCCCGGCAGGATTCTCCGAACTTTAGGATTGGACACAGCTCCAAAGAGTAAGTTCCCCCTGTGGAGATGAGAGGTGTTCTGATGGGTGCCTCAGGAAACCTCCGTTTGCTGGTATTGGAATGCAGGCCTCTGAGGAGAGACGCCTGGAAACCAACCAAAGGGTTCCGAGGAAGGCCTAACAGACTGTCCGGTTCCATCTTCTGTCTCTGGGGACATCCGTCTGCTTTTCTGCGTGGAGGGAGTTGCTCAGCTCGTGTCAGATCACCCCTGGGTGTCCAGGGCAGCCTACACTATTGGGATGGCCTCGGGGATCTTGGAGCCTTCTCCTAATCTGTAGGTTTGTGGCCAGTGAAATGGGCAGAGTTTCCTTGGAGAGGGCAGGTACAGTCCTGCGCTGTGGCCCCAGGGGCCCCGGCATTGAGGGTGTGTTGTCAGGGCTGCGGGGCCTGAAGTCTGAAAACTCAAACTCGGCTTAGGTTTGGGGCCGAGGGTATGGCAGGCCCCATCTACCGACCGTGATGGGAGCTGCTCTGGATTTGAATGAAGGGCGAGTGTGCGTCCTTTGCTCAGGCTTCTGTGTCTGGATTTTGTGTCAAGGAGGGCTGTGGAATGGAGGGGTGGCCTCCTGGGCCATGCATGAGCCTCCCTCTCTGGGGATTTGGCCTGGCTTCCAAGAGTTTCAGGTCATTCTGCGGGAAGGGAGGAGTCCTGTATTCTGCCTCAGGTGTCCCTCCCAAAGAGGGATTCCAGAGCAGAGCCCTGGGTCCCGGCGACTGGAAAACTCAAAATCGGTTTAGGATGGGGGCCCAAGGGGCATGGGAAGCCCCCTAGGCGGGCTCGTGGTCCAGCCACTGAGAGACCTGATTGGAGCACGAGGCTTATGATGAGGGTCACCAGGCGTCTTTGTGCCCATGGTGACCCTCAACCATGGGCGTGGCTTCCTGGGCCAAGCAGGTTTCTCCTACCCTGAAGGTTGGACACCAGGCCAACAGCAAGGTTTCTTGGATGGGGATGGAGGAGTTCAGATTTCTGCATCAGGTTCCCTCCGGTCCGGGGATTGGTGATAAGGTCTAGGTTCTGAAAACTGAACCCCCAGCTTGGGAAGAGATGACAGCCTAAGGCCATGGCGGGTCTGATGTGATGGGTGTCGGTCGGGATGTCAGGGCTCAGGCAGTGTCAGACAGAGCATGAGTGCCCATGGCAACCTCGAGAATTGGAGTGCAGTAGAGTGGCGTGCAGGTGGATCCTCATTGGGTGTTTCTGGGTAGTCGCCTAGGGCCACGTTTTTCTTCTGGACGGAAGGCAGACTGCTGCATTGTGGCTCCAGAATTGCCAATCTGGAGGGCTTGGGGGGGCAGGCAGGTGAGGACGGAAGTCTGAGAACACAAGCTAGGGTGAGATTTCGGGCGAGGGCACTCTGCAGAGGCTGAAATGAGATCTCCTGCATCTGGAGACAGTGCGAGGATCCGACATTGGCTCAGGTTGGAGACTGTGTCCATTATGGCCCCATCAGGAAGTGGGAGCCCTCACGAAGCCACGGAGGTTTTCCCATGCAGGGAGTTGTGAGATGCTCCAAAGCGCAAGGATTCCTACTGCGGGACAGTCGAGTCCTGTGAGATGGCTCCAGGACACCCCATACAGAAAGACTGGAGGGCAGGGTGCTAAGGATGGATGCCTGGGCATCCCACCTCCCATTCCCATTGTCTCCTAGCGACAAGGCTGGTTCGATTGCTGGCTCAGGCGGAGCTACGCAGGGAGCTGAGTGGAGATGGACTCTCCTGATGATGGGTCATAATGTGGGTTTGTGTCCGTGGAGACCTAGGAATGTGGCAGTGGCTCGGGGGCCCGGCAGGATTCTCCGAACTTTAGGATTGGACTCAGCTCCAAAGAGTAAGTTTCCCTGTGGAGATGAGAGGTGTTCTGATGGGTGCCTCAGGAAACCTCCGTTTGCTGGTATTGGAATGCAGGCCTCTGAGGAGAGACGCCTGGAAACCAACCAAAGGGTTCCGAGGAAGGCCTAACAGAATGTCCGGTTCCATTTTCTGTCTCTGGGGACATCCGTCTGCTTTTCTGCATTGATGGAGTTGCTCAGCTTGTGTCAGGTCACCCCTGGGTGTCCAGGGCAGCCTACACTATTGGGATGACCTCGGCGATCTTGGAGCCTTCTCCTAATCTGTAGGTTTATGGCCAGGGGAATGAGCAGAGTTTCCTTGGAGAGGGCAGGCACAGCCCTGCTCTGTGGCCCCAGGGGCCCCAGCGTTGAGGGTGTGTGGGACAGGGCTGCGGGGCCTGAAGTCTGAAAACTCAAACTCGGCCTAGGTTTGGGGCCGAGGGTATGGCAGGCCCCATCTACCGACCGTGATGGGAGCTGCTCTGGATTTGAATGAAGGGCGAGCGTACGTCCTTTTCTCAGGCTTCTGTGTCTGGATTTTGTGTCAAGGAGGGCTGTGGAATGGAGGGGTGGCCTCCTGGGCCATGGATGAGCCTCCCTTCTGGGGATTTGGCCTGGCTTCCAAGAGTTTCAGGTCATTCTGCGGGAAGGGAGGAGTCCTGTATTCTGCCTCAGGTGTCCCTCCCAAAGAGGGATTCCAGAGCAGAGCCCTGGGTCCCGGCGACTGGAAAACTCAAAATCGGGTTAGGATGGGGGCCAAAGGGGCATGGGAAGCCCCCTAGGCGGGCTCGTGGTCCAGCCACTGAGAGACCTGATTGGAGCACGAGGCTTATGGTGAGGGTCACCAGGCGTCTTTGTGCCCAAGGTGACCCTCAAGCATGGGCGTGGCCTCCTGGGCCAAGCAGGTTTCTCCTACCCTGAGGTTGGACACCAGGCCAACAGCAAGGTTTCTTGGATGGGGATGGAGGAGTTCAGATTTCTGCATCAGGTTCCCTCCTGTCCGGGGATTGGAGATAAGGTCTAGGTTCTGAATCCTGAACCCCCAGCTTGGAAGGAGATGACAGCCTAAGGCCATGGCGGGTCTGATGTGATGGGTGTCGGTCGGGATGTCAGGGCTCAGGCAGTGTCAGACAGAGCATGAGTGCCCATGGCAACCTCGAGAATTGGAGTGCAGTAGAGTGGCGTGCAGGTGGATCCTCATTGGGTGTTTCTGGGTAGTCGCCTAGGGCCACGTTTTTCTTCTGGACGGAAGGCAGACTGCTGCATTGTGGCTCCAGAATTGCCAATCTGGAGGGCTTGGGGGGGCAGGCAGGTGAGGACGGAAGTCTGAGAACACAAGCTAGGGTGAGATTTCGGGCGAGGGCACTCTGCAGAGGCTGAAATGAGATCTCCTGCATCTGGAGACAGTGCGAGGATCCGACATTGGCTCAGGTTGGAGACTGTGTCCATTATGGCCCCATCAGGAAGTGGGAGCCCTCACGAAGCCACGGAGGTTTTCCCATGCAGGGAGTTGTGAGATGCTCCAAAGCGCAAGGATTCCTACTGCGGGACAGTCGAGTCCTGTGAGATGGCTCCAGGACACCCCATACAGAAAGACTGGAGGGCAGGGTGCTAAGGATGGATGCCTGGGCATCCCACCTCCCATTCCCATTGTCTCCTAGCGACAAGGCTGGTTCGATTGCTGGCTCAGGCGGAGCTACGCAGGGAGCTGAGTGGAGATGGACTCTCCTGATGATGGGTCATAATGTGGGTTTGTGTCCGTGGAGACCTAGGAATGTGGCAGTGGCTCGGGGGCCCGGCAGGATTCTCCGAACTTTAGGATTGGACTCAGCTCCAAAGAGTAAGTTTCCCTGTGGAGATGAGAGGTGTTCTGATGGGTGCCTCAGGAAACCTCCGTTTGCTGGTATTGGAATGCAGGCCTCTGAGGAGAGACGCCTGGAAACCAACCAAAGGGTTCCGAGGAAGGCCTAACAGACTGTCCGGTTCCATTTTCTGTCTCTGGGGACATCCGTCTGCTTTTCTGCATTGATGGAGTTGCTCAGCTTGTGTCAGGTCACCCCTGGGTGTCCAGGGCAGCCTACACTATTGGGATGACCTCGGCGATCTTGGAGCCTTCTCCTAATCTGTAGGTTTATGGCCAGGGGAATGAGCAGAGTTTCCTTGGAGAGGGCAGGCACAGCCCTGCTCTGTGGCCCCAGGGGCCCCAGCGTTGAGGGTGTGTGGGACAGGGCTGCGGGGCCTGAAGTCTGAAAACTCAAACTCGGCCTAGGTTTGGGGCCGAGGGTATGGCAGGCCCCATCTACCGACCGTGATGGGAGCTGCTCTGGATTTGAATGAAGGGCGAGCGTACGTCCTTTTCTCAGGCTTCTGTGTCTGGATTTTGTGTCAAGGAGGGCTGTGGAATGGAGGGGTGGCCTCCTGGGCCATGGATGAGCCTCCCTTCTGGGGATTTGGCCTGGCTTCCAAGAGTTTCAGGTCATTCTGCGGGAAGGGAGGAGTCCTGTATTCTGCCTCAGGTGTCCCTCCCAAAGAGGGATTCCAGAGCAGAGCCCTGGGTCCCGGCGACTGGAAAACTCAAAATCGGGTTAGGATGGGGGCCAAAGGGGCATGGGAAGCCCCCTAGGCGGGCTCGTGGTCCAGCCACTGAGAGACCTGATTGGAGCACGAGGCTTATGGTGAGGGTCACCAGGCGTCTTTGTGCCCAAGGTGACCCTCAAGCATGGGCGTGGCCTCCTGGGCCAAGCAGGTTTCTCCTACCCTGAGGTTGGACACCAGGCCAACAGCAAGGTTTCTTGGATGGGGATGGAGGAGTTCAGATTTCTGCATCAGGTTCCCTCCTGTCCGGGGATTGGAGATAAGGTCTAGGTTCTGAATCCTGAACCCCCAGCTTGGAAGGAGATGACAGCCTAAGGCCATGGCGGGTCTGATGTGATGGGTGTCGGTCGGGATGTCAGGGCTCAGGCAGTGTCAGACAGAGCATGAGTGCCCATGGCAACCTCGAGAATTGGAGTGCAGTAGAGTGGCGTGCAGGTGGATCCTCATTGGGTGTTTCTGGGTAGTCGCCTAGGGCCACGTTTTTCTTCTGGTGGGAAGGCAGACTGCTGCATTGTGGCTCCAGAATTGCTAATCTCGAGGGCTTGGGGGGGCAGGCAGGTGAGGACGGAAGTCTGAGAACACAAGCTAGGGTGAGATTTCGGGCGAGGGCCCTCTGTAGAGGCTGAAATGAGATCTCCTGCATCTGGAGACAGGGCGAGGATCCGACATTGGCTCAGGTTGGAGACTGTGTCCATTATGGCCCCATCAGGAAGTGGGGGCCCTCACGAAGCCACGGAGGTTTTCCCATGCTGGGAGTTGTGAGATGCTCCAAAGCGCAAGGATTCCTACTGCGGGACAGTCGAGTCCTGTGAGATGGCTCCAGGACACCCCATACAGAAAGACTGGAGGGCAGGGTGCTAAGGATGGATGCCTGGGCATCCCACCTCCCATTCCCATTGTCTCCTAGCGACAAGGCAGGTTCGATTGCTGGCTCTGGCGGAGCTACGCAGGGTGCTGAGTGGAGATGGACTCTCCTGAGGATGGGTCATAATGTGGGTTTGTGTCCATGGAGACCTAGGAATGTGGCAGTGGCTCGGGGGCCCGCAGGTTTCTCCGAACTTTAGGATTGGTCTCAGCTCCAAAGACTAAGTTTCCCTGTGGAGATGAGAGGTGTTCTGATGGGTGCCTCAGGAAACCTCCGTTTGCTGGTATTGGAATGCAGGCCTCTGAGGAGAGACGCCTGGAAACCAACCAAAGGGTTCCGAGGAAGGCCTAACAGACTGTCCGGTTCCATTTTCTGTCTCTGGGGACATCCGTTTGCTTTTCTGCATTGATGGAGTTGCTCAGCTTGTGTCAGATCACCCCTGGGTGTCCAGGGCAGCCTACACTATTTGGATGGCCTCGGCGATCTTGGAGCCTTCTCCTAATCTGTAGGTTTGTGGCCAGTGGAATGGGAAGAGTTTCCTTGGAGAGGGCAGGCACAGTCCTGCTCTGTGGCCCCAGGGGCCCCAGCGTTGAGGGTGTGTGGGACAGGGCTGCGGGGCCTGAAGTCTGAAAACTCAAACTCGGCCTAGGTTTGGGGCCGAGGGTATGGCAGGCCCCATCTACCGACCGTGATCGGAGCTGCTCTGGATCTGAATGAAGGGCGAGCGTGCGTCCTTTTCTCAGGCTTCTGTGTCTGGATTTTGTGTCAAGGAGGGCTGTGGAATGGAGGGGTGGCCTCCTGGGCCATGGATGAGCCTCCCTCTCTGGGGATTTGGCCTGGCTTCCAAGAGTTTCAGGTCATTCTGCGGGAAGGGAGGAGTCCTGTATTCTGCCTCAGGTGTCCCTTCCAAAGAGGGATTCCAGAGCAGAACCCTGGGTCCCGGCGACTGGAAAACTCAAAATCGGGTTAGGATGGGGGCCCAAGGGGCATGGGAAGCCCCCTAGGCGGGCTCGTGGTCCAGCCACTGAGAGACCTGATTGGAGCACGAGGCTTATGGTGAGGGTCACCAGGCGTCTTTGTGCCCAAGGCGACCCTGAAGCATGGGCGTGGCCTCCTGGGCCATGCAGGTTTCTCCTACCCTGAAGGTTGGACACCAGGCCAACAGCAAGGTTTCTTGGATGGGGATGGAGGAGTTCAGATTTCTGCATCAGGTTCCCTCCTGTCCGGGGATTGGAGATAAGGTCTAGGTTCTGAATCCCGAACACCCATCTTGGGAAGAGATGACAGCCTAAGGTCATGGCGGGTCTGATGTGATGAGTGTCGTTCGGGATGTCAGAGCTCAGGCAGTGTCAGACAGAGAATAAGTGCCCATGGCTACCTCGAGAATTGGAGTGCAGTCTAGTGGCGTGCAGGTGGATCCTCATTGGGTGTTTCTGGGTAGTCGCCTAGGGCCACGTTTTTCTTCTGGTCGGAAGGCAGACTGCTGCATTGTGGCTCCAGAATTGCCAATCTCGAGGGCTTGGGGGTGGGGTAGGAAGGTGAGGACGGAAGTCTGAGAACACAAGCTAGGGTGAGATTTCGGGTGAGGGCACTCTGCAGAGGCTGAAATGAGATCTCCTGCATCTGGAGACAGGGCGAGGATCCGACATTGGCTCAGGTAGGAGACTGTGTCCATTATGGCCCCATCAGGAAGTGGGGGCCCTCCCGAAGCCACGGAGGTTTTCCCATGCTGGGAGTTGTGAGATGTTCCAAAGCGCAAGGATTCCTACTGCGGGACAGTCGAGTCCTGTGAGATGGCTCCAGGACGCCCCATACAGAAAGACTGGAGGGCAGGGTGCTAAGGATGGATGCCTGTGCATCCCACCTCCCATTCCCATTGTCTCCTTGCGACAAGGCAGGTTCGATTGCTGGCTCTGGCGGAGGTACGCACGGCGCTGAGTGCAGATGGACTCTACTGAGGATGGGTCATCATGTGGGTTTGTGTCCATGGAGACCTAGGCATGTGGCAGTGGCTCGGGGGCCCGGCAGGATTCTCCGAACTTTAGGATTGGACACAGCTCCAAAGAGTAAGTTCCCCCTGTGGAGATGAGAGGTGTTCTGATGGGTGCCTCAGGAAACCTCCGTTTGCTGGTATTGGAATGCAGGCCTCTGAGGAGAGACGCCTGGAAACCAACCAAAGGGTTCCGAGGAAGGCCTAACAGACTGTCCGGTTCCATCTTCTGTCTCTGGGGACATCCGTCTGCTTTTCTGCGTGGAGGGAGTTGCTCAGCTCGTGTCAGATCACCCCTGGGTGTCCAGGGCAGCCTACACTATTGGGATGGCCTCGGGGATCTTGGAGCCTTCTCCTAATCTGTAGGTTTGTGGCCAGTGGAATGGGCAGAGTTTCCTTGGAGAGGACAGGCACAGTCCTGCGCTTGGCCCCAGAGGCCCCAGCGTTGAGGGTGTGTGGGACAGGGCTGCGGGTCCTGAAGTCTGAAAACTCAAACTCGGCTTAGGTTTGGGGCCGAGGGTATGGCAGGCCCCATCTACCGACCGTGATGGGAGCTGCTCTGGATTTGAATGAAGGGCGAGTGTGCGTCCTTTTCTCAGGCTTCTGTGTCTGGATTTTGTGTCATGGAGGGCTGTGGAATGGAGGGGTGGCCTCCTGGGCCATGGATGAGCCTCCCTCTCTGGGGATTTGGCCTGGCTTCCAAGAGTTTCAGGTCATTCTGCGGGAAGGGAGGAGTCCTGTATTCTGCCTCAGGTGTCCCTCCCAAAGAGGGATTCCAGAGCAGAGCCCTGGGTCCCGGCGACCGGAAAACCCAAACTCGGGTTAGGATGGGGTCCCAAGGGGCATGGGAAGCCCCCTAGGCGGGCTCGTGGTCCAGCCACTGAGAGACCTGATTGGAGCACGAGGCGTATGGTGAGGGTCACCAGGCGTCTTTGTGCCCAAGGCGACCCTGAAGCATGGGCGTGGCCTCCTGGGCCATGCAGGTTTCTCCTACCCTGAAGGTTGGACACCAGGCCAACAGCAAGGTTTCTTGGATGGGGTTGGAGGAGTTCAGATTTCTGCATCAGGTTCCCTCCTGTCCGGGGATTGGAGATAAGGTCTAGGTTCTGAATCCCGAACACCCAGCTTGGGAAGAGATGACAGCCTAAGGTCATGGCGGGTCTGATGTGATGGGTGTCGTTCGGGATGTCAGAGCTCAGGCAGTGTCAGACAGAGAATAAGTGCCCATGGCAACCTCGAGAATTGGAGTGCAGTAGAGTGGCGTGCAGGTGGATCCTCATTGGGTGTTTCTGGGTAGTCGCCTAGGGCCACGTTTTTCTTCTGGTGGGAAGGCAGACTGCTGCAATGTGGCTCCAGAATTGCCAATCTCGAGGGCTTGGGGGTGGGGTAGGAAGGTGAGGACGGAAGTCTGAGAACAAAAGCTAGGGTGAGATTTCTGGCGAGGGCATTCTGCAGAGGCTGAAATGAGATCTCCTGCATCTGGAGACAGGGCGAGGATCCGACATTGGCTCAGGTTGGAGACTGTGTCCATTATGGCCCTATCAGGAAGTGGGGGCCCTCCCGAAGCCACGGAGGTTTTCCCATGCTGGGAGTTGTGAGATGCTCCAAAGCGCAAGCATTCCTACTGCGGGACAGTCGAGTCCTGTGACATGGCTCCAGGACGCCCCATACAGAAAGACTGGAGGGCAGGGTTCTAAGGATGGATGCCTGGGCATCCCACCTCCCATTCCCATTGTCTCCTTGCGACAAGGCAGGTTCGATTGCTGGCTCTGGCGGAGGTACGCACGGCGCTGAGTGCAGATGGACTCTCCTGAGGATGGGTCATCATGTGGGTTTGTGTCCATGGAGACCTAGGCATGTGGCAGTGGCTCGGGGGCCCGGCAGGATTCTCCGAACTTTAGGATTGGACACAGCTCCAAAGAGTAAGTTCCCCCTGTGGAGATGAGAGGTGTTCTGATGGGTGCCTCAGGAAACCTCCGTTTGCTGGTATTGGAATGCAGGCCTCTGAGGAGAGACGCCTGGAAACCAACCAAAGGGTTCCGAGGAAGGCCTAACAGACTGTCCGGTTCCATCTTCTGTCTCTGGGGACATCCGTCTGCTTTTCTGCGTGGAGGGAGTTGCTCAGCTCGTGTCAGATCACCCCTGGGTGTCCAGGGCAGCCTACACTATTGGGATGGCCTCGGGGATCTTGGAGCCTTCTCCTAATCTGTAGGTTTGTGGCCAGTGAAATGGGCAGAGTTTCCTTGGAGAGGGCAGGTACAGTCCTGCGCTGTGGCCCCAGGGGCCCCGGCATTGAGGGTGTGTGGTCAGGGCTGCGGGGCCTGAAGTCTGAAAACTCAAACTCGGCTTAGGTTTGGGGGCGAGGGTATGGCAGGCCCCATCTACCGACCGTGATGGGAGCTGCTCTGGATTTGAATGAAGGGCGAGTGTGCGTCCTTTGCTCAGGCTTCTGTGTCTGGATTTTGTGTCAAGGAGGGCTGTGGAATGGAGGGGTGGCCTCCTGGGCCATGCATGAGCCTCCCTCTCTGGGGATTTGGCCTGGCTTCCAAGAGTTTCAGGTCATTCTGCGGGAAGGGAGGAGTCCTGTATTCTGCCTCAGGTGTCCCTCCCAAAGAGGGATTCCAGAGCAGAGCCCTGGGTCCCGGCGACTGGAAAACTCAAAATCGGTTTAGGATGGGGGCCCAAGGGGCATGGGAAGCCCCCTAGGCGGGCTCGTGGTCCAGCCACTGAGAGACCTGACTGGAGCACGAGGCTTATGATGAGGGTCACCAGGCGTCTTTGTGCCCATAGTGACCCTCAACCATGGGCGTGGCTTCCTGGGCCAAGCAGGTTTCTCCTACCCTGAAGGTTGGACAACAGGCCAACAGCAAGGTTTCTTGGATGGGGATGGAGGAGTTCAGATTTCTGCATCAGGTTCCCTCCGGTCCGGGGATTGGTGATAAGGTCTAGGTTCTGAAAACTGAACCCCCAGCTTGGGAAGAGATGACAGCCTAAGGCCATGGCGGGTCTGATGTGATGGGTGTCGGTCGGGATGTCAGGGCTCAGGCAGTGTCAGACAGAGCATGAGTGCCCATGGCAACCTCGAGAATTGGAGTGCAGTAGAGTGGCGTGCAGGTGGATCCTCATTGGGTGTTTCTGGGTAGTCGCCTAGGGCCACGTTTTTCTTCTGGACGGAAGGCAGACTGCTGCATTGTGGCTCCAGAATTGCCAATCTGGAGGGCTTGGGGGGGCAGGCAGGTGAGGACGGAAGTCTGAGAACACAAGCTAGCGTGAGATTTCGGGCGAGGGCACTCTGCAGAGGCTGAAATGAGATCTCCTGCATCTGGAGACAGTGCGAGGATCCGACATTGGCTCAGTTTGGAGACTGTGTCCATTATGGCCCCATCAGGAAGTGGGAGCCCTCACGAAGCCACGGAGGTTTTCCCATGCAGGGAGTTGTGAGATGCTCCAAAGCGCAAGGATTCCTACTGCGGGACAGTCGAGTCCTGTGAGATGGCTCCAGGACACCCCATACAGAAAGACTGGAGGGCAGGGTGCTAAGGATGGATGCCTGGGCATCCCACCTCCCATTCCCATTGTCTCCTAGCGACAAGGCTGGTTCGATTGCTGGCTCAGGCGGAGCTACGCAGGGAGCTGAGTGGAGATGGACTCTCCTGAGGATGGGTCATAATGTGGGTTTGTGTCCGTGGAGACCTAGGAATGTGGCAGTGGCTCGGGGGCCCGGCAGGATTCTCCGAACTTTAGGATTGGACTCAGCTCCAAAGAGTAAGTTTCCCTGTGGAGATGAGAGGTGTTCTGATGGGTGCCTCAGGAAACCTCCGTTTGCTGGTATTGGAATGCAGGCCTCTGAGGAGAGACGCCTGGAAACCAACCAAAGGGTTCCGAGGAAGGCCTAACAGACTGTCCGGTTCCATTTTCTGTCTCTGGGGACATCCGTCTGCTTTTCTGCATTGATGGAGTTGCTCAGCTTGTGTCAGGTCACCCCTGGGTGTCCAGGGCAGCCTACACTATTGGGATGACCTCGGCGATCTTGGAGCCTTCTCCTAATCTGTAGGTTTATGGCCAGGGGAATGAGCAGAGTTTCCTTGGAGAGGGCAGGCACAGCCCTGCTCTGTGGCCCCAGGGGCCCCAGCGTTGAGGGTGTGTGGGACAGGGCTGCGGGGCCTGAAGTCTGAAAACTCAAACTCGGCCTAGGTTTGGGGCCGAGGGTATGGCAGGCCCCATCTACCGACCGTGATGGGAGCTGCTCTGGATTTGAATGAAGGGCGAGCGTACGTCCTTTTCTCAGGCTTCTGTGTCTGGATTTTGTGTCAAGGAGGGCTGTGGAATGGAGGGGTGGCCTCCTGGGCCATGGATGAGCCTCCCTTCTGGGGATTTGGCCTGGCTTCCAAGAGTTTCAGGTCATTCTGCGGGAAGGGAGGAGTCCTGTATTCTGCCTCAGGTGTCCCTCCCAAAGAGGGATTCCAGAGCAGAGCCCTGGGTCCCGGCGACTGGAAAACTCAAAATCGGGTTAGGATGGGGGCCCAAGGGGCATGGGAAGCCCCCTAGGCGGGCTCGTGGTCCAGCCACTGAGAGACCTGATTGGAGCACGTGGCTTATGGTGAGGGTCACCAGGCGTCTTTGTGCCCAAGGTGACCCTCAAGCATGGGCGTGGCATCCTGGGCCAAGCAGGTTTCTCCTACCCTGAGGTTGGACACCAGGCCAACAGCAAGGTTTCTTGGATGGGGATGGAGGAGTTCAGATTTCTGCATCAGGTTCCCTCCTGTCCGGGGATTGGAGATAAGGTCTAGGTTCTGAATCCTGAACCCCCAGCTTGGAAGGAGATGACAGCCTAAGGCCATGGCGGGTCTGATGTGATGGGTGTCGGTCGGGATGTCAGGGCTCAGGCAGTGTCAGACAGAGCATGAGTGCCCATGGCAACCTCGAGAATTGGAGTGCAGTAGAGTGGCGTGCAGGTGGATCCTCATTGGGTGTTTCTGGGTAGTCGCCTAGGGCCACGTTTTTCTTCTGGTGGGAAGGCAGACTGCTGCATTGTGGCTCCAGAATTGCCAATCTCGAGGGCTTGGGGGGGCAGGCAGGTGAGGACGGAAGTCTGAGAACACAAGCTAGGGTGAGATTTCGGGCGAGGGCCCTCTGTAGAGGCTGAAATGAGATCTCCTGCATCTGGAGACAGGGCGAGGATCCGACATTGGCTCAGGTTGGAGACTGTGTCCATTATGGCCCCATCAGGAAGTGGGGGCCCTCACGAAGCCACGGAGGTTTTCCCATGCTGGGAGTTGTGAGATGCTCCAAAGCGCAAGGATTCCTACTGCGGGACAGTCGAGTCCTGTGAGATGGCTCCAGGACACCCCATACAGAAAGACTGGAGGGCAGGGTGCTAAGGATGGATGCCTGGGCATCCCACCTCCCATTCCCATTGTCTCCTAGCGACAAGGCAGGTTCGATTGCTGGCTCTGGCGGAGCTACGCAGGGTGCTGAGTGGAGATGGACTCTCCTGAGGATGGGTCATAATGTGGGTTTGTGTCCATGGAGAACTAGGAATGTGGCAGTGGCTCGGGGGCCCGGCAGGTTTCTCCGAACTTTAGGATTGGTCTCAGCTCCGAAGACTAAGTTTCCCTGTGGAGATGAGAGGTGTTCTGATGGGTGCCTCAGGAAACCTCCGTTTGCTGGTATTGGAATGCAGGCCTCTGAGGAGAGACGCCTGGAAACCAACCAAAGGGTTCCGAGGAAGGCCTAACAGACTGTCCGGTTCCATTTTCTGTCTCTGGGGACATCCGTCTGCTTTTCTGCATTGATGGAGTTGCTCAGCTTGTGTCAGATCACCCCTGGGTGTCCAGGGCAGACTACACTATTTTAATGGCCTCGGCGATCTTGGAGCCTTCTCCTAATCTGTAGGTTTGTGGCCAGTGGAATGGGAAGAGTTTCCTTGGAGAGGGCAGGCACAGTCCTGCTCTGTGGCCCCAGGGGCCCCAGCGTTGAGGGTGTGTGGGACAGGGCTGCGGGGCCTGAAGTCTGAAAACTCAAACTCGGCCTAGGTTTGGGGCCGAGGGTATGGCAGGCCCCATCTACCGACCGTGATCGGAGCTGCTCTGGATCTGAATGAAGGGCGAGCGTGCGTCCTTTTCTCAGGCTTCTGTGTCTGGATTTTGTGTCAAGGAGGGCTGTGGAATGGAGGGGTGGCCTCCTGGGCCATGGATGAGCCTCCCTCTCTGGGGATTTGGCCTGGCTTCCAAGAGTTTCAGGTCATTCTGCGGGAAGGGAGGAGTCCTGTATTCTGCCTCAGGTGTCCCTTCCAAAGAGGGATTCCAGAGCAGAACCCTGGGTCCCGGCGACTGGAAATCTCAAAATCGGGTTAGGATGGTGGCCCAAGGGGCATGGGAAGCCCCCTAGGCGGGCTCGTGGTCCAGCCACTGAGAGACCTGATTGGAGCACGAGGCTTATGGTGAGGGTCACCAGGCGTCTTTGTGCCCAAGGCGACCCTGAAGCATGGGCGTGGCCTCCTGTGCCATGCAGGTTTCTCCTACCCTGAAGGTTGGACACCAGGCCAACAACAAGGTTTCTTGGATGGGGATGGAGGAGTTCAGATTTCTGCATCAGGTTCCCTCCTGTCCGGGGATTGGAGATAAGGTCTAGGTTCTGAATCCTGAACACCCATCTTGGGAAGAGATGACAGCCTAAGGTCATGGCGGGTCTGATGTGATGAGTGTCGTTCGGGATGTCAGAGCTCAGGCAGTGTCAGACAGAGAATAAGTGCCCATGGCAACCTCGAGAATTGGAGTGCAGTCTAGTGGCGTGCAGGTGGATCCTCATTGGGTGTTTCTGGGTAGTCGCCAAGGCCACGTTTTTCTTCTGGTCGGAAGGCAGACTGCTGCATTGTGGCTCCAGAATTGCCAATCTCGAGGGCTTGGGGGTGGGGTAGGAAGGTGAGGACGGAAGTCTGAGAACACAAGTTAGGGTGAGATTTCGGGTGAGGGCACTCTGCAGAGGCTGAAATGAGATCTTCTGCATCTGGAGACAGGGCGAGGATCCGACATTGGCTCAGGTTGGAGACTGTGTCCATTATGGCCCCATCAGGAAGTGGGGGCCCTCCCGAAGCCACGGATGTTTTCCCATGCTGGGAGTTGTGAGATGCTCCAAAGTGCAAGGATTCCTACTGCGGGACAGTCGAGTCCTGTGAGATGGCTCCAGGACGCCCCATACAAAAAGACTGGAGGGTAGGGTGCTAAGGATGGATGCCTGGGCATCCCACCTCCCAGTCCCTTTGTCTCCTAGAGACTAGGAAGGTTCGATTGCTGGCACTGGCGGAGCTATGCAGGGCGCTGAGTGGAGATGGACTCTCCTGAGGATGGGTCATAATGTGGGTTTGTGTCCGTGGAGACCTAGGAATGTGGCAGTGGCTCGGGGGCCCGGCAGGATTCTCCGAACTTTAGGATTGGTCTCAGCTCCAAAGACTAAGTTTCCCTGTGGAGATGAGAGGTGTTCTGATGGGTGCCTCAGGAAACCTCCGTTTGCTGGTATTGGAATGCAGGCCTCTGAGGAGAGACGCCTGGAAACCAACCAAAGGGTTCCGAGGAAGGCCTAACAGACTGTCCGGTTCCATTTTCTGTCTCTGGGGACATCCGTCTGCTTTTCTGCATTGATGGAGTTGCTCAGCTTGTGTCAGATCACCCCTGGGTGTCCAGGGCAGCCTACACTATTCTGATGGCCTCGGCGATCTTGGAGCCTTCTCCTAATCTGTAGGTTTGTGGCCAGTGGAATGGGAAGAGTTTCCTTGGAGAGGGCAGGCACAGTCCTGCTCTGTGGCCCCAGGGGCCCCAGCGTTGAGGGTGTGTGGGACAGGGCTGCGGGGCCTGAAGTCTGAAAACTCAAACTCGGCCTAGGTTTGGGGCCGAGGGTATGGCAGGCCCCATCTACCGACCGTGATCGGAGCTGCTCTGGATCTGAATGAAGGGCGAGCGTGCGTCCTTTTCTCAGGCTTCTGTGTCTGGATTTTGTGTCAAGGAGGGCTGTGGAATGGAGGGGTGGCCTCCTGGGCCATGGATGAGCCTCCCTCTCTGGGGATTTGGCCTGGCTTCCAAGAGTTTCAGGTCATTCTGCGGGAAGGGAGGAGTCCTGTATTCTGCCTCAGGTGTCCCTTCCAAAGAGGGATTCCAGAGCAGAACCCAGGGTCCCGGCGACTGGAAATCTCAAAATCGGGTTAGGATGGTGGCCCAAGGGGCATGGGAAGCCCCCTAGGCGGGCTCGTGGTCTAGCCACTGAGAGACCTGATTGGAGCACGAGGCTTATGGTGAGGGTCACCAGGCGTCTTTGTGCCCAAGGCGACCCTGAAGCATGGGCGTGGCCTCCTGTGCCATGCAGGTTTCTCCTACCCTGAAGGTTGGACACCAGGCCAACAGCAAGGTTTCTTGGATGGGGATGGAGGAGTTCAGATTTCTGCATCAGGTTCCCTCCTGTCCGGGGATTGGAGATAAGGTCTAGGTTCTGAATCCTGAACACCCATCTTGGGAAGAGATGACAGCCTAAGGTCATGGCGGGTCTGATGTGATGAGTGTCGTTCGGGATGTCAGAGCTCAGGCAGTGTCAGACAGAGAATAAGTGCCCATGGCAACCTCGAGAATTGGAGTGCAGTCTAGTGGCGTGCAGGTGGATCCTCATTGGGTGTTTCTGGGTAGTCGCCAAGGCCACGTTTTTCTTCTGGTCGGAAGGCAGACTGCTGCATTGTGGCTCCAGAATTGCCAATCTCGAGGGCTTGGGGGTGGGGTAGGAAGGTGAGGACGGAAGTCTGAGAACACAAGCTAGGGTGAGATTTCGGGTGAGGGCACTCTGCAGAGGCTGAAATGAGATCTCCTGCATCTGGAGACAGGGCGAGGATCCGACATTGGCTCAGGTAGGAGACTGTGTCCATTATGGCCCCATCAGGAAGTGGGGGCCCTCCCGAAGCCACGGATGTTTTCCCATGCTGGGAGTTGTGAGATGCTCCAAAGCGCAAGCATTCCTACTGCGGGACAGTCGAGTCCTGTGAGATAGCTCCAGGACGCCCCATACAGAAAGACTGGAGGGCAGGGTGCTAAGGATGGATGCCTGGGCATCCCACCTCCCATTCCCATTCTCTCCTTGCGACAAGGCAGGTCGATTGCTGGCTCTGGCGGAGGTACGCACGGCGCTGAGTGCAGATGGACTCTACTGAGGATGGGTCATCATGTGGGTTTGTGTCCATGGAGACCTAGGCATGTGGCAGTGGCTCAGGGGCCCGGCAGGATTCTCCGAACTTTAGGATTGGACACAGCTCCAAAGAGTAAGTTCCCCCTGTGGAGATGAGAGGTGTTCTGATGGGTGCCTCAGGAAACCTCCGTTTGCTGGTATTGGAATGCAGGCCTCTGAGGAGAGACGCCTGGAACCCAACCAAAGGATTCCGAGGAAGGCCTAACAGACTGTCCGGTTCCATCTTCTGTCTCTGGGGACATCCGTCTGCTTTTCTGCGTGGAGGGAGTTGCTCAGCTCGTGTCAGATCACCCCAGGGTGTCCAGGGCAGCCTACACTATTGAGATGGCCTCGGGGATCTTGGAGCCTTCTCCTAATCTGTAGGTTTGTGGCCAGTGGAATGGGCAGAGTTTCCTTGGAGAGGGCAGGTACAGTCCTGCGCTGTGGCCCCAGGGGCCCCGGCATTGAGGGTGTGTGGTCAGGGCTGCGGGGCCTGAAGTCTGAAAACTCAATCTCGGCTTAGGTTTGGGGGCGAGGGTATGGCAGGCCCCATCTACCGACCGTGATGGGAGCTGCTCTGGATTTGAATGAAGTGCGAGTGTGCGTCCTTTGCTCAGGCTTCTGTGTCTGGATTTTGTGTCAAGGAGGGCTGTGGAATGGAGGGGTGGCCTCCTGGGCCATGCATGAGCCTCCCTCTCTGGGGATTTGGCCTGGCTTCCAAGAGTTTCAGGTCATTCTGCGGGAAGGGAGGAGTCCTGTATTCTGCCTCAGGTGTCCCTCCCAAAGAGGGATTCCAGAGCAGAGCCCTGGGTCCCGGCGACTGGAAAACTCAAAATTGGTTTAGGATGGGGGCCCAAGGGGCATGGGAAGCCCCCTAGGCGGGCTCATGGTCCAGCCACTGAGAGACCTGATTGGAGCACGAGGCTTATGATGAGGGTCACCAGGCGTCTTTGTGCCCATGGTGTCCCTCAACCATGGGCGTGGCTTCCTGGGCCAAGCAGGTTTCTCCTACCCTGAAGGTTGGACACCAGGCCAACAGCAAGGTTTCTTGGATGGGGATGGAGGAGTTCAGATTTCTGCATCAGGTTCCCTCCTGTCCGGGGATTGGAGATAAGGTCTAGGTTCTGAATCCTGAACACCCATCTTGGGAAGAGATGACAGCCTAAGGTCATGGCGGGTCTGATGTGATGGGTGTCGGTCGGGATGTCAGGGCTCAGGCAGTGTCAGACAGAGCATGAGTGCCCATGGCAACCTCGAGAATTGGAGTGCAGTAGAGTGGCGTGCAGGTGGATCCTCATTGGGTGTTTCTGGGTAGTCGCCTAGGGCCACGTTTTTCCTCTGGTGGGAAGGCAGATTGCTGCATTGTGGCTCCAGAATTGCCAATCTGGAGGGCTGGCGGGGGCAGGCAGGTGAGGACGGAAGTCTGAGAACACAAGCTAGCGTGAGATTTCGGGCGAGGGCACTCTGCAGAGGCTGAAATGAGATCTCCTGCATCTGGAGACAGGGCGAGGATCCGACATTGGCTCAGGTAGGAGACTGTGTCCATTATGGCCCCATCAGGAAGTGGGGGCCCTCCCGAAGCCACGGAGGTTTTCCCATGCTGGGAGTTGTGAGATGCTCCAAAGTGCAAGGATTCCTACTGCGGGACAGTCGAGTCCTGTGAGATGGCTCCAGGACGCCCCATACAAAAAGACTGGAGGGTAGGGTGCTAAGGATGGATGCCTGGGCATCCCACCTCCCAGTCCCTTTGTATCCTAGAGACTAGGAAGGTTCGATTGCTGGCACTGGCGGAGCTATGCAGGGCGCTGAGTGGAGATGGACTCTCCTGAGGATGGGTCATAATGTGGGTTTGTGTCCGTGGAGACCTAGGAATGTGGCAGTGGCTCGGGGGCCCGGCAGGATTCTCCGAACTTTAGGATTGGACTCAGCTCCAAAGAGTAAGTTTCCCTGTGGAGATGAGAGGTGTTCTGATGGGTGCCTCAGGAAACCTCCGTTTGCTGGTATTGGAATGCAGGCCTCTGAGGAGAGACGCCTGGAAACCAACCAAAGGGTTCAGAGGAAGGCCTAACAGACTGTCCGGTTCCATCTTCTGTCTCTGGGGACATCCGTCTGCTCTTCTGCATTGATGGAGTTGCTCAGCTTGTGTCAGATCACCCCTGGGTGTCCAGGGCAGCCTACACTATTGGGATGACCTCGGCGATCTTGGAGCCTTCTCCTAATCTGTAGGTTTATGGCCAGGGGAATGGGCAGAGTTTCCTTGGAGAGGGCAGGCACAGCCCTGCTCTGTGGCCCCAGGGGCCCCAGCGTTGAGGGTGTGTGGGACAGGGCTGCGGGGCCTGAAGTCTGAAAACTCAAACTCGGCCTAGGTTTGGGGCCGAGGGTATGGCAGGCCCCATCTACCGACCGTGATGGGAGCTGCTCTGGATTTGAATGAAGGGCGAGCGTACGTCCTTTTCTCAGGCTTCTGTGTCTGGATTTTGTGTCAAGGAGGGCTGTGGAATGGAGGGGTGGCCTCCTGGGCCATGGATGAGCCTCCCTCTCTGGGGATTTGGCCTGGCTTCCAAGAGTTTCAGGTCATTCTGCGGGAAGGGAGGAGTCCTGTATTCTGCCTCAGGTGTCCCTCCCAAAGAGGGATTCCAGAGCAGAGCCCTGGGTCCCGGCGACTGGAAAACTCAAAATCGGGTTAGGATGGGGGCCAAAGGGGCATGGGAAGCCCCCTAGGCGGGTTCGTGGTCCAGCCACTGAGAGACCTGATTGGAGCACGAGGCTTATGGTGAGGGTCACCAGGCGTCTTTGTGCCCAAGGTGACCCTCAAGCATGGGCGTGGCCTCCTGGGCCAAGCAGGTTTCTCCTACCCTGAGGTTGGACACCAGGCCAACAGCAAGGTTTCTTGGATGGGGATGGAGGAGTTCAGATTTCTGCATCAGGTTCCCTCCTGTCCGGGGATTGGAGATAAGGTCTAGGTTCTGAATCCTGAACCCCCAGCTTGGAAGGAGATGACAGCCTAAGGCCATGGCGGGTCTGATGTGATGGGTGTCGGTCGGGATGTCAGGGCTCAGGCAGTGTCAGACAGAGCATGAGTGCCCATGGCAACCTCGAGAATTGGAGTGCAGTAGAGTGGCGTGCAGGTGGATCCTCATTGGGTGTTTCTGGGTAGTCGCCTAGGGCCACGTTTTTCTTCTGGTGGGAAGGCAGACTGCTGCATTGTGGCTCCAGAATTGCCAATCTCGAGGGCTTGGGGGGGCAGGCAGGTGAGGACGGAAGTCTGAGAACACAAGCTAGGGTGAGATTTCGGGCGAGGGCACTCTGCAGAGGCTGAAATGAGATCTCCTGCATCTGGAGACAGGGCGAAGATCCGACATTGGCTCAGGTTGGAGACTGTGTCCATTATGGCCCCATCAGGAAGTGGGGGCCCTCACGAAACCACGGAGGTTTTCCCATGCTGGGAGTTGTGAGATGCTCCAAAGCGCAAGGATTCCTACTGCGGGACAGTTGAGTCCTGTGAGATGGCTCCAGGACGCCCCATACAAAAAGACTGGAGGGTAGGGTGCTAAGGATGGATGCCTGGGCATCCCACCTCCCAGTCCCTTTGTCTCCTAGAGACTAGGAAGGTTCGATTGCTGGCACTGGCGGAGCTATGCAGGGCGCTGAGTGGAGATGGACTCTCCTGAGGATGGGTCATAATGTGGGTTTGTGTCCGTGGAGACCTAGGAATGTGGCAGTGGCTCGGGGGCCCGGCAGGATTCTCCGAACTTTAGGATTGGTCTCAGCTCCAAAGACTAAGTTTCCCTGTGGAGATGAGAGGTGTTCTGATGGGTGCCTCAGGAAACCTCCGTTTGCTGGTATTGGAATGCAGGCCTCTGAGGAGAGACGCCTGGAAACCAACCAAAGGGTTCCGAGGAAGGCCTAACAGACTGTCCGGTTCCATTTTCTGTCTCTGGGGACATCCGTCTGCTTTTCTGCATTGATGGAGTTGCTCAGCTTGTGTCAGATCACCCCTGGGTGTCCAGGGCAGCCTACACTATTCTGATGGCCTCGGCGATCTTGGAGCCTTCTCCTAATCTGTAGGTTTGTGGCCAGTGGAATGGGAAGAGTTTCCTTGGAGAGGGCAGGCACAGTCCTGCTCTGTGGCCCCAGGGGCCCCAGCGTTGAGGGTGTGTGGGACAGGGCTGCGGGGCCTGAAGTCTGAAAACTCAAACTCGGCCTAGGTTTGGGGCCGAGGGTATGGCAGGCCCCATCTACCGACCGTGATCGGAGCTGCTCTGGATCTGAATGAAGGGCGAGCGTGCGTCCTTTTCTCAGGCTTCTGTGTCTGGATTTTGTGTCAAGGAGGGCTGTGGAATGGAGGGGTGGCCTCCTGGGCCATGGATGAGCCTCCCTCTCTGGGGATTTGGCCTGGCTTCCAAGAGTTTCAGGTCATTCTGCGGGAAGGGAGGAGTCCTGTATTCTGCCTCAGGTGTCCCTTCCAAAGAGGGATTCCAGAGCAGAACCCTGGGTCCCGGCGACTGGAAATCTCAAAATCGGGTTAGGATGGTGGCCCAAGGGGCATGGGAAGCCCCCTAGGCGGGCTCGTGGTCCAGCCACTGAGAGACCTGATTGGAGCACGAGGCTTATGGTGAGGGTCACCAGGCGTCTTTGTGCCCAAGGCGACCCTGAAGCATGGGCGTGGCCTCCTGGGCCATGCAGGTTTCTCCTACCCTGAAGGTTGGACACCAGGCCAACAACAAGGTTTCTTGGATGGGGATGGAGGAGTTCAGATTTCTGCATCAGGTTCCCTCCTGTCCGGGGATTGGAGATAAGGTCTAGGTTCTGAATCCTGAACACCCATCTTGGGAAGAGATGACAGCCTAAGGTCATGGCGGGTCTGATGTGATGAGTGTCGTTCGGGATGTCAGAGCTCAGGCAGTGTCAGACAGAGAATAAGTGCCCATGGCAACCTCGAGAATTGGAGTGCAGTCTAGTGGCGTGCAGGTGGATCCTCATTGGGTGTTTCTGGGTAGTCGCCAAGGCCACGTTTTTCTTCTGGTCGGAAGGCAGACTGCTGCATTGTGGCTCCAGAATTGCCAATCTCGAGGGCTTGGGGGTGGGGTAGGAAGGTGAGGACGGAAGTCTGAGAACACAAGTTAGGGTGAGATTTCGGGTGAGGGCACTCTGCAGAGGCTGAAATGAGATCTTCTGCATCTGGAGACAGGGCGAGGATCCGACATTGGCTCAGGTAGGAGACTGTGTCCATTATGGCCCCATCAGGAAGTGGGGGCCCTCCCGAAGCCACGGAGGTTTTCCCATGCTGGGAGTTGTGAGATGCTCCAAAGCGCAAGGATTCCTACTGCGGGACAGTCGAGTCCTGTGAGATAGCTCCAGGACGCCCCATACAGAAAGACTGGAGGGCAGGGTGCTAAGGATGGATGCCTGGGCATCCCACCTCCCATTCCCATTCTCTCCTTGCGACAAGGCAGGTCGATTGCTGGCTCTGGCGGAGGTACGCACGGCGCTGAGTGCAGATGGACTCTACTGAGGATGGGTCATAATGTGGGTTTGTGTCCATGGAGACCTAGGCATGTGGCAGTGGCTCGGGGGCCCGGCAGGATTCTCCGAACTTTAGGATTGGACACAGCTCCAAAGAGTAAGTTCCCCCTGTGGAGATGAGAGGTGTTCTGATGGGTGCCTCAGGAAACCTCCGTTTGCTGGTATTGGAATGCAGGCCTCTGAGGAGAGACGCCTGGAACCCAACCAAAGGATTCCGAGGAAGGCCTAACAGACTGTCCGGTTCCATCTTCTGTCTCTGGGGACATCCGTCTGCTTTTCTGCGTGGAGGGAGTTGCTCAGCTCGTGTCAGATCACCCCAGGGTGTCCAGGGCAGCCTACACTATTGGGATGGCCTCGGGGATCTTGGAGCCTTCTCCTAATCTGTAGGTTTGTGGCCAGTGGAATGGGCAGAGTTTCCTTGGAGAGGGCAGGTACAGTCCTGCGCTGTGGCCCCAGGGGCCCCGTCATTGAGGGTGTGTGGTCAGGGCTGCGGGGCCTGAAGTCTGAAAACTCAAACTCGGCTTAGGTTTGGGGCCGAGGGTATGGCAGGCCCCATCTACCGACCGTGATGGGAGCTGCTCTGGATTTGAATGAAGGGCGAGTGTGCGTCCTTTGCTCAGGCTTCTGTGTCTGGATTTTGTGTCAAGGAGGGCTGTGGAATGGAGGGGTGGCCTCCTGGGCCATGCATGAGCCTCCCTCTCTGGGGATTTGGACTGGCTTCCAAGAGTTTCAGGTCATTCTGCGGGAAGGGAGGAGTCCTGTATTCTGCCTCAAGTGTCCCTCCCAAAGGGGGATTCCAGAGCAGAGCCCTGGGTCCCGGCGACTGGAAAACTCAAAATTGGTTTAGGATGGGGGCCCAAGGGGCATGGGAAGCCCCCTAGGCGGGCTCATGGTCCAGCCACTGAGAGACCTGATTGGAGCACGAGGCTTATGATGAGGGTCACCAGGCGTCTTTGTGCCCATGGTGACCCTCAACCATGGGCGTGGCTTCCTGGGCCAAGCAGGTTTCTCCTACCCTGAAGGTTGGACACCAGGCCAACAGCAAGGTTTCTTGGATGGGGATGGAGGAGTTCAGATTTCTGCATCAGGTTCCCTCCTGTCCGGGGATTGGAGATAAGGTCTAGGTTCTGAATCCTGAACCCCCAGCTTGGAAGGAGATGACAGCCTAAGGCCATGGCGGGTCTGATGTGATGGGTGTCGGTCGGGATGTCAGGGCTCAGGCAGTGTCAGACAGAGCATGAGTGCCCATGGCAACCTCGAGAATTGGAGTGCAGTAGAGTGGCGTGCAGGTGGATCCTCATTGGGTGTTTCTGGGTAGTCGCCTAGGGCCACGTTTTTCTTCTGGTGGGAAGGCAGACTGCTGCATTGTGGCTCCAGAATTGCCAATCTCGAGGGCTTGGGGGGGCAGGCAGGTGAGGACGGAAGTCTGAGAACACAAGCTAGGGTGAGATTTCGGGCGAGGGCCCTCTGTAGAGGCTGAAATGAGATCTCCTGCATCTGGAGACAGGGCGAGGATCCGACATTGGCTCAGGTAGGAGACTGTGTCCATTATGGCCCCATCAGGAAGTGGGGGCCCTCCCGAAGCCACGGAGGTTTTCCCATGCTGGGAGATGTGAGATGCTCCAAAGCGCAAGGATTCCTACTGCGGGACAGTCGAGTCCTGTGAGATGGCTCCAGGACACCCCATACAGAAAGACTGGAGGGCAGGGTGCTAAGGATGGATGCCTGGGCATCCCACCTCCCATTCCCATTGTCTCATAGCGACAAGGCAGGTTCGATTGCTGGCTCTGGCGGAGCTACGCAGGGCGCTGAGTGGAGATGGACTCTCCTGAGGATGGGTCATAATGTGGGTTTGTGTCCGTGGACACCTAGGAATGTGGCAGTGGCTCGGGGGCCCGGCAGGATTCTCCGAACTTTAGGATTGGTCTCAGCTCCAAAGACTAAGTTTCCCTGTGGAGATGAGAGGTGTTCTGATGGGTGCCTCAGGAAACCTCCGTTTGCTGGTACTGGAATGCAGGCCTCTGAGGAGAGACGCCTGGAAACCAACCAAAGGGTTCCGAGGAAGGCCTAACAGACTGTCCGGTTCCATTTTCTGTCTCTGGGGACATCCGTCTGCTTTTCTGCATTGATGGAGTTGCTCAGCTTGTGTCAGATCACCCCTGGGTGTCCAGGGCAGCCTACACTATTTTAATGGCCTCGGCGATCTTGGAGCTTTCTCCTAATCTGTAGGTTTGTGGCCAGTGGAATGGGAAGAGTTTCCTTGGAGAGGGCAGGCACAGTCCTGCTCTGTGGCCCCAGGGGCCCCAGCGTTGAGGGTGTGTGGGACAGGGCTGCGGGGCCTGAAGTCTGAAAACTCAAACTCGGCCTAGGTTTGGGGCCGAGGGTATGGCAGGCCCCATCTACCGACCGTGATCGGAGCTGCTCTGGATCTGAATGAAGGGCGAGCGTGCGTCCTTTTCTCAGGCTTCTGTGTCTGGATTTTGTGTCAAGGAGGGCTGTGGAATGGAGGGGTGGCCTCCTGGGCCATGGATGAGCCTCCCTCTCTGGGGATTTGGCCTGGCTTCCAAGAGTTTCAGGTCATTCTGCGGGAAGGGAGGAGTCCTGTATTCTGCCTCAGGTGTCCCTTCCAAAGAGGGATTCCAGAGCAGAACCCTGGGTCCCGGCGACTGGAAAACTCAAAATCGGGTTAGGATGGGGGCCCAAGGGGCATGGGAAGCCCCCTAGGCGGGCTCGTGGTCCAGCCACTGAGAGACCTGATTGGAGCACGAGGCTTATGGTGAGGGTCACCAGGCGTCTTTGTGCCCAAGGCGACCCTGAAGCATGGGCGTGTCCTCCTGGGCCATGCAGGTTTCTCCTACCCTGAAGGTTGGACACCAGGCCAACAGCAAGGTTTCTTGGATGGGGATGGAGGAGTTCAGATTTCTGCATCAGGTTCCCTCCTGTCCGGGGATTGGAGATAAGGTCGAAGTTTTGAATCCTGAACACCCAGCTTGGGAAGAGATGACAGCCTAAGGTCATGGCGGGTCTGATGTGATGAGTGTCGTTCGGGATGTCAGAGCTCAGGCAGTGTCAGACAGAGAATAAGTGCCCATGGCTACCTCGAGAATTGGAGTGCAGTCTAGTGGCGTGCAGGTGGATCCTCATTGGGTGTTTCTGGGTAGTCGCCTAGGGCCACGTTTTTCTTCTGGTCGGAAGGCAGACTGCTGCATTGTGGCTCCAGAAATGCCAATCTCGAGGGCTTGGGGGTGGGGTAGGAAGGTGAGGACGGAAGTCTGAGAACACAAGCTAGGGTGAGATTTCGGGTGAGGGCATTCTGCAGAGGCTGAAATGAGATCTCCTGCATCTGGAGACAGGGCGAGGATCCGACATTGGCTCAGGTAGGAGACTGTGTCCATTATGGCCCCATCAGGAATTGGGGGCCCTCCCGAAGCCACGGAGGTTTTCCCATGCTGGGAGTTGTGAGATGCTCCAAAGCGCAAGCATTCCTACTGCGGGACAGTCGAGTCCTGTGAGATGGCTCCAGGACGCCCCATACAGAAAGACTGGAGGGCAGGGTGCTAAGGATGGATGCCTATGCATCCCACCTCCCATTCCCATTGTCTCCTTGCGACAAGGCAGGTTCGATTGCTGGCTCTGGCGGAGGTACGCACGGCGCTGAGTGCAGATGGACTCTACTGAGGATGGGTCATCATGTGGGTTTGTGTCCATGGAGACCTAGGCATGTGGCAGTGGCTCGGGGGCCCGGCAGGATTCTCCGAACTTTAGGATTGGACACAGCTCCAAAGAGTAAGTTCCCCCTGTGGAGATGAGAGGTGTTCTGATGGGTGCCTCAGGAAACCTCCGTTTGCTGGTATTGGAATCCAGGCCTCTGAGGAGAGACGCCTGGAAACCAACCAAAGGGTTCCGAGGAAGGCCTAACAGACTGTCCGGTTCCATCTTCTGTCTCTGGGGACATCCGTCTGCTTTTCTGCGTGGAGGGAGTTGCTCAGCTCGTGTCAGATCACCCCTGGGTGTCCAGGGCAGCCTACACTATTGGGATGGCCTCGGGGATCTTGGAGCCTTCTCCTAATCTGTAGGTTTGTGGCCAGTGGAATGGGCAGAGTTTCCTTGGAGAGGACAGGCACAGTCCTGCGCTTGGCCCCAGAGGCCCCAGCGTTGAGGGTGCGTGGGACAGGGCTGCGGGGCCTGAAGTCTGAAAACTCAAACTCGGCTTAGGTTTGGGGCCGAGGTATGGCAGGCCCCATCTACCGACCGTGATGGGAGCTGCTCTGGATTTGAATGAAGAGCGAGTGTGCGTCCTTTTCTCAGGCTTCTGTGTCTGGATTTTGTGTCATGTAGGGCTGTGGAATGGAGGGGTGGCCTCCTGGGCCATGGATGAGCCTCCCTCTCTGGGGATTTGGCCTGGCTTCCAAGAGTTTCAGGTCATTCTGCGGGAAGGGAGGAGTCCTGTATTCTGCCTCAGGTGTCCCTCCCAAAGAGGGATTCCAGAGCAGAGCCCTGGGTCCCGGCGACCGGAAAACCCAAACTCGGGTTAGGATGGGGTCCCAAGGGGCATGGGAAGCCCCCTAGGCGGGCTCGTGGTCCAGCCACTGAGAGACCTGATTGGAGCACGAGGCGTATGGTGAGGGTCACCAGGCGTCTTTGTGCCTAAGGCGACCCTGAAGCATGGGCGTGGCCTCCTGGGCCATGCAGGTTTCTCCTACCCTGAAGGTTGGACACCAGGCCAACAGCAAGGTTTCTTGGATGGGGTTGGAGGAGTTCAGATTTCTGCATCAGGTTCCCTCCTGTCCGGGGATTGGAGATAAGGTCTAGGTTCTGAATCCCGAACACCCAGCTTGGGAAGAGATGACAGCCTAAGGTCATGGCGGGTCTGATGTGATGGGTGTCGTTCGGGATGTCAGAGCTCAGGCAGTGTCAGACAAGAATAAGTGCCCATGGCAACCTCGAGAATTGGAGTGCAGTAGAGTGGCGTGCAGGTGGATCCTCATTGGGTGTTTCTGGGTAGTCACCTAGGGCCACGTTTTTCTTCTGGTGGGAAGGCAGACTGCTGCAATGTGGCTCTAGAATTGCCAATCTCGATGGCTTGGGGGTGGGGTAGGAAGGTGAGGACGGAAGTCTGAGAACAAAAGCTAGGGTGAGATTTCTGGCGAGGGCATTCTGCAGAGGCTGAAATGAGATCTCCTGCATCTGGAGACAGGGCGAGGATCCGACATTGGCTCAGGTTGGAGACTGTGTCCATTATGGCCCCATCAGGAAGTGGGGGCCCTCCCGAAGCCACGGAGGTTTTCCCATGCTGGGAGTTGTGAGATGCTCCAAAGCGCAAGCATTCCTACTGCGGGACAGTCGAGTCCTGTGAGATGGCTCCAGGACGCCCCATACAGAAAGACTGGAGGGCAGGGTGCTAAGGATGGATGCCTGGGCATCCCACCTCCCATTCCCATTGTCTCCTAGCGACAAGGCAGGTTCGATTGCTGGCTCTGGCGGAGGTACGCACGGCGCTGAGTGGAGATGGACTCTCCTGAGGATGGGTCATCATGTGGGTTTGTGTCCATGGAGACCTAGGCATGTGGCAGTGGCTCGGGGGCCCGGCAGGATTCTCCGAACTTTAGGATTGGACACAGCTCCAAAGAGTAAGTTCCCCCTGTGGAGATGAGAGGTGTTCTGATGGGTGCCTCAGGAAACCTCCGTTTGCTGGTACTGGAATGCAGGCCTCTGAGGAGAGACGCCTGGAAACCAACCAAAGGGTTCCGAGGAAGGCCTAACAGACTGTCCGGTTCCATTTTCTGTCTCTGGGGACATCCGTCTGCTTTTCTGCATTGATGGAGTTGCTCAGCTTGTGTCAGATCACCCCTGGGTGTCCAGGGCAGCCTACACTATTCTGATGGCCTCGGCGATCTTGGAGCCTTCTCCTAATCTGTAGGTTTGTGGCCAGTGGAATGGGAAGAGTTTCCTTGGAGAGGGCAGGCACAGTCCTGCTCTGTGGCCCCAGGGGCCCCAGCGTTGAGGGTGTGTGGGACAGGGCTGCGGGGCCTGAAGTCTGAAAACTCAAACTCGGCCTAGGTTTGGGGCCGAGGGTATGGCAGGCCCCATCTACCGACCGTGATCGGAGCTGCTCTGGATCTGAATGAAGGGCGAGCGTGCGTCCTTTTCTCAGGCTTCTGTGTCTGGATTTTGTGTCAAGGAGGGCTGTGGAATGGAGGGGTGGCCTCCTGGGCCATGGATGAGCCTCCCTCTCTGGGGATTTGGCCTGGCTTCCAAGAGTTTCAGGTCATTCTGCGGGAAGGGAGGAGTCCTGTATTCTGCCTCAGGTGTCCCTTCCAAAGAGGGATTCCAGAGCAGAACCCTGGGTCCCGGCGACTGGAAATCTCAAAATCGGGTTAGGATGGTGGCCCAAGGGGCATGGGAAGCCCCCTAGGCGGGCTCGTGGTCCAGCCACTGAGAGACCTGATTGGAGCACGAGGCTTATGGTGAGGGTCACCAGGCGTCTTTGTGCCCAAGGCGACCCTGAAGCATGGGCGTGGCCTCCTGGGCCATGCAGGTTTCTCCTACCCTGAAGGTTGGACACCAGGCCAACAACAAGGTTTCTTGGATGGGGATGGAGGAGTTCAGATTTCTGCATCAGGTTCCCTCCTGTCCGGGGATTGGAGATAAGGTCTAGGTTCTGAATCCTGAACACCCATCTTGGGAAGAGATGACAGCCTAAGGTCATGGCGGGTCTGATGTGATGAGTGTCGTTCGGGATGTCAGAGCTCAGGCAGTGTCAGACAGAGAATAAGTGCCCATGGCAACCTCGAGAATTGGAGTGCAGTCTAGTGGCGTGCAGGTGGATCCTCATTGGGTGTTTCTGGGTAGTCGCCAAGGCCACGTTTTTCTTCTGGTCGGAAGGCAGACTGCTGCATTGTGGCTCCAGAATTGCCAATCTCGAGGGCTTGGGGGTGGGGTAGGAAGGTGAGGACGGAAGTCTGAGAACACAAGTTAGGGTGAGATTTCGGGTGAGGGCACTCTGCAGAGGCTGAAATGAGATCTTCTGCATCTGGAGACAGGGCGAGGATCCGACATTGGCTCAGGTAGGAGACTGTGTCCATTATGGCCCCATCAGGAAGTGGGGGCCCTCCCGAAGCCACGGAGGTTTTCCCATGCTGGGAGTTGTGAGATGCTCCAAAGCGCAAGGATTCCTACTGCGGGACAGTCGAGTCCTGTGAGATAGCTCCAGGACGCCCCATACAGAAAGACTGGAGGGCAGGGTGCTAAGGATGGATGCCTGGGCATCCCACCTCCCATTCCCATTCTCTCCTTGCGACAAGGCAGGTCGATTGCTGGCTCTGGCGGAGGTACGCACGGCGCTGAGTGCAGATGGACTCTACTGAGGATGGGTCATAATGTGGGTTTGTGTCCATGGAGACCTAGGCATGTGGCAGTGGCTCGGGGGCCCGGCAGGATTCTCCGAACTTTAGGATTGGACACAGCTCCAAAGAGTAAGTTCCCCCTGTGGAGATGAGAGGTGTTCTGATGGGTGCCTCAGGAAACCTCCGTTTGCTGGTATTGGAATGCAGGCCTCTGAGGAGAGACGCCTGGAACCCAACCAAAGGATTCCGAGGAAGGCCTAACAGACTGTCCGGTTCCATCTTCTGTCTCTGGGGACATCCGTCTGCTTTTCTGCGTGGAGGGAGTTGCTCAGCTCGTGTCAGATCACCCCAGGGTGTCCAGGGCAGCCTACACTATTGGGATGGCCTCGGGGATCTTGGAGCCTTCTCCTAATCTGTAGGTTTGTGGCCAGTGGAATGGGCAGAGTTTCCTTGGAGAGGGCAGGTACAGTCCTGCGCTGTGGCCCCAGGGGCCCCGTCATTGAGGGTGTGTGGTCAGGGCTGCGGGGCCTGAAGTCTGAAAACTCAAACTCGGCTTAGGTTTGGGGCCGAGGGTATGGCAGGCCCCATCTACCGACCGTGATGGGAGCTGCTCTGGATTTGAATGAAGTGCGAGTGTGCGTCCTTTGCTCAGGCTTCTGTGTCTGGATTTTGTGTCAAGGAGGGCTGTGGAATGGAGGGGTGGCCTCCTGGGCCATGCATGAGCCTCCCTCTCTGGGGATTTGGACTGGCTTCCAAGAGTTTCAGGTCATTCTGCGGGAAGGGAGGAGTCCTGTATTCTGCCTCAGGTGTCCCTCCCAAAGGGGGATTCCAGAGCAGAGCCCTGGGTCCCGGCGACCGGAAAACACAAACTCGGGTTAGCATGGGGGCCCAAGGGGCATGGGAAGCCCCCTAGGCGGGCTCATGGTCCAGCCACTGAGAGACCTGATTGGAGCACGAGGCTTATGATGAGGGTCACCAGGCGTCTTTGTGCCCATGGTGACCCTCAACCATGGGCGTGGCTTCCTGGGCCAAGCAGGTTTCTCCTACCCTGAAGGTTGGACACCAGGCCAACAGCAAGGTTTCTTGGATGGGGATGGAGGAGTTCAGATTTCTGCATCAGGTTCCCTCCTGTCCGGGGATTGGAGATAAGGTCTAGGTTCTGAATCCTGAACCCCCAGCTTGGAAGGAGATGACAGCCTAAGGCCATGGCGGGTCTGATGTGATGGGTGTCGGTCGGGATGTCAGGGCTCAGGCAGTGTCAGACAGAGCATGAGTGCCCATGGCAACCTCGAGAATTGGAGTGCAGTAGAGTGGCGTGCAGGTGGATCCTCATTGGGTGTTTCTGGGTAGTCGCCTAGGGCCACGTTTTTCTTCTGGTGGGAAGGCAGACTGCTGCATTGTGGCTCCAGAATTGCCAATCTCGAGGGCTTGGGGGGGCAGGCAGGTGAGGACGGAAGTCTGAGAACACAAGCTAGGGTGAGATTTCGGGCGAGGGCCCTCTGTAGAGGCTGAAATGAGATCTCCTGCATCTGGAGACAGGGCGAGGATCCGACATTGGCTCAGGTAGGAGACTGTGTCCATTATGGCCCCATCAGGAAGTGGGGGCCCTCCCGAAGCCACGGAGGTTTTCCCATGCTGGGAGATGTGAGATGCTCCAAAGCGCAAGGATTCCTACTGCGGGACAGTCGAGTCCTGTGAGATGGCTCCAGGACACCCCATACAGAAAGACTGGAGGGCAGGGTGCTAAGGATGGATGCCTGGGCATCCCACCTCCCATTCCCATTGTCTCATAGCGACAAGGCAGGTTCGATTGCTGGCTCTGGCGGAGCTACGCAGGGCGCTGAGTGGAGATGGACTCTCCTGAGGATGGGTCATAATGTGGGTTTGTGTCCGTGGACACCTAGGAATGTGGCAGTGGCTCGGGGGCCCGGCAGGATTCTCCGAACTTTAGGATTGGTCTCAGCTCCAAAGACTAAGTTTCCCTGTGGAGATGAGAGGTGTTCTGATGGGTGCCTCAGGAAACCTCCGTTTGCTGGTACTGGAATGCAGGCCTCTGAGGAGAGACGCCTGGAAACCAACCAAAGGGTTCCGAGGAAGGCCTAACAGACTGTCCGGTTCCATTTTCTGTCTCTGGGGACATCCGTCTGCTTTTCTGCATTGATGGAGTTGCTCAGCTTGTGTCAGATCACCCCTGGGTGTCCAGGGCAGCCTACACTATTTTAATGGCCTCGGCGATCTTGGAGCTTTCTCCTAATCTGTAGGTTTGTGGCCAGTGGAATGGGAAGAGTTTCCTTGGAGAGGGCAGGCACAGTCCTGCTCTGTGGCCCCAGGGGCCCCAGCGTTGAGGGTGTGTGGGACAGGGCTGCGGGGCCTGAAGTCTGAAAACTCAAACTCGGCCTAGGTTTGGGGCCGAGGGTATGGCAGGCCCCATCTACCGACCGTGATCGGAGCTGCTCTGGATCTGAATGAAGGGCGAGCGTGCGTCCTTTTCTCAGGCTTCTGTGTCTGGATTTTGTGTCAAGGAGGGCTGTGGAATGGAGGGGTGGCCTCCTGGGCCATGGATGAGCCTCCCTCTCTGGGGATTTGGCCTGGCTTCCAAGAGTTTCAGGTCATTCTGCGGGAAGGGAGGAGTCCTGTATTCTGCCTCAGGTGTCCCTTCCAAAGAGGGATTCCAGAGCAGAACCCTGGGTCCCGGCGACTGGAAAACTCAAAATCGGGTTAGGATGGGGGCCCAAGGGGCATGGGAAGCCCCCTAGGCGGGCTCGTGGTCCAGCCACTGAGAGACCTGATTGGAGCACGAGGCTTATGGTGAGGGTCACCAGGCGTCTTTGTGCCCAAGGCGACCCTGAAGCATGGGCGTGTCCTCCTGGGCCATGCAGGTTTCTCCTACCCTGAAGGTTGGACACCAGGCCAACAGCAAGGTTTCTTGGATGGGGATGGAGGAGTTCAGATTTCTGCATCAGGTTCCCTCCTGTCCGGGGATTGGAGATAAGGTCGAAGTTTTGAATCCTGAACACCCAGCTTGGGAAGAGATGACAGCCTAAGGTCATGGCGGGTCTGATGTGATGAGTGTCGTTCGGGATGTCAGAGCTCAGGCAGTGTCAGACAGAGAATAAGTGCCCATGGCTACCTCGAGAATTGGAGTGCAGTCTAGTGGCGTGCAGGTGGATCCTCATTGGGTGTTTCTGGGTAGTCGCCTAGGGCCACGTTTTTCTTCTGGTCGGAAGGCAGACTGCTGCATTGTGGCTCCAGAAATGCCAATCTCGAGGGCTTGGGGGTGGGGTAGGAAGGTGAGGACGGAAGTCTGAGAACACAAGCTAGGGTGAGATTTCGGGTGAGGGCATTCTGCAGAGGCTGAAATGAGATCTCCTGCATCTGGAGACAGGGCGAGGATCCGACATTGGCTCAGGTAGGAGACTGTGTCCATTATGGCCCCATCAGGAATTGGGGGCCCTCCCGAAGCCACGGAGGTTTTCCCATGCTGGGAGTTGTGAGATGCTCCAAAGCGCAAGCATTCCTACTGCGGGACAGTCGAGTCCTGTGAGATGGCTCCAGGATGCCCCATACAGAAAGACTGGAGGGCAGGGTGCTAAGGATGGATGCCTATGCATCCCACCTCCCATTCCCATTGTCTCCTTGCGACAAGGCAGGTTCGATTGCTGGCTCTGGCGGAGGTACGCACGGCGCTGAGTGCAGATGGACTCTACTGAGGATGGGTCATCATGTGGGTTTGTGTCCATGGAGACCTAGGCATGTGGCAGTGGCTCGGGGGCCCGGCAGGATTCTCCGAACTTTAGGATTGGACACAGCTCCAAAGAGTAAGTTCCCCCTGTGGAGATGAGAGGTGTTCTGATGGGTGCCTCAGGAAACCTCCGTTTGCTGGTATTGGAATCCAGGCCTCTGAGGAGAGACGCCTGGAAACCAACCAAAGGGTTCCGAGGAAGGCCTAACAGACTGTCCGGTTCCATCTTCTGTCTCTGGGGACATCCGTCTGCTTTTCTGCGTGGAGGGAGTTGCTCAGCTCGTGTCAGATCACCCCTGGGTGTCCAGGGCAGCCTACACTATTGGGATGGCCTCGGGGATCTTAGAGCCTTCTCCTAATCTGTAGGTTTGTGGCCAGTGGAATGGGCAGAGTTTCCTTGGAGAGGACAGGCACAGTCCTGCGCTTGGCCCCAGAGGCCCCAGCGTTGAGGGTGCGTGGGACAGGGCTGCGGGGCCTGAAGTCTGAAAACTCAAACTCGGCTTAGGTTTGGGGCCGAGGTATGGCAGGCCCCATCTACCGACCGTGATGGGAGCTGCTCTGGATTTGAATGAAGAGCGAGTGTGCGTCCTTTTCTCAGGCTTCTGTGTCTGGATTTTGTGTCATGGAGGGCTGTGGAATGGAGGGGTGGCCTCCTGGGCCATGGATGAGCCTCCCTCTCTGGGGATTTGGCCTGGCTTCCAAGAGTTTCAGGTCATTCTGCGGGAAGGGAGGAGTCCTGTATTCTGCCTCAGGTGTCCCTCCCAAAGAGGGATTCCAGAGCAGAGCCCTGGGTCCCGGCGACCGGAAAACCCAAACTCGGGTTAGGATGGGGTCCCAAGGGGCATGGGAAGCCCCCTAGGCGGGCTCGTGGTCCAGCCACTGAGAGACCTGATTGGAGCACGAGGCGTATGGTGAGGGTCACCAGGCGTCTTTGTGCCTAAGGCGACCCTGAAGCATGGGCGTGGCCTCCTGGGCCATGCAGGTTTCTCCTACCCTGAAGGTTGGACACCAGGCCAACAGCAAGGTTTCTTGGATGGGGTTGGAGGAGTTCAGATTTCTGCATCAGGTTCCCTCCTGTCCGGGGATTGGAGATAAGGTCTAGGTTCTGAATCCCGAACACCCAGCTTGGGAAGAGATGACAGCCTAAGGTCATGGCGGGTCTGATGTGATGGGTGTCGTTCGGGATGTCAGAGCTCAGGCAGTGTCAGACAAGAATAAGTGCCCATGGCAACCTCGAGAATTGGAGTGCAGTAGAGTGGCGTGCAGGTGGATCCTCATTGGGTGTTTCTGGGTAGTCACCTAGGGCCACGTTTTTCTTCTGGTGGGAAGGCAGACTGCTGCAATGTGGCTCTAGAATTGCCAATCTCGAGGGCTTGGGGGTGGGGTAGGAAGGTGAGGACGGAAGTCTGAGAACAAAAGCTAGGGTGAGATTTCTGGCGAGGGCATTCTGCAGAGGCTGAAATGAGATCTCCTGCATCTGGAGACAGGGCGAGGATCCGACATTGGCTCAGGTTGGAGACTGTGTCCATTATGGCCCCATCAGGAAGTGGGGGCCCTCCCGAAGCCACGGAGGTTTTCCCATGCTGGGAGTTGTGAGATGCTCCAAAGCGCAAGCATTCCTACTGCGGGACAGTCGAGTCCTGTGAGATGGCTCCAGGACGCCCCATACAGAAAGACTGGAGGGCAGGGTGCTAAGGATGGATGCCTGGGCATCCCACCTCCCATTCCCATTGTCTCCTAGCGACAAGGCAGGTTCGATTGCTGGCTCTGGCGGAGGTACGCACGGCGCTGAGTGGAGATGGACTCTCCTGAGGATGGGTCATCATGTGGGTTTGTGTCCATGGAGACCTAGGCATGTGGCAGTGGCTCGGGGGCCCGGCAGGATTCTCCGAACTTTAGGATTGGACACAGCTCCAAAGAGTAAGTTCCCCCTGTGGAGATGAGAGGTGTTCTGATGGGTGCCTCAGGAAACCTCCGTTTGCTGGTATTGGAATGCAGGCCTCTGAGGAGAGACGCCTGGAAACCAACCAAAGGGTTCCGAGGAAGGCCTAACAGACGGTCCGGTTCCATCTTCTGTCTCTGGGGACATCCGTCTGCTTTTCTGCGTGGAGGGAGTTGCTCAGCTCGTGTCAGATCACCCCTGGGTGTCCAGGGCAGCCTACACTATTGGGATGGCCTCGGGGATTTTGGAGCCTTCTCCTTATCTGTAGGTTTGTGGCCAGTGGAATGGGCAGAGTTTCCTTGGAGAGGGCAGGTACAGTCCTGCGCTGTGGCCCCAGGGGCCCCGGCATTGAGGGTGTGTGGTCAGGGCTGCGGGGCCTGAAGTCTGAAAACTCAAACTCGGCTTAGGTTTGGGGCCAAGGGTATGGCAGGCCCCATCTACCGACCGTGATGGGAGCTGCTCTGGATTTGAATGAAGGGCGAGTGTGCGTCCTTTGCTCAGGCTTCTGTGTCTGGATTTTGTGTCAAGGAGGGCTGTGGAATGGAGGGGTGGCCTCCTGGGCCATGCATGAGCCTCCCTCTCTGGGGATTTGGCCTGGCTTCCAAGAGTTTCAGGTCATTCTGCGGGAAGGGAGGAGTCCTGTATTCTGCCTCAGGTGTCCCTCCCAAAGAGGGATTCCAGAGCAGAGCCCTGGGTCCCGGCGACTGGAAAACTCAAAATCGGTTTAGGATGGGGGCCCAAGGGGCATGGGAAGCCCCCTAGGCGGGCTCATGGTCCAGCCACTGAGAGACCTGATTGGAGCACGAGGCTTATGATGAGGGTCACCAGGCGTCTTTGTGCCCATGGTGACCCTCAACCATGGGCGTGGCTTCCTGGGCCAAGCAGGTTTCTCCTACCCTGAAGGTTGGACACCAGGCCAACAGCAAGGTTTCTTGGATGGGGATGGAGGAGTTCAGATTTCTGCATCAGGTTCCCTCCGGTCCGGGGATTGGTGATAAGGTCTAGGTTCTGAATACTGAACCCCCAGCTTGGGAAGAGATGACAGCCTAAGGCCATGGCGGGTCTGATGTGATGGGTGTCGGTCGGGATGTCAGGGCTCAGGCAGTGTCAGACAGAGCATGAGTGCCCATGGCAACCTCGAGAATTGGAGTGCAGTAGAGTGGCGTGCAGGTGGATCCTCATTGGGTGTTTCTGGGTAGTCGCCTAGGGCCACGTTTTTCTTCTGGTAGGAAGGCAGACTGCTGCATTGTGGCTCCAGAATTGCCAATCTGGGGGGCTTGGGGGGGCAGGCAGGTGAGGACGGAAGTCTGAGAACACAAGCTAGGGTGAGATTTCGGGCGAGGGCACTCTGCAGAGGCTGAAATGAGATCTCCTGCATCTGGAGACAGTGCGAGGATCCGACATTGGCTCAGGTTGGAGACTGTGTCCATTATGGCCCCATCAGGAAGTGGGAGCCCTCACGAAGCCACGGAGGTTTTCCCATGCAGGGAGTTGTGAGATGCTCCAAAGCGCAAGGATTCCTACTGCGGGACAGTCGAGTCCTGTGAGATGGCTCCAGGACACCCATACAGAAAGACTGGAGGGCAGGGTGCTAAGGATGGATGCCTGGGCATCCCACCTCCCATTCCCATTGTCTCCTAGCGACAAGGCAGGTTCGATTGCTGGCTCAGGCGGAGCTACGCAGGGCGCTGAGTGGAGATGGACTCTCCTGAGGATGGGTCATAATGTGGGTTTGTGTCCGTGGAGACCTAGGAATGTGGCAGTGGCTCGGGGGCCCGGCAGGATTCTCCGAACTTTAGGATTGGACTCAGCTCCAAAGAGTAAGTTTCCCTGTGGAGATGAGAGGTGTTCTGATGGGTGCCTCAGGAAACCTCCGTTTGCTGATATTGGAATGCAGGCCTCTGAGGAGAGACGCCTGGAAACCAACCAAAGGGTTCCGAGGAAGGCCTAACAGACTGTCCGGTTCCATTTTCTGTCTCTGGGGACATCCGTCTGCTTTTCTGCATTGATGGAGTTGCTCAGCTTGTGTCAGGTCACCCCTGGGTGTCCAGAGCAGCCTACACTATTGGGATGACCTCGGCGATCTTGGAGCCTTCTCCTAATCTGTAGGTTTGTGGCCAGGGGAATGGGCAGAGTTTCCATGGAGAGGGCAGGCACAGCCCTGCTCTGTGGCCCCAGGGGCCCCAGCGTTGAGGGTGTGTGGGACAGGGCTGCGGGGCCTGAAGTCTGAAAACTCAAACTCGGCCTAGGTTTGGGGCCGAGGGTATGGCAGGCCCCATCTACCGACCGTGATGGGAGCTGCTCTGGATTTGAATGAAGGGCGAGCGTACGTCCTTTTCTCAGGCTTCTGTGTCTGGATTTTGTGTCAAGGAGGGCTGTGGAATGGAGGGGTGGCCTCCTGGGCCATGGATGAGCCTCCCTTCTGGGGATTTGGCCTGGCTTCCAAGAGTTTCAGGTCATTCTGCGGGAAGGGAGGAGTCCTGTATTCTGCCTCAGGTGTCCCGAACAAAGAGGGATTCCAGAGCAGAGCCCTGGGTCCCGGCGACTGGAAAACTCAAAATCGGGTTAGGATGGGGGCCAAAGGGGCATGGGAAGCCCCCTAGGCGGGCTCGTGGTCCAGCCACTGAGAGACCTGATTGGAGCACGAGGCTTATGGTGAGGGTCACCAGGCGTCTTTGTGCCCAAGGTGACCCTCAAGCATGGGCGTGGCCTCCTGGGCCAAGCAGGTTTCTCCTACCCTGAAGGTTGGACACCAGGCCAACAGCAAGGTTTCTTGGATGGGGATGGAGGAGTTCAGATTTCTGCATCAGGTTCCCTCCTGTCCGGGGATTGGAGATAAGGTCTAGGTTCTGAATCCTGAACCCCCAGCTTGGAAGGAGATGACAGCCTAAGGCCATGGCGGGTCTGATGTGATGGGTGTCGGTCGGGATGTCAGGGCTCAGGCAGTGTCAGACAGAGCATGAGTGCCCATGGCAACCTCGAGAATTGGAGTGCAGTAGAGTGGCGTGCAGGTGGATCCTCATTGGGTGTTTCTGGGTAGTCGCCTAGGGCCACGTTTTTCTTCTGGTGGGAAGGCAGACTGCTGCATTGTGGCTCCAGAATTGCCAATCTCGAGGGCTTGGGGGGGCAGGCAGGTGAGGACGGAAGTCTGAGAACACAAGCTAGGGTGAGATTTCGGGCGAGGGCCCTCTGTAGAGGCTGAAATGAGATCTCCTGCATCTGGAGACAGGGCGAGGATCCGACATTGGCTCAGGTTGGAGACTGTGTCCATTATGGCCCCATCAGGAAGTGGGGGCCCTCACGAAGCCACGGAGGTTTTCCCATGCTGTGAGTTGTGAGATGCTCCAAAGCGCAAGGATTCCTACTGCGGGACAGTCGAGTCCTGTGAGATGGCTCCAGGACACCCCATACAGAAAGACTGGAGGGCAGGGTGCTAAGGATGGATGCCTGGGCATCCCACCTCCCATTCCCATTGTCTCATAGCGACAAGGCAGGTTCGATTGCTGGCTCTGGCGGAGCTACGCAGGGTGCTGAGTGGAGATGGACTCTCCTGAGGATGGGTCATAATGTGGGTTTGTGTCCGTGGAGACCTAGGAATGTGGCAGTGGCTCGGGGGCCCGGCAGGATTCTCCGAACTTTAGGATTGGTCTCAGCTCCAAAGACTAAGTTTCCCTGTGGAGATGAGAGGTGTTCTGATGGGTGCCTCAGGAAACCTCCGTTTGCTGGTATTGGAATGCAGGCCTCTGAGGAGAGACGCCTGGAAACCAACCAAAGGGTTCCGAGGAAGGCCTAACAGACTGTCCGGTTCCATTTTCTGTCTCTGGGGACATCCGTCTGCTTTTCTGCATTGATGGAGTTGCTCAGCTTGTGTCAGATCACCCCTGGGTGTCCAGGGCAGCCTACACTATTTGGATGGCCTCGGCGATCTTGGAGCCTTCTCCTAATCTGTAGGTTTGTGGCCAGTGGAATGGGCAGAGTTTCCTTGGAGAGGGCAGGCACAGTCCTGCTCTGTGGCCCCAGGGGCCCCAGCGTTGAGGGTGTGTGGGACAGGGCTGCGGGGCCTGAAGTCTGAAAACTCAAACTCGGCCTAGGTTTGGGGCCGAGGGTATGGCAGGCCCCATCTACCGACCGTGATCGGAGCTGCTCTGGATCTGAATGAAGGGCGAGCGTGCGTCCTTTTCTCAGGCTTCTGTGTCTGGATTTTGTGTCAAGGAGGGCTGTGGAATGGAGGGGTGGCCTCCTGGGCCATGGATGAGCCTCCCTCTCTGGGGATTTGGCCTGGCTTCCAAGAGTTTCAGGTCATTCTGCGGGAAGGGAGGAGTCCTGTATTCTGCCTCAGGTGTCCCTTCCAAAGAGGGATTCCAGAGCAGAACCCTGGGTCCCGGCGACTGGAAAACTCAAAATCGGGTTAGGATGGGGGCCCAAGGGGCATGGGAAGCCCCCTAGGCGGGCTCGTGGTCCAGCCACTGAGAGACCTGATTGGAGCACGAGGCTTATGGTGAGGGTCACCAGGCGTCTTTGTGCCCAAGGCGACCCTGAAGCATGGGCGTGGCCTTCTGGGCCATGCAGGTTTCTCCTACCCTGAAGGTTGGACACCAGGCCAACAGCAAGGTTCCTTGGATGGGGATGGAGGAGTTCAGATTTCTGCATCAGGTTCCCTCCTGTCCGGGGATTGGAGATAAGGTCTAGGTTCTGAATCCTGAACACCCATCTTGGGAAGAGATGACAGCCTAAGGTCATGGCGGGTCTGATGTGATGAGTGTCGTTCGGGATGTCAGAGCTCAGGCAGTGTCAGACAGAGAATAAGTGCCCATGGCTACCTCGAGAATTGGAGTGCAGTCTAGTGGCGTGCAGGTGGATCCTCATTGGGTGTTTCTGGGTAGTCGCCTAGGGCCACGTTTTTCTTCTGGACGGAAGGCAGACTGCTGCATTGTGGCTCCAGAATTGCCAATCTCGAGGGCTGGGGGTGGGGTAGGAAGGTGATGACGGAAGTCTGAGAACACAAGCTAGGGTGAGATTTCGGGTGAGGGCACTCTGCAGAGGCTGAAATGAGATCTCCTGCATCTGGAGACAGGGCGAGGATCCGACATTGGCTCAGGTAGGAGACTGTGTCCATTATGGCCCCATCAGGAAGTGGGGGCCCTCCCGAAGCCACGGAGGTTTTCCCATGCTGGGAGTTGTGAGATGCTCCAAAGCGCAAGGATTCCTACTGCGGGACAGTCGAGTCCTGTGAGATGGCTCCAGGACGCCCCATACAGAAAGACTGGAGGGCAGGGTGCTAAGGATGGATGCCTGTGCATCCCACCTCCCATTCCCATTGTCTCCTTGCGACAAGGCAGGTTCGATTGCTGGCTCTGGCGGAGGTACGCACGGCGCTGAGTGCAGATGGACTCTACTGAGGATGGGTCATCATGTGGGTTTGTGTCCATGGAGACCTAGGCATGTGGCAGTGGCTCGGGGGCCCGGCAGGATTCTCCGAACTTTAGGATTGGACACAGCTCCAAAGAGTAAGTTCCCCCTGTGGAGATGAGAGGTGTTCTGATGGGTGCCTCAGGAAACCTCCGTTTGCTGGTATTGGAATCCAGGCCTCTGAGGAGAGACGCCTGGAAACCAACCAAAGGGTTCCGAGGAAGGCCTAACAGACTGTCCGGTTCCATCTTCTGTCTCTGGGGACATCCGTCTGCTTTTCTGCGTGGAGGGAGTTGCTCAGCTCGTGTCAGATCACCCCTGGGTGTCCAGGGCAGCCTACACTATTGGGATGGCCTCGGGGATCTTGGAGCCTTCTCCTAATCTGTAGGTTTGTGGCCAGTGGAATGGGCAGAGTTTCCTTGGAGAGGACAGGCACAGTCCTGCGCTTGGCCCCAGAGGCCCCAGCGTTGAGGGTGCGTGGGACAGGGCTGCGGGGCCTGAAGTCTGAAAACTCAAACTCGGCTTAGGTTTGGGGCCGAGGGTATGGCAGGCCCCATCTACCGACCGTGATGGGAGCTGCTCTGGATTTGAATGAAGGGCTAGTGTGCGTCCTTTTCTCAGGCTTCTGTGTCTGGATTTTGTGTCATGGAGGGCTGTGGAATGGAGGGGTGGCCTCCTGGGCCATGGATGAGCCTCCCTCTCTGGGGATTTGGCCTGGCTTCCAAGAGTTTCAGGTCATTCTGCGGGAAGGGAGGAGTCCTGTATTCTGCTTCAGGTGTCCCTCCCAAAGAGGGATTCCAGAGCAGAGCCCTGGGTCCCGGCGACCGGAAAACCCAAACTCGGGTTAGGATGGGGTCCCAAGGGGCATGGGAAGCCCCCTAGGCGGGCTCGTGGTCCAGCCACTGAGAGACCTGATTGGAGCACGAGGCGTATGGTGAGGGTCACCAGGCGTCTTTGTGCCTAAGGCGACCCTGAAGCATGGGCGTGGCCTCCTGGGCCATGCAGGTTTCTCCTACCCTGAAGGTTGGACACCAGGCCAACAGCAAGGTTTCTTGGATGGGGTTGGAGGAGTTCAGATTTCTGCATCAGGTTCCCTCCTGTCCGGGGATTGGAGATAAGGTCTAGGTTCTGAATCCCGAACACCCAGCTTGGGAAGAGATGACAGCCTAAGGTCATGGCGGGTCTGATGTGATGGGTGTCGTTCGGGATGTCAGAGCTCAGGCAGTGTCAGACAGAGAATAAGTGCCCATGGCAACCTCGAGAATTGGAGTGCAGTAGAGTGGCGTGCAGGTGGATCCTCATTGGGTGTTTCTGGGTAGTCGCCTAGGGCCACGTTTTTCTTCTGGTGGGAAGGCAGACTGCTGCAATGTGGCTCCAGAATTGCCAATCTCGAGGGCTTGGGGGTGGGGTAGGAAGGTGAGGACGGAAGTCTGAGAACAAAAGCTAGGGTGAGATTTCTGGCGAGGGCATTCTGCAGAGGCTGAAATGAGATCTCCTGCATCTGGAGACAGGGCGAGGATCCGACATTGGCTCAGGTTGGAGACTGTGTCCATTATGGCCCAATCAGGAAGTGGGGGCCCTCCCGAAGCCACGGAGGTTTTCCCATGCTGGGAGTTGTGAGATGCTCCAAAGCGCAAGCATTCCTACTGCGGGACAGTCGAGTCCTGTGAGATGGCTCCAGGACGCCCCATACAGAAAGACTGGAGGGCAGGGTGCTAAGGATGGATGCCTGGGCATCCCACCTCCCATTCCCATTGTCTCCTAGCGACAAGGCAGGTTCGATTGCTGGCTCTGGCGGAGGTACGCACGGCGCTGAGTGGAGATGGAATCTCCTGAGGATGGGTCATCATGTGGGTTTGTGTCCATGGAGACCTAGGCATGTGGCAGTGGCTCGGGGGCCCGGCAGGATTCTCCGAACTTTAGGATTGGACACAGCTCCAAAGAGTAAGTTCCCCCTGTGGAGATGAGAGGTGTTCTGATGGGTGCCTCAGGAAACCTCCGTTTGCTGGTATTGGAATGCAGGCCTCTGAGGAGAGACGCCTGGAAACCAACCAAAGGGTTCCGAGGAAGGCCTAACAGACTGTCCGGTTCCATCTTCTGTCTCTGGGGACATCCGTCTGCTTTTCTGCGTGGAGGGAGTTGCTCAGCTCGTGTCAGATCACCCCTGGGTGTCCAGGGCAGCCTACACTATTGGGATGGCCTCGGGGATCTTGGAGCCTTCTCCTAATCTGTAGGTTTGTGGCCAGTGGAATGGGCAGAGTTTCCTTGGAGAGGGCAGGTACAGTCCTGCGCTGTGGCCCCAGGGGCCCCGGCATTGAGGGTGTGTGGTCAGGGCTGCGGGGCCTGAAGTCTGAAAACTCAAACTCGGCTTAGGTTTGGGGCCGAGGGTATGGCAGGCCCCATCTACCGACCGTGATGGGAGCTGCTCTGGATTTGAATGAAGGGCGAGTGTGCGTCCTTTGCTCAGGCTTCTGTGTCTGGATTTTGTGTCAAGGAGGGCTGTGGAATGGAGGGGTGGCCTCCTGGGCCATGCATGAGCCTCCCTCTCTGGGGATTTGGCCTGGCTTCCAAGAGTTTCAGGTCATTCTGCGGGAAGGGAGGAGTCCTGTATTCTGCCTCAGGTGTCCCTCCCAAAGAGGGATTCCAGAGCAGAGCCCTGGGTCCCGGCGACTGGAAAACTCAAAATCGGTTTAGGATGGGGGCCCAAGGGGCATGGGAAGCCCCCTAGGCGGGCTCATGGTCCAGCCACTGAGAGACCTGATTGGAGCACGAGGCTTATGATGAGGGTCACCAGGCGTCTTTGTGCCCATGGTGACCCTCAACCATGGGCGTGGCTTCCTGGGCCAAGCAGGTTTCTCCTACCCTGAAGGTTGGACACCAGGCCAACAGCAAGGTTTCTTGGATGGGGATGGAGGAGTTCAGATTTCTGCATCAGGTTCCCTCCGGTCCGGGGATTGGTGATAAGGTCTAGGTTCTGAATACTGAACCCCCAGCTTGGGAAGAGATGACAGCCTAAGGCCATGGCGGGTCTGATGTGATGGGTGTCGGTCGGGATGTCAGGGCTCAGGCAGTGTCAGACAGAGCATGAGTGCCCATGGCAACCTCGAGAATTGGAGTGCAGTAGAGTGGCGTGCAGGTGGATCCTCATTGGGTGTTTCTGGGTAGTCGCCTAGGGCCACGTTTTTCTTCTGGTAGGAAGGCAGACTGCTGCATTGTGGCTCCAGAATTGCCAATCTGGAGGGCTTGGGGGGGCAGGCAGGTGAGGACGGAAGTCTGAGAACACAAGCTAGGGTGAGATTTCGGGCGAGGGCACTCTGCAGAGGCTGAAATGAGATCTCCTGCATCTGGAGACAGTGCGAGGATCCGACATTGGCTCAGGTTGGAGACTGTGTCCATTATGGCCCCATCAGGAAGTGGGAGCCCTCACGAAGCCACGGAGGTTTTCCCATGCAGGGAGTTGTGAGATGCTCCAAAGCGCAAGGATTCCTACTGCGGGACAGTCGAGTCCTGTGAGATGGCTCCAGGACACCCATACAGAAAGACTGGAGGGCAGGGTGCTAAGGATGGATGCCTGGGCATCCCACCTCCCATTCCCATTGTCTCCTAGCGACAAGGCAGGTTCGATTGCTGGCTCAGGCGGAGCTACGCAGGGCGCTGAGTGGAGATGGACTCTCCTGAGGATGGGTCATAATGTGGGTTTGTGTCCGTGGAGACCTAGGAATGTGGCAGTGGCTCGGGGGCCCGGCAGGATTCTCCGAACTTTAGGATTGGACTCAGCTCCAAAGAGTAAGTTTCCCTGTGGAGATGAGAGGTGTTCTGATGGGTGCCTCAGGAAACCTCCGTTTGCTGATATTGGAATGCAGGCCTCTGAGGAGAGACGCCTGGAAACCAACCAAAGGGTTCCGAGGAAGGCCTAACAGACTGTCCGGTTCCATTTTCTGTCTCTGGGGACATCCGTCTGCTTTTCTGCATTGATGGAGTTGCTCAGCTTGTGTCAGGTCACCCCTGGGTGTCCAGAGCAGCCTACACTATTGGGATGACCTCGGCGATCTTGGAGCCTTCTCCTAATCTGTAGGTTTGTGGCCAGGGGAATGGGCAGAGTTTCCATGGAGAGGGCAGGCACAGCCCTGCTCTGTGGCCCCAGGGGCCCCAGCGTTGAGGGTGTGTGGGACAGGGCTGCGGGGCCTGAAGTCTGAAAACTCAAACTCGGCCTAGGTTTGGGGCCGAGGGTATGGCAGGCCCCATCTACCGACCGTGATGGGAGCTGCTCTGGATTTGAATGAAGGGCGAGCGTACGTCCTTTTCTCAGGCTTCTGTGTCTGGATTTTGTGTCAAGGAGGGCTGTGGAATGGAGGGGTGGCCTCCTGGGCCATGGATGAGCCTCCCTTCTGGGGATTTGGCCTGGCTTCCAAGAGTTTCAGGTCATTCTGCGGGAAGGGAGGAGTCCTGTATTCTGCCTCAGGTGTCCCGAACAAAGAGGGATTCCAGAGCAGAGCCCTGGGTCCCGGCGACTGGAAAACTCAAAATCGGGTTAGGATGGGGGCCAAAGGGGCATGGGAAGCCCCCTAGGCGGGCTCGTGGTCCAGCCACTGAGAGACCTGATTGGAGCACGAGGCTTATGGTGAGGGTCACCAGGCGTCTTTGTGCCCAAGGTGACCCTCAAGCATGGGCGTGGCCTCCTGGGCCAAGCAGGTTTCTCCTACCCTGAAGGTTGGACACCAGGCCAACAGCAAGGTTTCTTGGATGGGGATGGAGGAGTTCAGATTTCTGCATCAGGTTCCCTCCTGTCCGGGGATTGGAGATAAGGTCTAGGTTCTGAATCCTGAACCCCCAGCTTGGAAGGAGATGACAGCCTAAGGCCATGGCGGGTCTGATGTGATGGGTGTCGGTCGGGATGTCAGGGCTCAGGCAGTGTCAGACAGAGCATGAGTGCCCATGGCAACCTCGAGAATTGGAGTGCAGTAGAGTGGCGTGCAGGTGGATCCTCATTGGGTGTTTCTGGGTAGTCGCCTAGGGCCACGTTTTTCTTCTGGTGGGAAGGCAGACTGCTGCATTGTGGCTCCAGAATTGCCAATCTCGAGGGCTTGGGGGGGCAGGCAGGTGAGGACGGAAGTCTGAGAACACAAGCTAGGGTGAGATTTCGGGCGAGGGCCCTCTGTAGAGTCTGAAATGAGATCTCCTGCATCTGGAGACAGGGCGAGGATCCGACATTGGCTCAGGTTGGAGACTGTGTCCATTATGGCCCCATCAGGAAGTGGGGGCCCTCACGAAGCCACGGAGGTTTTCCCATGCTGTGAGTTGTGAGATGCTCCAAAGCGCAAGGATTCCTACTGCGGGACAGTCGAGTCCTGTGAGATGGCTCCAGGACACCCCATACAGAAAGACTGGAGGGCAGGGTGCTAAGGATGGATGCCTGGGCATCCCACCTCCCATTCCCATTGTCTCATAGCGACAAGGCAGGTTCGATTGCTGGCTCTGGCGGAGCTACGCAGGGTGCTGAGTGGAGATGGACTCTCCTGAGGATGGGTCATAATGTGGGTTTGTGTCCGTGGAGACCTAGGAATGTGGCAGTGGCTCGAAGGCCCGGCAGGATTCTCCGAACTTTAGGATTGGTCTCAGCTCCAAAGACTAAGTTTCCCTGTGGAGATGAGAGGTGTTCTGATGGGTGCCTCAGGAAACCTCCGTTTGCTGGTATTGGAATGCAGGCCTCTGAGGAGAGACGCCTGGAAACCAACCAAAGGGTTCCGAGGAAGGCCTAACAGACTGTCCGGTTCCATTTTCTGTCTCTGGGGACATCCGTCTGCTTTTCTGCATTGATGGAGTTGCTCAGCTTGTGTCAGATCACCCCAGGGTGTCCAGGGCAGCCTACACTATTTGGATGGCCTCGGCGATCTTGGAGCCTTCTCCTAATCTGTAGGTTTGTGGCCAGTGGAATGGGCAGAGTTTCCTTGGAGAGGGCAGGCACAGTCATGCTCTGTGGCCCCAGGGGCCCCAGCGTTGAGGGTGTGTGGGACAGGGCTGCGGGGCCTGAAGTCTGAAAACTCAAACTCGGCCTAGGTTTGGGGCCGAGGGTATGGCAGGCCCCATCTACCGACCGTGATCGGAGCTGCTCTGGATCTGAATGAAGGGCGAGCGTGCGTCCTTTTCTCAGGCTTCTGTGTCTGGATTTTGTGTCAAGGAGGGCTGTGGAATGGAGGGGTGGCCTCCTGGGCCATGGATGAGCCTCCCTCTCTGGGGATTTGGCCTGGCTTCCAAGAGTTTCAGGTCATTCTGTGGGAAGGGAGGAGTCCTGTATTCTGCCTCAGGTGTCCCTTCCAAAGAGGGATTCCAGAGCAGAACCCTGGGTCCCGGCGACTGGAAAACTCAAAATCGGGTTAGGATGGGGGCCCAAGGGGCATGGGAAGCCCCCTAGGCGGGCTCGTGGTCCAGCCACTGAGAGACCTGATTGGAGCACGAGGCTTATGGTGAGGGTCACCAGGCGTCTTTGTGCCCAAGGCGACCCTGAAGCATGGGCGTGGCCTTCTGGGCCATGCAGGTTTCTCCTACCCTGAAGGTTGGACACCAGGCCAACAGCAAGGTTTCTTGGATGGGGATGGAGGAGTTCAGATTTCTGCATCAGGTTCCCTCCTGTCCGGGGATTGGAGATAAGGTCTAGGTTCTGAATCCTGAACACCCATCTTGGGAAGAGATGACAGCCTAAGGTCATGGCGGGTCTGATGTGATGAGTGTCGTTCGGGATGTCAGAGCTCAGGCAGTGTCAGACAGAGAATAAGTGCCCATGGCAATTTTGAGAATTGGAGTGCAGTAGAGTGGCGTGCAGGTGGATCCTCATTGGGTGTTTCTGGGTAGTCGCCTAGGGCCACGTTTTTCTTCTGGTGGGAAGGCAGACTGCTGCAATGTGGCTCCAGAATTGCCAATCTCGAGGGCTTGGGGGTGGGGTAGGAAGGTGAGGACGGAAGTCTGAGAACACAAGCTAGGGTGAGATTTCGGGCGAGGGCCCTCTGTAGAGGCTGAAATGAGATCTCCTGCATCTGGAGACAGGGCGAGGATCCGACATTGGCTCAGGTTGGAGACTGTGTCCATTATGGCCCCATCAGGAAGTGGGGGCCCTCCCGAAGCCACGGAGGTTTTCCCATGCTGGGAGTTGTGAGATGCTCCAAAGCGCAAGCATTCCTACTGCGGGACAGTCGAGTCCTGTGAGATGGCTCCAGGACGCCCCATACAGAAAGACTGGAGGGCAGGGTGCTAAGGATGGATTCCTGGGCATCCCACCTCCCATTCCCATTGTCTCCTTGCGACAAGGCAGGTTCGATTGCTGGCTCTGGCGGAGGTACGCACGGCGCTGAGTGGAGATGGACTCTCCTGAGGATGGGTCATCATGTGGGTTTGTGTCCATGGAGACCTAGGCATGTGGCAGTGGCTCGGGGGCCCGGCAGGATTCTCCGAACTTTAGGATTGGACACAGCTCCAAAGAGTAAGTTCCCCCTGTGGAGATGAGAGGTGTTCTGATGGGTGCCTCAGGAAACCTCCGTTTGCTGGTATTGGAATGCAGGCCTCTGAGGAGAGACGCCTGGAAACCAACCAAAGGGTGCCGAGGAAGGCCTAACAGACTGTCCGGTTCCATCTTCTGTCTCTGGGGACATCCGTCTGCTTTTCTGCGTGGAGGGAGTTGCTCAGCTCGTGTCAGATCACCCCTGGGTGTCCAGGGCAGCCTACACTATTGGGATGGCCTCGGGGATCTTGGAGCCTTCTCCTAATCTGTAGGTTTGTGGCCAGTGAAATGGGCAGAGTTTCCTTGGAGAGGGCAGGTACAGTCCTGCGCTGTGGCCCCAGGGGCCCCGGCATTGAGGGTGTGTTGTCAGGGCTGCGGGGCCTGAAGTCTGAAAACTCAAACTCGGCTTAGGTTTGGGGCCGAGGGTATGGCAGGCCCCATCTACCGACCGTGATGGGAGCTGCTCTGGATTTGAATGAAGGGCGAGTGTGCGTCCTTTGCTCAGGCTTCTGTGTCTGGATTTTGTGTCAAGGAGGGCTGTGGAATGGAGGGGTGGCCTCCTGGGCCATGCATGAGCCTCCCTCTCTGGGGATTTGGCCTGGCTTCCAAGAGTTTCAGGTCATTCTGCGGGAAGGGAGGAGTCCTGTATTCTGCCTCAGGTGTCCCTCCCAAAGAGGGATTCCAGAGCAGAGCCCTGGGTCCCGGCGACTGGAAAACTCAAAATCGGTTTAGGATGGGGGCCCAAGGGGCATGGGAAGCCCCCTAGGCGGGCTCGTGGTCCAGCCACTGAGAGACCTGATTGGAGCACGAGGCTTATGATGAGGGTCACCAGGCGTCTTTGTGCCCATGGTGACCCTCAACCATGGGCGTGGCTTCCTGGGCCAAGCAGGTTTCTCCTACCCTGAAGGTTGGACACCAGGCCAACAGCAAGGTTTCTTGGATGGGGATGGAGGAGTTCAGATTTCTGCATCAGGTTCCCTCCGGTCCGGGGATTGGTGATAAGGTCTAGGTTCTGAAAACTGAACCCCCAGCTTGGGAAGAGATGACAGCCTAAGGCCATGGCGGGTCTGATGTGATGGGTGTCGGTCGGGATGTCAGGGCTCAGGCAGTGTCAGACAGAGCATGAGTGCCCATGGCAACCTCGAGAATTGGAGTGCAGTAGAGTGGCGTGCAGGTGGATCCTCATTGGGTGTTTCTGGGTAGTCGCCTAGGGCCACGTTTTTCTTCTGGACGGAAGGCAGACTGCTGCATTGTGGCTCCAGAATTGCCAATCTGGAGGGCTTGGGGGGGCAGGCAGGTGAGGACGGAAGTCTGAGAACACAAGCTAGGGTGAGATTTCGGGCGAGGGCACTCTGCAGAGGCTGAAATGAGATCTCCTGCATCTGGAGACAGTGCGAGGATCCGACATTGGCTCAGGTTGGAGACTGTGTCCATTATGGCCCCATCAGGAAGTGGGAGCCCTCACGAAGCCACGGAGGTTTTCCCATGCAGGGAGTTGTGAGATGCTCCAAAGCGCAAGGATTCCTACTGCGGGACAGTCGAGTCCTGTGAGATGGCTCCAGGACACCCCATACAGAAAGACTGGAGGGCAGGGTGCTAAGGATGGATGCCTGGGCATCCCACCTCCCATTCCCATTGTCTCCTAGCGACAAGGCTGGTTCGATTGCTGGCTCAGGCGGAGCTACGCAGGGAGCTGAGTGGAGATGGACTCTCCTGAGGATGGGTCATAATGTGGGTTTGTGTCCGTGGAGACCTAGGAATGTGGCAGTGGCTCGGGGGCCCGGCAGGATTCTCCGAACTTTAGGATTGGACTCAGCTCCAAAGAGTAAGTTTCCCTGTGGAGATGAGAGGTGTTCTGATGGGTGCCTCAGGAAACCTCCGTTTGCTGGTATTGGAATGCAGGCCTCTGAGGAGAGACGCCTGGAAACCAACCAAAGGGTTCCGAGGAAGGCCTAACAGAATGTCCGGTTCCATTTTCTGTCTCTGGGGACATCCGTCTGCTTTTCTGCATTGATGGAGTTGCTCAGCTTGTGTCAGGTCACCCCTGGGTGTCCAGGGCAGCCTACACTATTGGGATGACCTCGGCGATCTTGGAGCCTTCTCCTAATCTGTAGGTTTATGGCCAGGGGAATGAGCAGAGTTTCCTTGGAGAGGGCAGGCACAGCCCTGCTCTGTGGCCCCAGGGGCCCCAGCGTTGAGGGTGTGTGGGACAGGGCTGCGGGGCCTGAAGTCTGAAAACTCAAACTCGGCCTAGGTTTGGGGCCGAGGGTATGGCAGGCCCCATCTACCGACCGTGATGGGAGCTGCTCTGGATTTGAATGAAGGGCGAGCGTACGTCCTTTTCTCAGGCTTCTGTGTCTGGATTTTGTGTCAAGGAGGGCTGTGGAATGGAGGGGTGGCCTCCTGGGCCATGGATGAGCCTCCCTTCTGGGGATTTGGCCTGGCTTCCAAGAGTTTCAGGTCATTCTGCGGGAAGGGAGGAGTCCTGTATTCTGCCTCAGGTGTCCCTCCCAAAGAGGGATTCCAGAGCAGAGCCCTGGGTCCCGGCGACTGGAAAACTCAAAATCGGGTTAGGATGGGGGCCAAAGGGGCATGGGAAGCCCCCTAGGCGGGCTCGTGGTCCAGCCACTGAGAGACCTGATTGGAGCACGAGGCTTATGGTGAGGGTCACCAGGCGTCTTTGTGCCCAAGGTGACCCTCAAGCATGGGCGTGGCCTCCTGGGCCAAGCAGGTTTCTCCTACCCTGAAGGTTGGACACCAGGCCAACAGCAAGGTTTCTTGGATGGGGATGGAGGAGTTCAGATTTCTGCATCAGGTTCCCTCCTGTCCGGGGATTGGAGATAAGGTCTAGGTTCTGAATCCTGAACCCCCAGCTTGGAAGGAGATGACAGCCTAAGGCCATGGCGGGTCTGATGTGATGGGTGTCGGTCGGGATGTCAGGGCTCAGGCAGTGTCAGACAGAGCATGAGTGCCCATGGCAACCTCGAGAATTGGAGTGCAGTAGAGTGGCGTGCAGGTGGATCCTCATTGGGTGTTTCTGGGTAGTCGCCTAGGGCCACGTTTTTCTTCTGGACGGAAGGCAGACTGCTGCATTGTGGCTCCAGAATTGCCAATCTGGAGGGCTTGGGGGGGCAGGCAGGTGAGGACGGAAGTCTGAGAACACAAGCTAGGGTGAGATTTCGGGCGAGGGCACTCTGCAGAGGCTGAAATGAGATCTCCTGCATCTGGAGACAGTGCGAGGATCCGACATTGGCTCAGGTTGGAGACTGTGTCCATTATGGCCCCATCAGGAAGTGGGAGCCCTCACGAAGCCACGGAGGTTTTCCCATGCAGGGAGTTGTGAGATGCTCCAAAGCGCAAGGATTCCTACTGCGGGACAGTCGAGTCCTGTGAGATGGCTCCAGGACACCCCATACAGAAAGACTGGAGGGCAGGGTGCTAAGGATGGATGCCTGGGCATCCCACCTCCCATTCCCATTGTCTCCTAGCGACAAGGCTGGTTCGATTGCTGGCTCAGGCGGAGCTACGCAGGGAGCTGAGTGGAGATGGACTCTCCTGATGATGGGTCATAATGTGGGTTTGTGTCCGTGGAGACCTAGGAATGTGGCAGTGGCTCGGGGGCCCGGCAGGATTCTCCGAACTTTAGGATTGGACTCAGCTCCAAAGAGTAAGTTTCCCTGTGGAGATGAGAGGTGTTCTGATGGGTGCCTCAGGAAACCTCCGTTTGCTGGTATTGGAATGCAGGCCTCTGAGGAGAGACGCCTGGAAACCAACCAAAGGGTTCCGAGGAAGGCCTAACAGACTGTCCGGTTCCATTTTCTGTCTCTGGGGACATCCGTCTGCTTTTCTGCATTGATGGAGTTGCTCAGCTTGTGTCAGGTCACCCCTGGGTGTCCAGGGCAGCCTACACTATTGGGATGACCTCGGCGATCTTGGAGCCTTCTCCTAATCTGTAGGTTTATGGCCAGGGGAATGAGCAGAGTTTCCTTGGAGAGGGCAGGCACAGCCCTGCTCTGTGGCCCCAGGGGCCCCAGCGTTGAGGGTGTGTGGGACAGGGCTGCGGGGCCTGAAGTCTGAAAACTCAAACTCGGCCTAGGTTTGGGGCCGAGGGTATGGCAGGCCCCATCTACCGACCGTGATGGGAGCTGCTCTGGATTTGAATGAAGGGCGAGCGTACGTCCTTTTCTCAGGCTTCTGTGTCTGGATTTTGTGTCAAGGAGGGCTGTGGAATGGAGGGGTGGCCTCCTGGGCCATGGATGAGCCTCCCTTCTGGGGATTTGGCCTGGCTTCCAAGAGTTTCAGGTCATTCTGCGGGAAGGGAGGAGTCCTGTATTCTGCCTCAGGTGTCCCTCCCAAAGAGGGATTCCAGAGCAGAGCCCTGGGTCCCGGCGACTGGAAAACTCAAAATCGGGTTAGGATGGGGGCCCAAGGGGCATGGGAAGCCCCCTAGGCGGGCTCGTGGTCCAGCCACTGAGAGACCTGATTGGAGCACGAGGCTTATGGTGAGGGTCACCAGGCGTCTTTGTGCCCAAGGCGACCCTGAAGCATGGGCGTGTCCTCCTGGGCCATGCAGGTTTCTCCTACCCTGAAGGTTGGACACCAGGCCAACAGCAAGGTTTCTTGGATGGGGATGGAGGAGTTCAGATTTCTGCATCAGGTTCCCTCCTGTCCGGGGATTGGAGATAAGGTCTAGGTTCTGAATCCTGAACCCCCAGCTTGGAAGGAGATGACAGCCTAAGGCCATGGCGGGTCTGATGTGATGGGTGTCGGTCGGGATGTCAGGGCTCAGGCAGTGTCAGACAGAGCATGAGTGCCCATGGCAACCTCGAGAATTGGAGTGCAGTAGAGTGGCGTGCAGGTGGATCCTCATTGGGTGTTTCTGGGTAGTCGCCTAGGGCCACGTTTTTCTTCTGGTGGGAAGGCAGACTGCTGCATTGTGGCTCCAGAATTGCTAATCTCGAGGGCTTGGGGGGGCAGGCAGGTGAGGACGGAAGTCTGAGAACACAAGCTAGGGTGAGATTTCGGGCGAGGGCCCTCTGTAGAGGCTGAAATGAGATCTCCTGCATCTGGAGACAGGGCGAGGATCCGACATTGGCTCAGGTTGGAGACTGTGTCCATTATGGCCCCATCAGGAAGTGGGGGCCCTCACGAAGCCACGGAGGTTTTCCCATGCTGGGAGTTGTGAGATGCTCCAAAGCGCAAGGATTCCTACTGCGGGACAGTCGAGTCCTGTGAGATGGCTCCAGGACACCCCATACAGAAAGACTGGAGGGCAGGGTGCTAAGGATGGATGCCTGGGCATCCCACCTCCCATTCCCATTGTCTCATAGCGACAAGGCAGGTTCGATTGCTGGCTCTGGCGGAGCTACGCAGGGTGCTGAGTGGAGATGGACTCTCCTGAGGATGGGTCATAATGTGGGTTTGTGTCCATGGAGACCTAGGAATGTGGCAGTGGCTCGGGGGCCCGCAGGTTTCTCCGAACTTTAGGATTGGTCTCAGCTCCAAAGACTAAGTTTCCCTGTGGAGATGAGAGGTGTTCTGATGGGTGCCTCAGGAAACCTCCGTTTGCTGGTATTGGAATGCAGGCCTCTGAGGAGAGACGCCTGGAAACCAACCAAAGGGTTCCGAGGAAGGCCTAACAGACTGTCCGGTTCCATTTTCTGTCTCTGGGGACATCCGTTTGCTTTTCTGCATTGATGGAGTTGCTCAGCTTGTGTCAGATCACCCCTGGGTGTCCAGGGCAGCCTACACTATTTGGATGGCCTCGGCGATCTTGGAGCCTTCTCCTAATCTGTAGGTTTGTGGCCAGTGGAATGGGAAGAGTTTCCTTGGAGAGGGCAGGCACAGTCCTGCTCTGTGGCCCCAGGGGCCCCAGCGTTGAGGGTGTGTGGGACAGGGCTGCGGGGCCTGAAGTCTGAAAACTCAAACTCGGCCTAGGTTTGGGGCCGAGGGTATGGCAGGCCCCATCTACCGACCGTGATCGGAGCTGCTCTGGATCTGAATGAAGGGCGAGCGTGCGTCCTTTTCTCAGGCTTCTGTGTCTGGATTTTGTGTCAAGGAGGGCTGTGGAATGGAGGGGTGGCCTCCTGGGCCATGGATGAGCCTCCCTCTCTGGGGATTTGGCCTGGCTTCCAAGAGTTTCAGGTCATTCTGCGGGAAGGGAGGAGTCCTGTATTCTGCCTCAGGTGTCCCTTCCAAAGAGGGATTCCAGAGCAGAACCCTGGGTCCCGGCGACTGGAAAACTCAAAATCGGGTTAGGATGGGGGCCCAAGGGGCATGGGAAGCCCCCTAGGCGGCTCGTGGTCCAGCCACTGAGAGACCTGATTGGAGCACGAGGCGTATGGTGAGGGTCACCAGGCGTCTTTGTGCCCAAGGCGACCCTGAAGCATGGGCGTGGCCTCCTGGGCCATGCAGGTTTCTCCTACCCTGAAGGTTGGACACCAGGCCAACAGCAAGGTTTCTTGGATGGGGTTGGAGGAGTTCAGATTTCTGCATCAGGTTCCCTCCTGTCCGGGGATTGGAGATAATGTCTAGGTTCTGAATCCCGAACACCCAGCTTGGGAAGAGATGACAGCCTAAGGTCATGGCGGGTCTGAGGTGATGGGTGTCGTTCGGGATGTCAGAGCTCAGGCAGTGTCAGACAGAGAATAAGTGCCCATGGCAACCTTGAGAATTGGAGTGCAGTAGAGTGGCGTGCAGGTGGATCCTCATTGGGTGTTTCTGGGTAGTCGCCTAGGGCCACGTTTTTCTTCTGGTGGGAAGGCAGACTGCTGCAATGTGGCTCCAGAATTGCCAATCTCGAGGGCTTGGGGGTGGGGTAGGAAGGTGAGGACGGAAGTCTGAGAACAAAAGCTAGGGTGAGATTTCTGGCGAGGGCATTCTGCAGAGGCTGAAATGAGATCTCCTGCATCTGGAGACAGGGCGAGGATCCGACATTGGCTCAGGTTGGAGACTGTGTCCATTATGGCCCCATCAGGAAGTGGGGGCCCTCCCGAAGCCACGGAGGTTTTCCCATGCTGGGAGTTGTGAGATGCTCCAAAGCGCAAGCATTCCTACTGCGGGACAGTCGAGTCCTGTGAGATGGCTCCAGGACACCCCATAGAGAAAGACTGGAGGGCAGGGTGCTAAGGATGGATGCCTGGGCATCCCACCTCCCATTCCCATTGTCTCATAGCGACAAGGCAGGTTCGATTGCTGGCTCTGGCGGAGCTACGCAGGGTGCTGAGTGGAGATGGACTCTCCTGAGGATGGGTCATAATGTGGGTTTGTGTCTGTGGAGACCTAGGAATGTGGCAGTGGATCGGGGGCCCGGCAGGATTCTCCGAACTTTAGGATTGGTCTCAGCTCCAAAGACTAAGTTTCCCTGTGGAGATGAGAGGTGTTCTGATGGGTGCCTCAGGAAACCTCCGTTTTCTGGTATTGGAATGCAGGCCTCTGAGGAGAGACGCCTTGAAACCAACTAAAGGGTTCCGAGGAAGGCCTAACAGACTGTCCGGTTCCATTTTCTGTCTCTGGGGACATCCGTCTGCTTTTCTGCATTGATGGAGTTGCTCAGCTTGTGTCAGATCACCCCTGGGTGTCCAGAGCAGCCTACACTATTTGGATGGCCTCGGCGATCTTGGAGCCTTCTCCTAATCTGTAGGTTTGTGGCCAGTGGAATGGGCAGAGTTTCCTTGGAGAGGGCAGGCACAGTCCTGCTCTGTGGCCCCAGGGGCCCCAGCGTTGAGGGTGTGTGGGACAGGGCTGCGGGGCCTGAAGTCTGAAAACTCAAACTCGGCCTAGGTTTGGGGCCGAGGGTATGGCAGACCCATCTACCGACCGTGATCGGAGCTGCTCTGGATCTGAATGAAGGGCGAGCGTGCGTCCTTTTCTCAGGCTTCTGTGTCTGGATTTTGTGTCAAGGAGGGCTGTGGAATGGAGGGGTGGCCTCCTGGGCCATGGATGAGCCTCCCTCTCTGGGGATTTGGCCTGGCTTCCAAGAGTTTCAGGTCATTCTGCGGGAAGGGAGGAGTCCTGTATTCTGCCTCAGGTGTCCCTTCCAAAGAGGGATTCCAGAGCAGAACCCTGGGTCCCGGCGACTGGAAAACTCAAAATCGGGTTAGGATGGGGGCCCAAGGGGCATGGGAAGCCCCCTAGGCGGGCTCGTGGTCCAGCCACTGAGAGACCTGATTGGAGCACGAGGCTTATGGTGAGGGTCACCAGGCGTCTTTGTGCCCAAGGCGACCCTGAAGCATGGGCGTGGCCTCCTGGGCCATGCAGGTTTCTCCTACCCTGAAGGTTGGACACCAGGCCAACAGCAAGGTTTCTTGGATGGGGATGGAGGAGTTCAGATTTCTGCATCAGGTTCCCTCCTGTCCGGGGATTGGAGATAAGGTCTAGGTTCTGAATCCCGAACACCCATCTTGGGAAGAGATGACAGCCTAAGGTCATGGCGGGTCTGATGTGATGAGTGTCGTTCGGGATGTCAGAGCTCAGGCAGTGTCAGACAGAGAATAAGTGCCCATGGCTACCTCGAGAATTGGAGTGCAGTCTAGTGGCGTGCAGGTGGATCCTCATTGGGTGTTTCTGGGTAGTCGCCTAGGGCCACGTTTTTCTTCTGGTCGGAAGGCAGACTGCTGCATTGTGGCTCCAGAATTGCCAATCTCGAGGGCTTGGGGGTGGGGTAGGAAGGTGAGGACGGAAGTCTGAGAACACAAGCTAGGGTGAGATTTCGGGTGAGGGCACTCTGCAGAGGCTGAAATGAGATCTCCTGCATCTGGAGACAGGGCGAGGATCCGACATTGGCTCAGGTAGGAGACTGTGTCCATTATGGCCCCATCAGGAAGTGGGGGCCCTCCCGAAGCCACGGAGGTTTTCCCATGCTGGGAGTTGTGAGATGTTCCAAAGCGCAAGGATTCCTACTGCGGGACAGTCGAGTCCTGTGAGATGGCTCCAGGACGCCCCATACAGAAAGACTGGAGGGCAGGGTGCTAAGGATGGATGCCTGTGCATCCCACCTCCCATTCCCATTGTCTCCTTGCGACAAGGCAGGTTCGATTGCTGGCTCTGGCGGAGGTACGCACGGCGCTGAGTGCAGATGGACTCTACTGAGGATGGGTCATCATGTGGGTTTGTGTCCATGGAGACCTAGGCATGTGGCAGTGGCTCGGGGGCCCGGCAGGATTCTCCGAACTTTAGGATTGGACACAGCTCCAAAGAGTAAGTTCCCCCTGTGGAGATGAGAGGTGTTCTGATGGGTGCCTCAGGAAACCTCCGTTTGCTGGTATTGGAATGCAGGCCTCTGAGGAGAGACGCCTGGAAACCAACCAAAGGGTTCCGAGGAAGGCCTAACAGACTGTCCGGTTCCATCTTCTGTCTCTGGGGACATCCGTCTGCTTTTCTGCGTGGAGGGAGTTGCTCAGCTCGTGTCAGATCACCCCTGGGTGTCCAGGGCAGCCTACACTATTGGGATGGCCTCGGGGATCTTGGAGCCTTCTCCTAATCTGTAGGTTTGTGGCCAGTGGAATGGGCAGAGTTTCCTTGGAGAGGACAGGCACAGTCCTGCGCTTGGCCCCAGAGGCCCCAGCGTTGAGGGTGTGTGGGACAGGGCTGCGGGTCCTGAAGTCTGAAAACTCAAACTCGGCTTAGGTTTGGGGCCGAGGGTATGGCAGGCCCCATCTACCGACCGTGATGGGAGCTGCTCTGGATTTGAATGAAGGGCGAGTGTGCGTCCTTTTCTCAGGCTTCTGTGTCTGGATTTTGTGTCATGGAGGGCTGTGGAATGGAGGGGTGGCCTCCTGGGCCATGGATGAGCCTCCCTCTCTGGGGATTTGGCCTGGCTTCCAAGAGTTTCAGGTCATTCTGCGGGAAGGGAGGAGTCCTGTATTCTGCCTCAGGTGTCCCTCCCAAAGAGGGATTCCAGAGCAGAGCCCTGGGTCCCGGCGACCGGAAAACCCAAACTCGGGTTAGGATGGGGTCCCAAGGGGCATGGGAAGCCCCCTAGGCGGGCTCGTGGTCCAGCCACTGAGAGACCTGATTGGAGCACGAGGCGTATGGTGAGGGTCACCAGGCGTCTTTGTGCCCAAGGCGACCCTGAAGCATGGGCGTGGCCTCCTGGGCCATGCAGGTTTCTCCTACCCTGAAGGTTGGACACCAGGCCAACAGCAAGGTTTCTTGGATGGGGTTGGAGGAGTTCAGATTTCTGCATCAGGTTCCCTCCTGTCCGGGGATTGGAGATAAGGTCTAGGTTCTGAATCCCGAACACCCAGCTTGGGAAGAGATGACAGCCTAAGGTCATGGCGGGTCTGATGTGATGGGTGTCGTTCGGGATGTCAGAGCTCAGGCAGTGTCAGACAGAGAATAAGTGCCCATGGCAACCTCGAGAATTGGAGTGCAGTAGAGTGGCGTGCAGGTGGATCCTCATTGGGTGTTTCTGGGTAGTCGCCTAGGGCCACGTTTTTCTTCTGGTGGGAAGGCAGACTGCTGCAATGTGGCTCCAGAATTGCCAATCTCGAGGGCTTGGGGGTGGGGTAGGAAGGTGAGGACGGAAGTCTGAGAACAAAAGCTAGGGTGAGATTTCTGGCGAGGGCATTCTGCAGAGGCTGAAATGAGATCTCCTGCATCTGGAGACAGGGCGAGGATCCGACATTGGCTCAGGTTGGAGACTGTGTCCATTATGGCCCTATCAGGAAGTGGGGGCCCTCCCGAAGCCACGGAGGTTTTCCCATGCTGGGAGTTGTGAGATGCTCCAAAGCGCAAGCATTCCTACTGCGGGACAGTCGAGTCCTGTGACATGGCTCCAGGACGCCCCATACAGAAAGACTGGAGGGCAGGGTTCTAAGGATGGATGCCTGGGCATCCCACCTCCCATTCCCATTGTCTCCTTGCGACAAGGCAGGTTCGATTGCTGGCTCTGGCGGAGGTACGCACGGCGCTGAGTGCAGATGGACTCTCCTGAGGATGGGTCATCATGTGGGTTTGTGTCCATGGAGACCTAGGCATGTGGCAGTGGCTCGGGGGCCCGGCAGGATTCTCCGAACTTTAGGATTGGACACAGCTCCAAAGAGTAAGTTCCCCCTGTGGAGATGAGAGGTGTTCTGATGGGTGCCTCAGGAAACCTCCGTTTGCTGGTATTGGAATGCAGGCCTCTGAGGAGAGACGCCTGGAAACCAACCAAAGGGTTCCGAGGAAGGCCTAACAGACTGTCCGGTTCCATCTTCTGTCTCTGGGGACATCCGTCTGCTTTTCTGCGTGGAGGGAGTTGCTCAGCTCGTGTCAGATCACCCCTGGGTGTCCAGGGCAGCCTACACTATTGGGATGGCCTCGGGGATCTTGGAGCCTTCTCCTAATCTGTAGGTTTGTGGCCAGTGAAATGGGCAGAGTTTCCTTGGAGAGGGCAGGTACAGTCCTGCGCTGTGGCCCCAGGGGCCCCGGCATTGAGGGTGTGTGGTCAGGGCTGCGGGGCCTGAAGTCTGAAAACTCAAACTCGGCTTAGGTTTGGGGGCGAGGGTATGGCAGGCCCCATCTACCGACCGTGATGGGAGCTGCTCTGGATTTGAATGAAGGGCGAGTGTGCGTCCTTTGCTCAGGCTTCTGTGTCTGGATTTTGTGTCAAGGAGGGCTGTGGAATGGAGGGGTGGCCTCCTGGGCCATGCATGAGCCTCCCTCTCTGGGGATTTGGCCTGGCTTCCAAGAGTTTCAGGTCATTCTGCGGGAAGGGAGGAGTCCTGTATTCTGCCTCAGGTGTCCCTCCCAAAGAGGGATTCCAGAGCAGAGCCCTGGGTCCCGGCGACTGGAAAACTCAAAATCGGTTTAGGATGGGGGCCCAAGGGGCATGGGAAGCCCCCTAGGCGGGCTCGTGGTCCAGCCACTGAGAGACCTGACTGGAGCACGAGGCTTATGATGAGGGTCACCAGGCGTCTTTGTGCCCATAGTGACCCTCAACCATGGGCGTGGCTTCCTGGGCCAAGCAGGTTTCTCCTACCCTGAAGGTTGGACAACAGGCCAACAGCAAGGTTTCTTGGATGGGGATGGAGGAGTTCAGATTTCTGCATCAGGTTCCCTCCGGTCCGGGGATTGGTGATAAGGTCTAGGTTCTGAAAACTGAACCCCCAGCTTGGGAAGAGATGACAGCCTAAGGCCATGGCGGGTCTGATGTGATGGGTGTCGGTCGGGATGTCAGGGCTCAGGCAGTGTCAGACAGAGCATGAGTGCCCATGGCAACCTCGAGAATTGGAGTGCAGTAGAGTGGCGTGCAGGTGGATCCTCATTGGGTGTTTCTGGGTAGTCGCCTAGGGCCACGTTTTTCTTCTGGACGGAAGGCAGACTGCTGCATTGTGGCTCCAGAATTGCCAATCTGGAGGGCTTGGGGGGGCAGGCAGGTGAGGACGGAAGTCTGAGAACACAAGCTAGGGTGAGATTTCGGGCGAGGGCACTCTGCAGAGGCTGAAATGAGATCTCCTGCATCTGGAGACAGTGCGAGGATCCGACATTGGCTCAGTTTGGAGACTGTGTCCATTATGGCCCCATCAGGAAGTGGGAGCCCTCACGAAGCCACGGAGGTTTTCCCATGCAGGGAGTTGTGAGATGCTCCAAAGCGCAAGGATTCCTACTGCGGGACAGTCGAGTCCTGTGAGATGGCTCCAGGACACCCCATACAGAAAGACTGGAGGGCAGGGTGCTAAGGATGGATGCCTGGGCATCCCACCTCCCATTCCCATTGTCTCCTAGCGACAAGGCTGGTTCGATTGCTGGCTCAGGCGGAGCTACGCAGGGAGCTGAGTGGAGATGGACTCTCCTGAGGATGGGTCATAATGTGGGTTTGTGTCCGTGGAGACCTAGGAATGTGGCAGTGGCTCGGGGGCCCGGCAGGATTCTCCGAACTTTAGGATTGGACTCAGCTCCAAAGAGTAAGTTTCCCTGTGGAGATGAGAGGTGTTCTGATGGGTGCCTCAGGAAACCTCCGTTTGCTGGTATTGGAATGCAGGCCTCTGAGGAGAGACGCCTGGAAACCAACCAAAGGGTTCCGAGGAAGGCCTAACAGACTGTCCGGTTCCATTTTCTGTCTCTGGGGACATCCGTCTGCTTTTCTGCATTGATGGAGTTGCTCAGCTTGTGTCAGGTCACCCCTGGGTGTCCAGGGCAGCCTACACTATTGGGATGACCTCGGCGATCTTGGAGCCTTCTCCTAATCTGTAGGTTTATGGCCAGGGGAATGAGCAGAGTTTCCTTGGAGAGGGCAGGCACAGCCCTGCTCTGTGGCCCCAGGGGCCCCAGCGTTGAGGGTGTGTGGGACAGGGCTGCGGGGCCTGAAGTCTGAAAACTCAAACTCGGCCTAGGTTTGGGGCCGAGGGTATGGCAGGCCCCATCTACCGACCGTGATGGGAGCTGCTCTGGATTTGAATGAAGGGCGAGCGTACGTCCTTTTCTCAGGCTTCTGTGTCTGGATTTTGTGTCAAGGAGGGCTGTGGAATGGAGGGGTGGCCTCCTGGGCCATGGATGAGCCTCCCTTCTGGGGATTTGGCCTGGCTTCCAAGAGTTTCAGGTCATTCTGCGGGAAGGGAGGAGTCCTGTATTCTGCCTCAGGTGTCCCTCCCAAAGAGGGATTCCAGAGCAGAGCCCTGGGTCCCGGCGACTGGAAAACTCAAAATCGGGTTAGGATGGGGGCCCAAGGGGCATGGGAAGCCCCCTAGGCGGGCTCGTGGTCCAGCCACTGAGAGACCTGATTGGAGCACGTGGCTTATGGTGAGGGTCACCAGGCGTCTTTGTGCCCAAGGTGACCCTCAAGCATGGGCGTGGCATCCTGGGCCAAGCAGGTTTCTCCTACCCTGAGGTTGGACACCAGGCCAACAGCAAGGTTTCTTGGATGGGGATGGAGGAGTTCAGATTTCTGCATCAGGTTCCCTCCTGTCCGGGGATTGGAGATAAGGTCTAGGTTCTGAATCCTGAACCCCCAGCTTGGAAGGAGATGACAGCCTAAGGCCATGGCGGGTCTGATGTGATGGGTGTCGGTCGGGATGTCAGGGCTCAGGCAGTGTCAGACAGAGCATGAGTGCCCATGGCAACCTCGAGAATTGGAGTGCAGTAGAGTGGCGTGCAGGTGGATCCTCATTGGGTGTTTCTGGGTAGTCGCCTAGGGCCACGTTTTTCTTCTGGTGGGAAGGCAGACTGCTGCATTGTGGCTCCAGAATTGCCAATCTCGAGGGCTTGGGGGGGCAGGCAGGTGAGGACGGAAGTCTGAGAACACAAGCTAGGGTGAGATTTCGGGCGAGGGCCCTCTGTAGAGGCTGAAATGAGATCTCCTGCATCTGGAGACAGGGCGAGGATCCGACATTGGCTCAGGTTGGAGACTGTGTCCATTATGGCCCCATCAGGAAGTGGGGGCCCTCACGAAGCCACGGAGGTTTTCCCATGCTGGGAGTTGTGAGATGCTCCAAAGCGCAAGGATTCCTACTGCGGGACAGTCGAGTCCTGTGAGATGGCTCCAGGACACCCCATACAGAAAGACTGGAGGGCAGGGTGCTAAGGATGGATGCCTGGGCATCCCACCTCCCATTCCCATTGTCTCCTAGCGACAAGGCAGGTTCGATTGCTGGCTCTGGCGGAGCTACGCAGGGTGCTGAGTGGAGATGGACTCTCCTGAGGATGGGTCATAATGTGGGTTTGTGTCCATGGAGAACTAGGAATGTGGCAGTGGCTCGGGGGCCCGGCAGGTTTCTCCGAACTTTAGGATTGGTCTCAGCTCCGAAGACTAAGTTTCCCTGTGGAGATGAGAGGTGTTCTGATGGGTGCCTCAGGAAACCTCCGTTTGCTGGTATTGGAATGCAGGCCTCTGAGGAGAGACGCCTGGAAACCAACCAAAGGGTTCCGAGGAAGGCCTAACAGACTGTCCGGTTCCATTTTCTGTCTCTGGGGACATCCGTCTGCTTTTCTGCATTGATGGAGTTGCTCAGCTTGTGTCAGATCACCCCTGGGTGTCCAGGGCAGACTACACTATTTTAATGGCCTCGGCGATCTTGGAGCCTTCTCCTAATCTGTAGGTTTGTGGCCAGTGGAATGGGAAGAGTTTCCTTGGAGAGGGCAGGCACAGTCCTGCTCTGTGGCCCCAGGGGCCCCAGCGTTGAGGGTGTGTGGGACAGGGCTGCGGGGCCTGAAGTCTGAAAACTCAAACTCGGCCTAGGTTTGGGGCCGAGGGTATGGCAGGCCCCATCTACCGACCGTGATCGGAGCTGCTCTGGATCTGAATGAAGGGCGAGCGTGCGTCCTTTTCTCAGGCTTCTGTGTCTGGATTTTGTGTCAAGGAGGGCTGTGGAATGGAGGGGTGGCCTCCTGGGCCATGCATGAGCCTCCCTCTCTGGGGATTTGGCCTGGCTTCCAAGAGTTTCAGGTCATTCTGCGGGAAGGGAGGAGTCCTGTATTCTGCCTCAGGTGTCCCTTCCAAAGAGGGATTCCAGAGCAGAACCCTGGGTCCCGGCGACTGGAAAACTCAAAATCGGGTTAGGATGGGGGCCCAAGGGGCATGGGAAGCCCCCTAGGCGGGCTCGTGGTCCAGCCACTGAGAGACCTGATTGGAGCACGAGGCTTATGGTGAGGGTCACCAGGCGTCTTTGTGCCCAAGACGACCCTGAAGCATGGGCGTGGCCTCCTGGGCCATGCAGGTTTCTCCTACCCTGAAGGTTGGACACCAGGCCAACAGCAAGGTTTCTTGGATGGGGATGGAGGAGTTCAGATTTCTGCATCAGGTTCCCTCCTGTCCGGGGATTGGAGATAAGGTCTAGGTTCTGAATCCTGAACACCCAGCTTGGGAAGAGATGACAGCCTAAGGTCATGGCGGGTCTGATGTGATGAGTGTCGTTCGGGATGTCAGAGCTCAGGCAGTGTCAGACAGAGAATAAGTGCCCATGGCTACCTCGAGAATTGGAGTGCAGTCTAGTGGCGTGCAGGTGGATCCTCATTGGGTGTTTCTGGGTAGTCGCCTAGGGCCACGTTTTTCTTCTGGTCGGAAGGCAGACTGCTGCATTGTGGCTCCAGAATTGCCAATCTCGAGGGCTTGGGGGTGGGGTAGGAAGGTGAGGACGGAAGTCTGAGAACACAAGCTAGGGTGAGATTTCGGGTGAGGGCACTCTGCAGAGGCTGAAATGAGATCTCCTGCATCTGGAGACAGGGCGAGGATCCGACATTGGCTCAGGTAGGAGACTGTGTCCATTATGGCCCCATCAGGAAGTGGGGGCCCTCCCGAAGCCACGGAGGTTTTCCCATGCTGGGAGTTGTGAGATGCTCCAAAGCGCAAGCATTCCTACTGCGGGACAGTCGAGTCCTGTGAGATGGCTCCAGGACGCCCCATACAGAAAGACTGGAGGGCAGGGTGCTAAGGATGGATGCCTGTGCATCCCACCTCCCATTCCCATTGTCTCCTTGCGACAAGGCAGGTTCGATTGCTGGCTCTGGCGGAGCTACGCAGGGCGCTGAGTGCAGATGGACTCTACTGAGGATGGGTCATCATATGGGTTTGTGTCCATGGAGACCTAGGCATGTGGCAGTGGCTCGGGGTCCGGCAGGATTCTCCGAACTTTAGGATTGGACACAGCTCCAAAGAGTAAGTTCCCCCTGTGGAGATGAGAGGTGTTCTGATGGGTGCCTCAGGAAACCTCCGTTTGCTGGTATTGGAATGCAGGCCTCTGAGGAGAGACGCCTGGAAACCAACCAAAGGGTTCCGAGGAAGGCCTAACAGACTGTCCGGTTCCATCTTCTGTCTCTGGGGACATCCGTCTGCTTTTCTGCGTGGAGGGAGTAGCTCAGCTCGTGTCAGATCACCCCTGGGTGTCCAGGGCAGCCTACACTATTGGGATGGCCTCGGGGATCTTGGAGCCTTCTCCTAATCTGTAGGTTTGTGGCCAGTGGAATGGGCAGAGTTTCCTTGGAGAGGACAGGCACAGTCCTGCGCTTGGCCCCAGAGGCCCCAGCGTTGAGGGTGTGTGGGACAGGGCTGCGGGGCCTGAAGTCTGAAAACTCAAACTCGGCTTAGGTTTGGGGCCGAGGGTATGGCAGGCCCCATCTACCGACCGTGATGGGAGCTGCTCTGGATTTGAATGAAGGGCGAGTGTGCGTCCTTTTCTCAGGCTTCTGTGTCTGGATTTTGTGTCAAGGAGGGCTGTGGAATGGAGGGGTGGCCTCCTGGGCCATGGATGAGCCTCCCTCTCTGGGGATTTGGCCTGGCTTCCAAGAGTTTCAGGTCATTCTGCGGGAAGGGAGGAGTCCTGTATTCTGCCTCAGGTGTCCCTCCCAAAGAGGGATTGCAGAGCAGAGCCCTGGGTCCCGGCGACCGGAAAACCCAAACTCGGGTTAGGATGGGGTCCCAAGGGGCATGGGAAGCCCCCTAGGCGGGCTCGTGGTCCAGCCACTGAGAGACCTGATTGGAGCACGAGGCGTATGGTGAGGGTCACCAGGCGTCTTTGTGCCCAAGGCAACCATGAAGCATGGGCGTGGCCTCCTGGGCAATGCAGGTTTCTAATACCCTGAAGGTTGGACACCAGGCCAACAGAAAGGTTTCTTGGATGGGGTTGGAGGAGTTCAGATTTCTGCATCAGGTTCCCTCCTGTCCGGGGATTGGAGATAAGGTCTAGGTTCTGAATCCCGAACACCCAGCTTGGGAAGAGATGACAGCCTAAGGTCATGGCGGGTCTGATGTGATGGGTGTCGTTCGGGATGTCAGAGCTCAGGCAGTGTCAGACAGAGAATAAGTGCCCATGGCAACCTCGAGAATTGGAGTGCAGTAGAGTGGCGTGCAGGTGGATCCTCATTGGGTGTTTCTGGGTAGTCGCCTAGGGCCACGTTTTTCTTCTGGTGGGAAGGCAGACTGCTGCAATGTGGCTCCAGAATTGCCAATCTCGAGGGCTTGGGGGTGGGGTAGGAAGGTGAGGACGGAAGTCTGAGAACAAAAGCTAGGGTGAGATTTCTGGCGAGGGCATTCTGCAGAGGCTGAAATGAGATCTCCTGCATCTGGAGACAGGGCGAGGATCCGACATTGGCTCAGGTTGGAGACTGTGTCCATTATGGCCCCATCAGGAAGTGGGGGCCCTCCCGAAGCCATGGAGGTTTTCCCATGCTGGGAGTTGTGAGATGCTCCAAAGCGCAAGGATTCCTACTGCGGGACAGTCGAGTCCTGTGAGATGGCTCCAGGACGCCCCATACAGAAAGACTGGAGGGCAGGGTGCTAAGGATGGATGCGTGGGCATCCCACCTCCCATTCCCATTGTCTCCTAGCGACAAGGCAGTTTCGATTGCTGGCTCTGGCGGAGGTACGCACGGCGCTGTGTGGAGATGGACTCTCCTGAGGATGGGTCATCATGTGGGTTTGTGTCCATGGAGACCTAGGCATGTGGCAGTGGCTCGGGGGCCCGGCAGGATTCTCCGAACTTTAGGATTGGACACAGCTCCAAAGAGTAAGTTCCCCCTGTGGAGATGAGAGGTGTTCTGATGGGTGCCTCAGGAAACCTCCGTTTGCTGGTATTGGAATGCAGGCCTCTGAGGAGAGACGCCTGGAAACCAACCAAAGGGTTCCGAGGAAGGCCTAACAGACTGTCCGGTTCCATCTTCTGTCTCTGGGGACATCCGTCTGCTTTTCTGCGTGGAGGGAGTTGCTCAGCTCGTGTCAGATCACCCCTGGGTGTCCAGGGCAGCCTACACTATTGGGATGGCCTCGGGGATCTTGGAGCCTTCTCCTAATCTGTAGGTTTGTGGCCAGTGAAATGGGCAGAGTTTCCTTGGAGAGGGCAGGTACAGTCCTGCGCTGTGGCCCCAGGGGCCCCGGCATTGAGGGTGTGTGCTCAGGGCTGCGGGGCCTGAAGTCTGAAAACTCAAACTCGGCTTAGGTTTGGGGCCGAGGGTATGGCAGGCCCCATCTACCGACCGTGATGGGAGCTGCTCTGGATTTGAATGAAGGGCGAGTGTGCGTCCTTTGCTCAGGCTTCTGTGTCTGGATTTTGTGTCAAGGAGGGCTGTGGAATGGAGGGGTGGCCTCCTGGGCCATGCATGAGCCTCCCTCTCTGGGAATTTGGCCTGGCTTCCAAGAGTTTCAGGTCATTCTGCGGGAAGGGAGGAGTCCTGTATTCTGCCTCAGGTGTCCCTCCCAAAGAGGGATTCCAGAGCAGAGCCCTGGGTCCCGGCGACTGAAAAACTCAAAATCGGGTTAGGATGGGGGCCCAAGGGGCATGGGAAGCCCCCTAGGCGGGCTCGTGGTCCAGCCACTGAGAGACCTGATTGGAGCACGAGGCTTATGATGAGGGTCACCAGGCGTCTTTGTGCCCATGGTGACCCTCAAGCATGGGCGTGGCCTCCTGGTCCAAGCAGGTTTCTCCTACCCTGAAGGTTGGACACCAGGCCAACAGCAAGGTTTCTTGGATGGGGATGGAGGAGTTCAGATTTCTGCATCAGGTTCCCTCCTGTCCGGGGATTGGTGATAAGGTCCAGGTTCTGAATACTGAACCCCCAGCTTGGGAAGAGATGACAGCCTAAGGCCATGGCGGGTCTGATGTGATGGGTGTCGGTCGGGATGTCAGGGCTCAGGCAGTGTCAGACAGAGCATGAGTGCCCATGGCAACCTCGAGAATTGGAGTGCAGTAGAGTGGCGTGCAGGTGGATCCTCCTTGGGTGTTTCTGGGTAGTCGCCTAGGGCCACGTTTTTCTTCTGGTGGGAAGGCAGACTGCTGCATTGTGGCTCCAGAATTGCCAATCTGGAGGGTTTGGGGGGGCAGGCAGGTGAGGACGGAAGTCTGAGAACACAAGCTAGGGTGAGATTTCGGGCGAGGGCACTCTGCAGAGGCTGAAATGAGATCTCCTGCATCTGGAGACAGTGCGAGGATCCGACATTGGCTCAGGTTGGAGACTGTGTCCATTATGGCCCCATCAGGAAGTGGGAGCCCTCACGAAGCCACGGAGGTTTTCCCATGCAGAGAGTTGTGAGATGCTCCAAAGCGCAAGGATTCCTACTGCGGGACAGTCGAGTCCTGTGAGATGGCTCCAGGACACCCCATACAGAAAGACTGGAGGGCAGGGTGCTAAGGATGGATGCCTGGGCATCCCACCTCCCAGTCCCTTTGTCTCCTAGCGACAAGGCTGGTTCGATTGCTGGCTCAGGCGGAGCTACGCAGGGAGCTGAGTGGAGATGGACTCTCCTGAGGATGGGTCATAATGTGGGTTTGTGTCCGTGGAGACCTAGGAATGTGGCAGTGGCTCGGGGGCCCGGCAGGATTCTCCGAACTTTAGGATTGGACTCAGCTCCAAAGAGTAAGTTTCCCTGTGGAGATGAGAGGTGTTCTGATGGGTGCCTCAGGAAACCTCCGTTTGCTGGTATTGGAATGCAGGCCTCTGAGGAGAGACGCCTGGAAACCAACCAAAGGGTTCCGAGGAAGGCCTAACAGACTGTCCGGTTCCATTTTCTGTCTCTGGGGACATCCGTCTGCTTTTCTGCATTGATGGAGTTGCTCAGCTTGTGTCAGGTCACCCCTGGGTGTCCAGGGCAGCCTACACTATTGGGATGACCTCGGCGATCTTGGAGCCTTCTCCTAATCTGTAGGTTTATGGCCAGGGGAATGGGCAGAGTTTCCTTGGAGAGGGCAGGCACAGCCCTGCTCTGTGGCCCCAGGGGCCCCAGCGTTGAGGGTGTGTGGGACAGGGCTGCGGGGCCTGAAGTCTGAAAACTCAAACTCGGCCTAGGTTTGGGGCCGAGGGTATGGCAGGCCCCATCTACCGACCGTGATGGGAGCTGCTCTGGATTTGAATGAAGGGCGAGCGTACGTCCTTTTCTCAGGCTTCTGTGTCTGGATTTTGTGTCAAGGAGGGCTGTGGAATGGAGGGGTGGCCTCCTGGGCCATGGATGAGCCTCCCTTCTGGGGATTTGGCCTGGCTTCCAAGAGTTTCAGGTCATTCTGCGGGAAGGGAGGAGTCCTGTATTCTGCCTCAGGTGTCCCTCCCAAAGAGGGATTCCAGAGCAGAGCCCTGGGTCCCGGCGACTGGAAAACTCAAAATCGGGTTAGGATGGGGGCCCAAGGGGCATGGGAAGCCCCCTAGGCGGGCTCGTGGTCCAGCCACTGAGAGACCTGTTTGGAGCACGAGGCTTATGGTGAGGGTCACCAGGCGTCTTTGTGCCCAAGGCGACCCTCAAGCATGGGCGTGGCCTCCTGGGCCAAGCAGGTTTCTCCTACCCTGAGGTTGGACACCAGGCCAACAGCAAGGTTTCTTGGATGGGGATGGAGGAGTTCAGATTTCTGCATCAGGTTCCCTCCTGTCCTGGGATTGGAGATAAGATCTAGGTTCTGAATCTTGAACCCCCAGCTTGGAAGGAGATGACAGCCTAAGGCCATGGCGGGTCTGATGTGATGGGTGTCGGTCGGGATGTCAGGGCTCAGGCAGTGTCAGACAGAGCATGAGTGCCCATGGCAACCTCGAGAATTGGAGTGCAGTAGAGTGGCGTGCAGGTGGATCCTCATTGGGTGTTTCTGGGTAGTCGCCTAGGGCCACGTTTTTCTTCTGGTGGGAAGGCAGACTGCTGCATTGTGGCTCCAGAATTGCCAATCTCGAGGGCTTGGGGGGGCAGGCAGGTGAGGACGGAAGTCTTAGAACACAAGCTAGGGTGAGATTTCGGGCGAGGGCCCTCTGTAGAGGCTGAAATGAGATCTCCTGCATCTGGAGACAGGGCAAGGATCCGACATTGGCTCAGGTTGGAGACTGTGTCCATTATGGCCCCATCAGGAAGTGGGGGCCCTCACGAAGCCACGGAGGTTTTCCCATGCTGGGAGTTGTGAGATGCTCCAAAGCGCAAGGATTCCTACTGCGGGACAGTCGAGTCCTGTGAGATGGCTCCAGGACACCCCATACAGAAAGACTGGAGGGCAGGGTGCTAAGAATGGATGCCTGGGCATCCCACCTCCCATTCCCATTGTCTCCTAGCGACAAGGCAGGTTCGATTGCTGGCTCTGGCGGAGCTACGCAGGGTGCTGAGTGGAGATGGACTCTCCTGAGGATGGGTCATAATGTGGGTTTGTGTCCATGGAGACCTAGGAATGTGGCAGTGGCTCGGGGGCCCGGCAGGATTCTCCGAACTTTAGGATTGGTCTCAGCTCCAAAGACTAAGTTTCCCTGTGGAGATGAGAGGTGTTCTGATGGGTGCCTCAGGAAACCTCCGTTTGCTGGTATTGGAATGCAGGCCTCTGAGGAAAGACGCCTGGAAACCAACCAAAGGGTTCCGAGGAAGGCCTAACAGACTGTCCGGTTCCATTTTCTGTCTCTGGGGACATCCGTCTGCTTTTCTGCATTGATGGAGTTGCTCAGCTTGTGTCAGATCACCCCTGGGTGTCCAGGGCAGACTACACTATTTTAATGGCCTCGGCGATCTTGGAGCCTTCTCCTAATCTGTAGGTTTGTGGCCAGTGGAATGGGAAGAGTTTCCTTGGAGAGGGCAGGCACAGTCCTGCTCTGTGGCCCCAGGGGCCCCAGCGTTGAGGGTGTGTGGGACAGGGCTGCGGGGCCTGAAGTCTGAAAACTCAAACTCGGCCTAGGTTTGGGGCCGAGGGTATGGCAGGCCCCATCTACCGACCGTGATCGGAGCTGCTCTGGATCTGAATGAAGGGCGAGCGTGCGTCCTTTTCTCAGGCTTCTGTGTCTGGATTTTGTGTCAAGGAGGGCTGTGGAATGGAGGGGTGGCCTCCTGGGCCATGGATGAGCCTCCCTCTCTGGGGATTTGGCCTGGCTTCCAAGAGTTTCAGGTCATTCTGCGGGAAGGGAGGAGTCCTGTATTCTGCCTCAGGTGTCCCTTCCAAAGAGGGATTCCCGAGCAGAACCCTGGTTCCCGGCGACTGGAAAACTCAAAATCGGGTTAGGATGGGGGCCCAAGGGGCATGGGAAGCCCCCTAGGCGGGCTCGTGGTCCAGCCACTGAGAGACCTGATTGGAGCACGAGGCTTATGGTGAGGGTCACCAGGCGTCTTTGTGCCCAAGACGACCCTGAAGCATGGGCGTGGCCTCCTGGGCCATGCAGGTTTCTCCTACCCTGAAGGTTGGACACCAGGCCAACAGCAAGGTTTCTTGGATGGGGATGGAGGAGTTCAGATTTCTGCATCAGGTTCCCTCCTGTCCGGGGATTGGAGATAAGGTCTAGGTTCTGAATCCTGAACACCCAGCTTGGGAAGAGATGACAGCCTAAGGTCATGGCGGGTCTGATGTGATGAGTGTCGTTCGGGATGTCAGAGCTCAGGCAGTGTCAGACAGAGAATAAGTGCCCATGGCTACCTCGAGAATTGGAGTGCAGTCTAGTGGCGTGCAGGTGGATCCTCATTGGGTGTTTCTGGGTAGTCGCCTAGGGCCACGTTTTTCTTCTGGTCGGAAGGCAGACTGCTGCATTGTGGCTCCAGAATTGCCAATCTCGAGGGCTTGGGGGTGGGGTAGGAAGGTGAGGACGGAAGTCTGAGAACACAAGCTAGGGTGAGATTTCGGGTGAGGGCACTCTGCAGAGGCTGAAATGAGATCTCCTGCATCTGGAGACAGGGCGAGGATCCGACATTGGCTCAGGTAGGAGACTGTGTCCATTATGGCCCCATCAGGAAGTGGGGGCCCTCCCGAAGCCACGGAGGTTTTCCCATGCTGGGAGTTGTGAGATGCTCCAAAGCGCAAGCATTCCTACTGCGGGACAGTCGAGTCCTGTGAGATGGCTCCAGGACGCCCCATACAGAAAGACTGGAGGGCAGGGTGCTAAGGATGGATGCCTGTGCATCCCACCTCCCATTCCCATTGTCTCCTTGCGACAAGGCAGGTTCGATTGCTGGCTCTGGCGGAGCTACGCAGGGCGCTGAGTGCAGATGGACTCTACTGAGGATGGGTCATCATATGGGTTTGTGTCCATGGAGACCTAGGCATGTGGCAGTGGCTCGGGGTCCGGCAGGATTCTCCGAACTTTAGGATTGGACACAGCTCCAAAGAGTAAGTTCCCCCTGTGGAGATGAGAGGTGTTCTGATGGGTGCCTCAGGAAACCTCCGTTTGCTGGTATTGGAATGCAGGCCTCTGAGGAGAGACGCCTGGAAACCAACCAAAGGGTTCCGAGGAAGGCCTAACAGACTGTCCGGTTCCATCTTCTGTCTCTGGGGACATCCGTCTGCTTTTCTGCGTGGAGGGAGTAGCTCAGCTCGTGTCAGATCACCCCTGGGTGTCCAGGGCAGCCTACACTATTGGGATGGCCTCGGGGATCTTGGAGCCTTCTCCTAATCTGTAGGTTTGTGGCCAGTGGAATGGGCAGAGTTTCCTTGGAGAGGACAGGCACAGTCCTGCGCTTGGCCCCAGAGGCCCCAGCGTTGAGGGTGTGTGGGACAGGGCTGCGGGGCCTGAAGTCTGAAAACTCAAACTCGGCTTAGGTTTGGGGCCGAGGGTATGGCAGGCCCCATCTACCGACCGTGATGGGAGCTGCTCTGGATTTGAATGAAGGGCGAGTGTGCGTCCTTTTCTCAGGCTTCTGTGTCTGGATTTTGTGTCAAGGAGGGCTGTGGAATGGAGGGGTGGCCTCCTGGGCCATGGATGAGCCTCCCTCTCTGGGGATTTGGCCTGGCTTCCAAGAGTTTCAGGTCATTCTGCGGGAAGGGAGGAGTCCTGTATTCTGCCTCAGGTGTCCCTCCCAAAGAGGGATTGCAGAGCAGAGCCCTGGGTCCCGGCGACCGGAAAACCCAAACTCGGGTTAGGATGGGGTCCCAAGGGGCATGGGAAGCCCCCTAGGCGGGCTCGTGGTCCAGCCACTGAGAGACCTGATTGGAGCACGAGGCGTATGGTGAGGGTCACCAGGCGTCTTTGTGCCCAAGGCGACCATGAAGCATGGGCGTGGCCTCCTGGGCAATGCAGGTTTCTAATACCCTGAAGGTTGGACACCAGGCCAACAGAAAGGTTTCTTGGATGGGGTTGGAGGAGTTCAGATTTCTGCATCAGGTTCCCTCCTGTCCGGGGATTGGAGATAAGGTCTAGGTTCTGAATCCCGAACACCCAGCTTGGGAAGAGATGACAGCCTAAGGTCATGGCGGGTCTGATGTGATGGGTGTCGTTCGGGATGTCAGAGCTCAGGCAGTGTCAGACAGAGAATAAGTGCCCATGGCAACCTCGAGAATTGGAGTGCAGTAGAGTGGCGTGCAGGTGGATCCTCATTGGGTGTTTCTGGGTAGTCGCCTAGGGCCACGTTTTTCTTCTGGTGGGAAGGCAGACTGCTGCAATGTGGCTCCAGAATTGCCAATCTCGAGGGCTTGGGGGTGGGGTAGGAAGGTGAGGACGGAAGTCTGAGAACAAAAGCTAGGGTGAGATTTCTGGCGAGGGCATTCTGCAGAGGCTGAAATGAGATCTCCTGCATCTGGAGACAGGGCGAGGATCCGACATTGGCTCAGGTTGGAGACTGTGTCCATTATGGCCCCATCAGGAAGTGGGGGCCCTCCCGAAGCCATGGAGGTTTTCCCATGCTGGGAGTTGTGAGATGCTCCAAAGCGCAAGGATTCCTACTGCGGGACAGTCGAGTCCTGTGAGATGGCTCCAGGACGCCCCATACAGAAAGACTGGAGGGCAGGGTGCTAAGGATGGATGCGTGGGCATCCCACCTCCCATTCCCATTGTCTCCTAGCGACAAGGCAGTTTCGATTGCTGGCTCTGGCGGAGGTACGCACGGCGCTGTGTGGAGATGGACTCTCCTGAGGATGGGTCATCATGTGGGTTTGTGTCCATGGAGACCTAGGCATGTGGCAGTGGCTCGGGGGCCCGGCAGGATTCTCCGAACTTTAGGATTGGACACAGCTCCAAAGAGTAAGTTCCCCCTGTGGAGATGAGAGGTGTTCTGATGGGTGCCTCAGGAAACCTCCGTTTGCTGGTATTGGAATGCAGGCCTCTGAGGAGAGACGCCTGGAAACCAACCAAAGGGTTCCGAGGAAGGCCTAACAGACTGTCCGGTTCCATCTTCTGTCTCTGGGGACATCCGTCTGCTTTTCTGCGTGGAGGGAGTTGCTCAGCTCGTGTCAGATCACCCCTGGGTGTCCAGGGCAGCCTACACTATTGGGATGGCCTCGGGGATCTTGGAGCCTTCTCCTAATCTGTAGGTTTGTGGCCAGTGAAATGGGCAGAGTTTCCTTGGAGAGGGCAGGTACAGTCCTGCGCTGTGGCCCCAGGGGCCCCGGCATTGAGGGTGTGTGGTCAGGGCTGCGGGGCCTGAAGTCTGAAAACTCAAACTCGGCTTAGGTTTGGGGCCGAGGGTATGGCAGGCCCCATCTACCGACCGTGATGGGAGCTGCTCTGGATTTGAATGAAGGGCGAGTGTGCGTCCTTTGCTCAGGCTTCTGTGTCTGGATTTTGTGTCAAGGAGGGCTGTGGAATGGAGGGGTGGCCTCCTGGGCCATGCATGAGCCTCCCTCTCTGGGGATTTGGCCTGGCTTCCAAGAGTTTCAGGTCATTCTGCGGGAAGGGAGGAGTCCTGTATTCTGCCTCAGGTGTCCCTCCCAAAGAGGGATTCCAGAGCAGAGCCCTGGGTCCCGGCGACTGAAAAACTCAAAATCGGGTTAGGATGGGGGCCCAAGGGGCATGGGAAGCCCCCTAGGCGGGCTCGTGGTCCAGCCACTGAGAGACCTGATTGGAGCACGAGGCTTATGATGAGGGTCACCAGGCGTCTTTGTGCCCATGGTGACCCTCAAGCATGGGCGTGGCCTCCTGGTCCAAGCAGGTTTCTCCTACCCTGAAGGTTGGACACCAGGCCAACAGCAAGGTTTCTTGGATGGGGATGGAGGAGTTCAGATTTCTGCATCAGGTTCCCTCCTGTCCGGGGATTGGTGATAAGGTCCAGGTTCTGAATACTGAACCCCCAGCTTGGGAAGAGATGACAGCCTAAGGCCATGGCGGGTCTGATGTGATGGGTGTCGGTCGGGATGTCAGGGCTCAGGCAGTGTCAGACAGAGCATGAGTGCCCATGGCAACCTCGAGAATTGGAGTGCAGTAGAGTGGCGTGCAGGTGGATCCTCCTTGGGTGTTTCTGGGTAGTCGCCTAGGGCCACGTTTTTCTTCTGGTGGGAAGGCAGACTGCTGCATTGTGGCTCCAGAATTGCCAATCTGGAGGGCTTGGGGGGGCAGGCAGGTGAGGACGGAAGTCTGAGAACACAAGCTAGGGTGAGATTTCGGGCGAGGGCACTCTGCAGAGGCTGAAATGAGATCTCCTGCATCTGGAGACAGTGCGAGGATGCGACATTGGCTCAGGTTGGAGACTGTGTCCATTATGGCCCCATCAGGAAGTGGGAGCCCTCACGAAGCCACGGAGGTTTTCCCATGCAGAGAGTTGTGAGATGCTCCAAAGCGCAAGGATTCCTACTGCGGGACAGTCGAGTCCTGTGAGATGGCTCCAGGACACCCCATACAGAAAGACTGGAGGGCAGGGTGCTAAGGATGGATGCCTGGGCATCCCACCTCCCATTCCCATTGTCTCCTAGCGACAAGGCTGGTTCGATTGCTGGCTCAGGCGGAGCTACGCAGGGTGCTGAGTGGAGATGGACTCTCCTGAGGATGGGTCATAATGTGGGTTTGTGTCCGTGGAGACCTAGGAATGTGGCAGTGGCTCGGGGGCCCGGCAGGATTCTCCGAACTTTAGGATTGGACTCAGCTCCAAAGAGTAAGTTTCCCTGTGGAGATGAGAGGTGTTCTGATGGGTGCCTCAGGAAACCTCCGTTTGCTGGTATTGGAATGCAGGCCTCTGAGGAGAGACGCCTGGAAACCAACCAAAGGGTTCCGAGGAAGGCCTAACAGACTGTCCGGTTCCATTTTCTGTCTCTGGGGACATCCGTCTGCTTTTCTGCATTGATGGAGTTGCTCAGCTTGTGTCAGGTCACCCCTGGGTGTCCAGGGCAGCCTACACTATTGGGATGACCTCGGCGATCTTGGAGCCTTCTCCTAATCTGTAGGTTTATGGCCAGGGGAATGGGCAGAGTTTCCTTGGAGAGGGCAGGCACAGCCCTGCTCTGTGGCCCCAGGGGCCCCAGCGTTGAGGGTGTGTGGGACAGGGCTGCGGGGCCTGAAGTCTGAAAACTCAAACTCGGCCTAGGTTTGGGGCCGAGGGTATGGCAGGCCCCATCTACCGACCGTGATGGGAGCTGCTCTGGATTTGAATGAAGGGCGAGCGTACGTCCTTTTCTCAGGCTTCTGTGTCTGGATTTTGTGTCAAGGAGGGCTGTGGAATGGAGGGGTGGCCTCCTGGGCCATGGATGAGCCTCCCTTCTGGGGATTTGGCCTGGCTTCCAAGAGTTTCAGGTCATTCTGCGGGAAGGGAGGAGTCCTGTATTCTGCCTCAGGTGTCCCTCCCAAAGAGGGATTCCAGAGCAGAGCCCTGGGTCCCGGCGACTGGAAAACTCAAAATCGGGTTAGGATGGGGGCCCAAGGGGCATGGGAAGCCCCCTAGGCGGGCTCGTGGTCCAGCCACTGAGAGACCTGTTTGGAGCACGAGGCTTATGGTGAGGGTCACCAGGCGTCTTTGTGCCCAAGGCGACCCTCAAGCATGGGCGTGGCCTCCTGGGCCAAGCAGGTTTCTCCTACCCTGAGGTTGGACACCAGGCCAACAGCAAGGTTTCTTGGATGGGGATAAAGGAGTTCAGATTTCTGCATCAGGTTCCCTCCTGTCCTGGGATTGGAGATAAGATCTAGGTTCTGAATCTTGAACCCCCAGCTTGGAAGGAGATGACAGCCTAAGGCCATGGCGGGTCTGATGTGATGGGTGTCGGTCGGGATGTCAGGGCTCAGGCAGTGTCAGACAGAGCATGAGTGCCCATGGCAACCTCGAGAATTGGAGTGCAGTAGAGTGGCGTGCAGGTGGATCCTCATTGGGTGTTTCTGGGTAGTCGCCTAGGGCCACGTTTTTCTTCTGGTGGGAAGGCAGACTGCTGCATTGTGGCTCCAGAATTGCCAATCTCGAGGGCTTGGGGGGGCAGGCAGGTGAGGACGGAAGTCTGAGAACACAAGCTAGGGTGAGATTTCGGGCGAGGGCCCTCTGTAGAGGCTGAAATGAGATCTCCTGCATCTGGAGACAGGGCAAGGATCCGACATTGGCTCAGGTTGGAGACTGTGTCCATTATGGCCCCATCAGGAAGTGGGGGCCCTCACGAAGCCACGGAGGTTTTCCCATGCTGGGAGTTGTGAGATGCTCCAAAGCGCAAGGATTCCTACTGCGGGACAGTCGAGTCCTGTGAGATGGCTCCAGGACACCCCATACAGAAAGACTGGAGGGCAGGGTGCTAAGGATGGATGCCTGGGCATCCCACCTCCCATTCCCATTGTCTCCTAGCGACAAGGCAGGTTCGATTGCTGGCTCTGGCGGAGCTACGCAGGGTGCTGAGTGGAGATGGACTCTCCTGAGGATGGGTCATAATGTGGGTTTGTGTCCATGGAGACCTAGGAATGTGGCAGTGGCTCGGGGGCCCGGCAGGATTCTCCGAACTTTAGGATTGGTCTCAGCTCCAAAGACTAAGTTTCCCTGTGGAGATGAGAGGTGTTCTGATGGGTGCCTCAGGAAACCTCCGTTTGCTGGTATTGGAATGCAGGCCTCTGAGGAGAGACGCCTGGAAACCAACCAAAGGGTTCCGAGGAAGGCCTAACAGACTGTCCGGTTCCATTTTCTGTCTCTGGGGACATTCGTCTGCTTTTCTGCATTGATGGAGTTGCTCAGCTTGTGTCAGATCACCCCTGGGTGTCCAGGGCAGCCTACACTATTTTAATGGCCTCGGCGATCTTGGAGCCTTCTCCTAATCTGTAGGTTTGTGGCCAGTGGAATGGGAAGAGTTTCCTTGGAGAGGGCAGGCACAGTCCTGCTCTGTGGCCCCAGGGGCCCCAGCGTTGAGGGTGTGTGGGACAGGGCTGCGGGGCCTGAAGGCTGAAAACTCAAACTCGGCCTAGGTTTGGGGCCGAGGGTATGGCAGGCCCCATCTACCGACCGTGATCGGAGCTGCTCTGGATCTGAATGAAGGGCGAGCGTGCGTCCTTTTCTCAGGCTTCTGTGTCTGGATTTTTTGTCAAGGAGGGCTGTGGAATCGAGGGGTGGCCTCCTGGGCCATGGATGAGCCTCCCTCTCTGGGGATTTGGCCTGGCTTCCAAGAGTTTCAGGTCATTCTGCGGGAAGGGAGGAGTCCTGTATTCTGCCTCAGGTGTCCCTTCCAAAGAGGGATTCCAGAGCAGAACCCTGGGTCCCGGCGACTGGAAAACTCAAAATCGGGTTAGGATGGGGGCCCAAGGGGCATGGGAAGCCCCCTAGGCGGGCTCGTGGTCCAGCCACTGAGAGACCTGATTGGAGCACGAGGCTTATGGTGAGGGTCACCAGGCGTCTTTGTGCCCAAGACGACCCTGAAGCATGGGCGTGGCCTCCTGGGCCATGCAGGTTTCTCCTACCCTGAAGGTTGGACACCAGGCCAACAGCAAGGTTTCTTGGATGGGGATGGAGGAGTTCAGATTTCTGCATCAGGTTCCCTCCTGTCCGGGGATTGGAGATAAGGTCTAGGTTCTGAATCCTGAACACCCAGCTTGGGAAGAGATGACAGCCTAAGGTCATGGCGGGTCTGATGTGATGAGTGTCGTTCGGGATGTCAGAGCTCAGGCAGTGTCAGACAGAGAATAAGTGCCCATGGCTACCTCGAGAATTGGAGTGCAGTCTAGTGGCGTGCAGGTGGATCCTCATTGGGTGTTTCTGGGTAGTCGCCTAGGGCCACGTTTTTCTTCTGGTCGGAAGGCAGACTGCTGCATTGTGGCTCCAGAATTGCCAATCTCGAGGGCTTGGGGGTGGGGTAGGAAGGTGAGGACGGAAGTCTGAGAACACAAGCTAGGGTGAGATTTCGGGTGAGGGCACTCTGCAGAGGCTGAAATGAGATCTCCTGCATCTGGAGACAGGGCGAGGATCCGACATTGGCTCAGGTAGGAGACTGTGTCCATTATGGCCCCATCAGGAAGTGGGGGCCCTCCCGAAGCCACGGAGGTTTTCCCATGCTGGGAGTTGTGAGATGCTCAAAGCGCAAGGATTCCTACTGCGGGACAGTCGAGTCCTGTGAGATGGCTCCAGGACGCCCCATACAGAAAGACTGGAGGGCAGGGTGCTAAGGATGGATGCCTGGGCATCCCACCTCCCATTCCCATTGTCTCCTTGCGACAAGGCAGGTTCGATTGCTGGCTCTGGCGGAGCTACGCAGGGCGCTGAGTGCAGATGGACTCTACTGAGGATGGGTCATCATATGGGTTTGTGTCCATGGAGACCTAGGCATGTGGCAGTGGCTCGGGGTCCGGCAGGATTCTCCGAACTTTAGGATTGGACACAGCTCCAAAGAGTAAGTTCCCCCTGTGGAGATGAGAGGTGTTCTGATGGGTGCCTCAGGAAACCTCCGTTTGCTGGTATTGGAATGCAGGCCTCTGAGGAGAGACGCCTGGAAACCAACCAAAGGGTTCCGAGGAAGGCCTAACAGACTGTCCGGTTCCATCTTCTGTCTCTGGGGACATCCGTCTGCTTTTCTGCGTGGAGGGAGTAGCTCAGCTCGTGTCAGATCACCCCTGGGTGTCCAGGGCAGCCTACACTATTGGGATGGCCTCGGGGATCTTGGAGCCTTCTCCTAATCTGTAGGTTTGTGGCCAGTGGAATGGGCAGAGTTTCCTTGGAGAGGACAGGCACAGTCCTGCGCTTGGCCCCAGAGGCCCCGCGTTGAGGGAGTGTGGGACAGGGCTGCGGGGCCTGAAGTCTGAAAACTCAAACTCGGCTTAGGTTTGGGGCCGAGGGTATGGCAGGCCCCATCTACCGACCGTGATGGGAGCTGCTCTGGATTTGAATGAAGGGCGAGTGTGCGTCCTTTTCTCAGGCTTCTGTGTCTGGATTTTGTGTCATGGAGGGCTGTGGAATGGAGGGGTGGCCTCCTGGGCCATGGATGAGCCTCCCTCTCTGGGGATTTGGCCTGGCTTCCAAGAGTTTCAGGTCATTCTGCGGGAAGGGAGGAGTCCTGTATTCTGCCTCAGGTGTCCCTCCCAAAGAGGGATTGCAGAGCAGAGCCCTGGGTCCCGGCGACCGGAAAACCCAAACTCGGGTTAGGATGGGGTCCCAAGGGGCATGGGAAGCCCCCTAGGCGGGCTCGTGGTCCAGCCACTGAGAGACCTGATTGGAGCACGAGGCTTATGGTGAGGGTCACCAGGCGTCTTTGTGCCCAAGGCGACCCTGAAGCATGGGCGTGGCCTCCTGGGCCATGCAGGTTTCTCCTACCCTGAAGGTTGGACACCAGGCCAACAGAAAGGTTTCTTGGATGGGGTTGGAGGAGTTCAGATTTCTGCATCAGGTTCCCTCCTGTCCGGGGATTGGAGATAAGGTCTAGGTTCTGAATCCCGAACACCCAGCTTGGGAAGAGATGACAGCCTAAGGTCATGGCGGGTCTGATGTGATGGGTGTCGTTCGGGATGTCAGAGCTCAGGCAGTGTCAGACAGAGAATAAGTGCCCATGGAAACCTCGAGAATTGGAGTGCAGTAGAGTGGCGTGCAGGTGGATCCTCATTGGGTGTTTCTGGGTAGTCGCCTAGGGCCACGTTTTTCTTCTGGTGGGAAGGCAGACTGCTGCAATGTGGCTCCAGAATTGCCAATCTCGAGGGCTTGGGGGTGGGGTAGGAAGGTGAGGACGGAAGTCTGAGAACAAAAGCTAGGGTGAGATTTCTGGCGAGGGCATTCTGCAGAGGCTGAAATGAGATCTCCTGCATCTGGAGACAGGGCGAGGATCCGACATTGGCTCAGGTTGGAGACTGTGTCCATTATGGCCCCATCAGGAAGTGGGGGCCCTCCCGAAGCCACGGAGGTTTTCCCATGCTGGGAGTTGTGAGATGCTCCAAAGCGCAAGGATTCCTACTGCGGGACAGTCGAGTCCTGTGAGATGGCTCCAGGACGCCCCATACAGAAAGACTGGAGGGCAGGGTGCTAAGGATGGATGCCTGTGCATCCCACCTCCCATTCCCATTGTCTCCTAGCGACAAGGCAGGTTCGATTGCTGGCTCTGGCGGAGCTACCCACGGCGCTGAGTGGAGATGGACTCTCCTGAGGATGGGTCATCATGTGGGTTTGTGTCCATGGAGACCTAGGCATGTGGCAGTGGCTCGGGGGCCCGGCAGGATTCTCCGAACTTTAGGATTGGACACAGCTCCAAAGAGTAAGTTCCCCCTGTGGAGATGAGAGGTGTTCTGATGGGTGCCTCAGGAAACCTCCGTTTGCTGGTATTGGAATGCAGGCCTCTGAGGAGAGACGCCTGGAAACCAACCAAAGGGTTCCGAGGAAGGCCTAACAGACTGTCCGGTTCCATCTTCTGTCTCTGGGGACATCCGTCTGCTTTTCTGCGTGGAGGGAGTTGCTCAGCTCGTGTCAGATCACCCCTGGGTGTCCAGGGCAGCCTACACTATTGGGATGGCCTCGGGGATTTGGAGCCTTCTCCTAATCTGTAGGTTTGTGGCCAGTGAAATGGGCAGAGTTTCCTTGGAGAGGGCAGGTACAGTCCTGCGCTGTGGCCCCAGGGGCCCCGACATTGAGGGTGTGTGGTCAGGGCTGCGGGGCCTGAAGTCTGAAAACTCAAACTCGGCTTAGGTTTGGGGCCGAGGGTATGGCAGGCCCCATCTACCGACCGTGATGGGAGCTGCTCTGGATTTGAATGAAGGGCGAGTGTGCGTCCTTTGCTCAGGCTTCTGTGTCTGGATTTTGTGTCAAGGAGGGCTGTGGAATGGAGGGGTGGCCTCCTGGGCCATGCATGAGCCTCCCTCTCTGGGGATTTGGCCTGGCTTCCAAGAGTTTCAGGTCATTCTGCGGGAAGGGAGGAGTCCTGTATTCTGCCTCAGGTGTCCCTCCCAAAGAGGGATTCCAGAGCAGAGCCCTGGGTCCCCGCGACTGGAAAACTCAAAATCGGTTTAGGATGGGGGCCCAAGGGGCATGGGAAGCCCCCTAGGCGGGCTCGTGGTCCAGCCACTGAGAGACCTGATTGGAGCACGAGGCTTATGGTGAGGGTCACCAGGCGTCTTTGTGCCCAAGGTGACCCTCAAGCATGGGCGTGGCCTCCTGGGCCATGCAGGTTTCTCCTACCCTGAAGGTTGGACAACAGGCCAACAGCAAGGTTTCTTGGATGGGGATGGAGGAGTTCAGATTTCTGCATCAGGTTCCCTCCAGTCCGGGGATTGGAGATAAGGTCTAGGTTCTGATTCCTGAACCCCCAGCTTGGAAGGAGATGACAGCCTAAGGCCATGGCGGGTCTGATGTGATGGGTGTCGGTCGGGATGTCAGGGCTCAGGCAGTGTCAGACAGAGCATGAGTGCCCATGGCAACCTCGAGAATTGGAGTGCAGTAGAGTGGCGTGCAGGTGGATCCTCATTGGGTGTTTCTGGGTAGTCGCCTAGGGCCACGTTTTTCTTCTGGTGGGAAGGCAGACTGCTGCATTGTGGCTCCAGAATTGCCAATCTCGAGGGCTTGGGGGGGCAGGCAGGTGAGGACGGAAGTCTGAGAACACAAGCTAGGGTGAGATTTCGGGCGAGGGCCCTCTGTAGAGGCTGAAATGAGATCTCCTGCATCTGGAGACAGGGCGAGGATCCGACATTGGCTCAGGTTGGAGACTGTGTCCATTATGGCCCCATCAGGAAGTGGGGGCCCTCACGAAGCCACGGAGGTTTTCCCATGCTGGGAGTTGTGAGATGCTCCAAAGCGCAAGGATTCCTACTGCGGGACAGTCGAGTCCTGTGAGATGGCTCCAGGACACCCCATACAGAAAGACTGGAGGGCAGGGTGCTAAGGATGGATGCCTGGGCATCCCACCTCCCATTCCCATTGTCTCATAGCGACAAGGCAGGTTCGATTGCTGGCTCTGGCGGAGCTACGCAGGGTGCTGAGTGGAGATGGACTCTCCTGAGGATGGGTCATAATGTGGGTTTGTGTCCATGGAGACCTAGGAATGTGGCAGTGGCTCGGGGGCCCGGCAGGATTCTCCGAACTTTAGGATTGGTCTCAGCTCCAAAGACTAAGTTTCCCTGTGGAGATGAGAGGTGTTCTGATGGGTGCCTCAGGAAACCTCTGTTTGCTGGTATTGGAATGCAGGCCTCTGAGGAGAGACGCCTGGAAACCAACCAAAGGGTTCCGAGGAAGGCCTAACAGACTGTCCGGTTCCATTTTCTGTCTCTGGGGACATCCGTCTGCTTTTCTGCATTGATGGAGTTGCTCAGCTTGTGTCAGATCACCCCTGGGTGTCCAGGGCAGCCTACACTGTTTTAATGGCCTCGGCGATCTTGGAGCCTTCTCCTAATCTGTAGGTTTGTGGCCAGTGGAATGGGCAGAGTTTCCTTGGAGAGGGCAGGCACAGTCCTGCTCTGTGGCCCCAGGGGCCCCAGCGTTGAGGGTGTGTGGGACAGGGCTGCGGGGCCTGAAGTCTGAAAACTCAAACTCGGCCTAGGTTTGGGGCCGAGGGTATGGCAGGCCCCATCTACCGACCGTGATCGGAGCTGCTCTGGATCTGAATGAAGGGCGAGCGTGCGTCCTTTTCTCAGGCTTCTGTGTCTGGATTTTGTGTCAAGGAGGGCTGTGGAATGGAGGGGTGGCCTCCTGGGCCATGGATGAGCCTCCCTCTCTGGGGATTTGGCCTGGCTTCCAAGAGTTTCAGGTCATTCTGCGGGAAGGGAGGAGTCCTGTATTCTGCCTCAGGTGTCCCTTCCAAAGAGGGATTCCAGAGCAGAACCCTGGGTCCCGGCGACTGGAAAACTCAAAATCGGGTTAGGATGGGGGCCCAAGGGGCATGGGAAGCCCCCTAGGCGGGCTCGTGGTCCAGCCACTGAGAGACCTGATTGGAGCACGAGGCTTATGGTGAGGGTCACCAGGCGTCTTTGTGCCCAAGACGACCCTGAAGCATGGGCGTGGCCTCCTGGGCCATGCAGGTTTCTCCTACCCTGAAGGTTGGACACCAGGCCAACAGCAAGGTTTCTTGGATGGGGATGGAGGAGTTCAGATTTCTGCATCAGGTTCCCTCCTGTCCGGGGATTGGAGATAAGGTCTAGGTTCTGAATCCTGAACACCCAGCTTGGGAAGAGATGACAGCCTAAGGTCATGGCGGGTCTGATGTGATGAGTGTCGTTCGGGATGTCAGAGCTCAGGCAGTGTCAGACAGAGAATAAGTGCCCATGGCTACCTCGAGAATTGGAGTGCCGTCTAGTGGCGTGCAGGTGGATCCTCATTGGGTGTTTCTGGGTAGTCGCCTAGGGCCACGTTTTTCTTCTGGTCGGAAGGCAGACTGCTGCATTGTGGCTCCAGAATTGCCAATCTAGAGGGCTTGGGGGTGGGGTAGGAAGGTGAGGACGGAAGTCTGAGAACACAAGCTAGGGTGAGATTTCGGGTGAGGGCACTCTGCAGAGGCTGAAATGAGATCTCCTGCATCTGGAGACAGGGCGAGGATCCGACATTGGCTCAGGTAGGAGACTGTGTCCATTATGGCCCCATCAGGAAGTGGGGGCCCTCCCGAAGCCACGGAGGTTTTCCCATGCTGGGAGTTGTGAGATGCTCCAAAGCGCAAGGATTCCTACTGCGGGACAGTCGAGTCCTGTGAGATGGCTCCAGGACGCCCCATACAGAAAGACTGGAGGGCAGGGTGCTAAGGATGGATGCCTGTGCATCCCACCTCCCATTCCCATTGTCTCCTTGCGACAAGGCAGGTTCGATTGCTGGCTCTGGCGGAGCTACGCAGGGCGCTGAGTGCAGATGGACTCTACTGAGGATGGGACATCATGTGGGTTTGTGTCCATGGAGACCTAGGCATGTGGCAGTGGCTCGGGGGCCCGGCAGGATTCTCCGAACTTTAGGATTGGACACAGCTCCAAAGAGTAAGTTCCCCCTGTGGAGATGAGAGGTGTTCTGATGGGTGCCTCAGGAAACCTCCGTTTGCTGGTATTGGAATGCAGGCCTCTGAGGAGAGACGCCTGGAAACCAACCAAAGGGTTCCGAGGAAGGCCTAACAGACTGTCCGGTTCCATCTTCTGTCTCTGGGGACATCCGTCTGCTTTTCTGCGTGGAGGGAGTTGCTCAGCTCGTGTCAGATCACCCCTGGGTGTCCAGGGCAGCCTACACTATTGGGATGGCCTCGGCTATCTTGGAGCCTTCTCCTAATCTGTAGGTTTGTGGCCAGTGGAATGGGCAGAGTTTCCTTGGAGAGGACAGGCACAGTCCTGCGCTTGGCCCCAGAGGCCCCAGCGTTGAGGGTGTGTGGGACAGGGCTGCGGGGCCTGAAGTCTGAAAACTCAAACTCGGCTTAGGTTTGGGGCCGAGGGTATGGCAGGCCCCATCTACCGACCGTGATGGGAGCTGCTCTGGATTTGAATGAAGGGCGAGTGTGCGTCCTTTTCTCAGGCTTCTGTGTCTGGATTTTGTGTCATGGAGGGCTGTGGAATGGAGGGGTGGCCTCCTGGGCCATGGATGAGCCTCCCTCTCTGGGGATTTGGCCTGGCTTCCAAGAGTTTCAGGTCATTCTGCGGGAAGGGAGGAGTCCTGTATTCTGCCTCAGGTGTCCCTCCCAAAGAGGGATTGCAGAGCAGAGCCCTGGGTCCCGGCGACCGGAAAACCCAAACTCGGGTTAGGATGGGGTCCCAAGGGGCATGGGAAGCCACCTAGGCGGGCTCGTGGTCCAGCCACTGAGAGACCTGATTGGAGCACGAGGCGTATGGTGAGGGTCACCAGGCGTCTTTGTGCCCAAGGCGACCCTGAAGCATGGGCGTGGCCTCCTGGGCCATGCAGGTTTCTCCTACCCTGAAGGTTGGACACCAGGCCAACAGCAAGGTTTCTTGGATGGGGTTGGAGGAGTTCAGATTTCTGCATCAGGTTCCCTCCTGTCTGGGGATTGGAGATAAGGTCTAGGTTCTGAATCCCGAACACCCAGCTTGGGAAGAGATGACAGCCTAAGGTCATGGCGGGTCTGATGTGATGGGTGTCGTTCGGGATATCAGAGCTCAGGCAGTGTCAGACAGAGCATGAGAGCCCATGGCAACCTCGAGAATTGGAGTGCAGTAGAGTGGCGTGCAGGTGGATCCTCATTGGGTGTTTCTGGGTAGTCGCCTAAGGCCACGTTTTTCTTCTGGTGGGAAGGCAGACTGCTGCATTGTGGCTCCAGAATTGCCAATCTGGGGGGCTTGAGGGGGGGGCAGGAAGGTGAGGAAGGAAGTCTGAGAACACAACCTAGGGTGAGATTTTGGGCGAGGGCACTCTGCAGAGGCTGAAATGGGATCCTCTGCATCTGGAGACAGGGCGAGGATCCGACATTGGCTCAGGTTGGAGACTGTGTCCATTATGGCCCCATCAGGAAGTGGGGGCCCTCACGAAGCCACGGAGGTTTTCCCATGCTGGGAGTTGTGAGATGCTCCAAAGCGCAAGGATTCCTACTGCGGGACAGTCGAGTCCGGTGAGATGGCTCCAGGACGCCCCATACTGAAAGACTGGAGGGCAGGGTGCTAAGGATGGATGCCTGGGCAGCCCACCTCCCATTCCCATTGTCTCCTAGCGACAAGGCAGGTTCGATTGCTGGCTCTGGCGGAGCTACGCAGGGTGCTGAGTGGAGATGGACTCTCCTGAGGATGGGTCATCATGTGGGTTTGTGTCCATGGAGACCTAGGAATGTGGCAGTGGCTCGGAGGCCCGGCAAGATTCTCCGAACTTTAGGATTGGACACAGCTCCAAAGAGTAAGTCTCCCCTATGGAGATGAGAGGTGTTCTGATGGGTGCCTCAGGAAACCTCATTTGCTGGTACTGGAATGCAGGCCTCTGAGGAGAGACGCCTGGAAACCAACCAAAGGGTTCAGAGGAAGGCCTAACAGACTGTCCGGTTCCAACTTCTGTCTCTGGGGACATCCGTCTGCTTTTCTGCGTGGAGGGAGTTGCTCAGCTTGTGTCAGATCACCCCTGGGTGTCCAGGGCAGCCTACACTATTGGGATCGCCTCGGGGATCTTGGAGCCTTCTCCTAATCTGTAGGTTTGTGGCCAGTGGAATGGGCAGAGTTTCCTTGGAGAGGGCAGGCACAGTCCTGCGCTGTGGCCCCAGGGGCCCCAGCGTTGAGGGTGTGTGGGACAGGGCTGCGGGGCCTGATGTCTGAAAACTCAAACTCGGCTTAGGTTTGGGGCCGAGGGTATGGCAGGCCCCATCTACCGACCGTGATGGGAGCTGCTCTGGATTTGAATGAAGGACGAGTGTGCGTCCTTTTCTCAGGCTTCTGTGTCTGGATTTTGTGTCAAGGAGGGCTGTGGAATGGAGGGGTGGCCTCCTGGGCCATGGATGGGCCTCCCTCTCTGGGGATTTGGCCTGGCTTTCAAGAGTTTCAGGTCATTCTGCGGGAAGGGAGGAGTCCTGTATTCTGCCTCAGGTGTCCGTCCCAAAGAGGGATTCCAGAGCAGAGCCCTGGGTCCCGGCGACCGGAAAACCCAAACTCGGGTTAGGATGGGGGCCAAAGGGGCATGGGAAGCACCCTAGGCGGGCTCGTGGTCCAGCCACTGAGAGACCTGATTGGAGCACGAGGCTTATGGTGAGGGTCACCAGGCGTCTTTGTGCCCAAGGCGACCCTGAAGCATGGGCGTGGCCTCCTGGGCCATGCAGGTTTCTCCTACCCTGAAGGTTGGACACCAGGCCAACAGCAAGGTTTCTTGGATGGGGATGGAGGAGTTCAGATCTGCATCAGGTTCCCTCCTGTCCGAGGATTGGAGATAAGGTCTAGGTTCTGAATCCTGAACACCCAGCTTGGGAAGAGATGACAGCCTAAGGTCATGGCGGGTCTGATGTGATGGGTGTCGGTCGGGATGTCAGGGCTCAGGCCGTGTCAGACAGAGCATGAGTGCCCATGGCAACCTCGAGAATTGGAGTGCAGTAGAGTGGCGTGCAGGTGGATCCTCATTGGGTGTTTCTGGGTAGTCGCCTAGGGCCACGTTTTTCTTCTGGTGGGAAGGCAGACTGCTGTATTGTGGCTCCAGAATTGCCAATCTGGAGGGCTTGGTGGGGGCAGGAAAGTGAGGACGGAAGTCTGAGAACACAAGCTAGGGTGAGATTTCGGGCGGGGCACTCTGCAGAGGCTGAAATGAGATCTCCTGCATCTGGAGACAGGGCGAGGATCCGACATTGGCTCAGGTTGGAGACTGTGTCCATTATGGCCCCATCAGGAAGTGGGGGCCCTCACGAAGCCACGGAGGTTTTCCCATGCTGGGAGTTGTGAGATGCTCCAAAGCGCAAGGATTCCTACTGCGGGACAGTCGAGTCCTGTGAGATGGCTCCAGGACGCCCCATACAGAAAGACTGGAGGGCAGGGTGCTAAGGATGGATGCCTGGGCAGCCCACCTCCCATTCCCATTGTCTCCTAGCGACAAGGCAGGTTCGATTGCTGGCTCTGGCGGAGCTACGCAGGGCGCTGAGTGGAGATGGACTCTCCTGAGGATGGGTCATCATGTGGGTTTGTGTCCATAGAGACTTAGGAATGTGGCAGTGGCTCGGGGGCCATGAAGGATTCTCCGAACTTTAGGATTGGACACGGCTCCAAAGAGTAAGTTTCCTCTGTGGAGATGAGAGGTGTTCTGATGGGTGCCTCAGGAAACCTCCGTTTGCTGGTATTGGAATGCAGGCCTCTGAGGGGAGACGCCTGGAAGCCAACCAAAGGGTTCAGAGGAAGGCCTAACAGACTGTCCGGTTCCATCTTGTCTCTCTGGGGACATCCGTCTGCTTTTCTGCTTGGTGAGAGTTGCTCAGCTTGTGTCAGATCACCCCTGGGTGTCCAGGGCAGCCTACACTATTGGGATGGCCTCGGGGATCTTGGAGCCTTCTCCTCATCTATAGGATTGTGGCCAGTGAAATGGGCAGAGTTTCCTTGGAGAGGGCAGGCACAGTCCTGCGCTGTGGCCCCAGGGACCCCAGCGTTGAGGGTGTGTGGGACAGGGCTGCGGGCGCTGAAGTCTGAAAACTCAAACTCGGCTTAGGTTTGGGGCCGAGGGTATGGCAGGCCCCATCTACCGACCGTGATGGGAGCTGCTCTGGATTTGAATGAAGGGCGAGTGTGCGTCCTTTTCTCAGGCTTCTGTGTCTGGATTTTGTGTCAAGGAGGGCTGTGGAATGGAGGGGTGGCCTCCTGGGCCATGGATGAGCCTCCCTCTCTGGGGATTTGGCCTGGCTTCCAAGAGTTTCAGGTCATTCTGCGGGAAGGGAGGAGTCCTGTATTCTGCCTCAGGTGTCCGTCCCAAAGAGGGATTCCAGAGCAGAGCCCTGGGTCCCGGCGACCGGAAAACCCAAACTCGGGTTAGGATGGGGGCCCAAGGGGCATGGGAAGCCCCCTAGGCGGGCTCGTGGTCCAGCCACTGAGAGACCTGATTGGAGCACGTGGCTTATGGTGAGGGTCACCAGGCGTCTTTGTGCCCAAGGCGACCCTGAAGCATGGGCGTGGCCTCCTGGGCCATGCATGTTTCTCCTACCCTGAAGGTTGGACACCAGGCCAACAGCAAGGTTTCTTGGATGGGGATGGAGGAGTTCAGATTTCTGCATCAGGTTCCTTCCTGTACGAGGATTGGCGATAAGGTCTAGGTTCTCAATCCTGAACACCCAGCTTGGGAAGAGATGACAGCCTAAGGTCATGGCGTGTCTGATGTGATGGGTGTCGGTCGGGATGTCAGGTCTCAGGCCGTGTCAGACAGAGCATGAGTGCCCATGGCAACCTCGAGAATTGGAGTGCAGTACAGTGGCGTGCAGGTGGATCCTCATTGGGTGTTTCTGGGTAGTCGCCTAGGGCCACGTTTTTCTTCTGGTGGGAAGGCAGACTGCTGCATTGTGGCTCCAGAATTGCCAATCTGGAGGGCTTCGGGTGGGGGCTGGAAAGTGTGGACGGAAGTCTGAGAACACAAGCTAGGGTGAGATTTCTGGCGTGGGCACTCTGCAGAGGCTGAAATGGGATCCTCTGCATCTGGAGACAGGGCGAGGATCCGACATTGGCTCAGGTTGGAGACTGTGTCCATTATGGCCCCTTCAGGAAGTGGAGCCCTCACGAAGCCACAGAGGTTTTCCCATGCTGGGAGTTGTGAGATGCTCCAAAGCGCAAGGATTCCTACTGCGGGACAGTCGAGTCCTGTGAGATGGCTCCAGGACGCCCCATATAGAAAGACTGGAGGGCAGGGTGCTAAAGATGGATGCCTGGGCATCCCACTTCCCATTCCCATTGTCTCCTAGCCACAAGGCAGGTTCGATTGCTGAGTCTGGCAGAGCTACGCAGGGCGCTGAGTGGAGATGGACTCTCCTGAGGATGGGTCATCATGTGGGATTGTGTCCATGGAGACCTAGGAATGTGGCAGTGGCTCGGGGGCCCGGCAGGATTCTCCGAACTTTAGGATTGGACACAGCTCCAAAGAGTAAGTCTCCCCTGTGGAGATGAGCGGTGTTCTGATGGGTGCCTCAGGAAACCTCATTTGCTGGTACTGGAAGGCAGGCCTCTGAGGAGAGACGCCTGGAAACCAACCAAAGGGTTCAGAGGAAGGCCTAACAGACTGTCCGGTTCCAACTTCTGTCTCTGGGGACATCCGTCTGCTTTTCTGCGTGCAGGGAGTTGCTCAGCTTGTGTCAGATCACCCCTGGGTGTCCAGGGCAGCCAACATTATTGGGATGGCCTCGGGGATCTTGGAGCCTTCTCCTAATCTGTAGGTTTGTGGCCAGTGGAATGGGCAGAGGTTCCTTGGAGAGGGCAGGCACAGTCCTGCGCTGTGGCCCCAGGGGCCCCAGCGTTGAGGGTGTGTGGGACAGAGCTGCGGGGCCTGAAGTCTGAAAACTCCAACTCGGCTTAGGTTTGGGGCCGAGGGTATGGCAGGCCCCATCTACCGACCGTGATGGGAGCTGCTCTGGATTTGAATGAAGGGCGAGTGTGCGTCCTTTTCTCAGGCTTCTGTGTCTGGATTTTGTGTCAAGGAGGGCTGTGGAATGGAGGGGTGGCCTCCTGTGCCATGGATGGGCCTCCCTCTCTGGGGATTTGGCCTGGCTTTCAAGAGTTTCAGGTCATTCTGCGGGAAGGGAGGAGTCCTGTATTCTGCCTCAGGTGTCCCTCCCAAAGAGGGATTCCAGAGCAGAGCCCTGGGTCCCGGCGACCGGAAAACCCAAACTCGGGTTAGGATGGGGGCCCAAGGGGCATGGGAAGCCCCCTAGGCGGGCTCGTGGTCCAGCCACTGAGACACCTGATTGGAGCACGAGGCTTATGGTGAGGGTCACCAGGCGTCTTTGTGCCCAAGGCGACCCTGAAGCATGGGCGTGGCCTCCTGGGCCATGCAGGTTTCTCCTACCCTGAAGGTTGGACATCAGGCCAACAGCAAGGTTTCTTGGATGGGGATGGAGGAGTTCAGATCTGCATCAGGTTCCCTCCTGTCCGATGATTGGAGATAATGTCTAGGTTCTGAATCCTGAACACCCAGCTTGGGAAGAGATGACAGCCTAAGGTCATGGCGTGTCTGATGTGATGGGTGCCTGTCGGGATGTCATTGCTCAGACCGTGTCAGACAGAGCATGAGTGCCCATGGCAACCTCGGGAATTGGAGTGCAGTAGAGTGGCGTGCAGGTGGATCCTCATTGGGTGTTTCTGGGTAGTCGCCTAGGGCCACGTTTTTCTTCTGGTGGGAAGGCAGACTGCTGTATTGTGGCTCCAGAATTGCCAATCTGGAGGGCTTGGTGGGGGCAGGAAAGTGAGGACGGAAGTCTGAGAACACAAGCTGGGGTGAGATTTCGGGCGGGGCACTCTGCAGAGGCTGAAATGAGATCTCCTGCATCTGGAGACAGGGCGAGGATCCGACATTGGCTCAGGTTGGAGACTGTGTCCATTATGGCCCCATCAGGAAGTGGGGGCCCTCACGAAGCCACGGAGGTTTTCCCATGCTGGGAGTTGTGAGATGCTCCAAAGCGCAAGGATTCCTACTGCGGGACAGTCGAGTCCTGTGAGATGGCTCCAGGACGCCCCATATAGAAAGACTGGAGGGCAGGGTGCTAAGGATGGATGCCTGGGCATCCCACTTCCCATTCCCATTGTCTCCTAGCGACAAGGCAGGTTCGATTGCTGAGTCTGGCGGAGCTACGCAGGGCGCTGAGTGGAGATGGACTCTCCTGAGGATGGGTCATCATGTGGGATTGTGTCCATGGAGACCTAGGAATGTGGCAGTTGCTCGGGGGCCCGGCAGGATTCTCCGAACTTTAGGATTGGACACAGCTCCAAAGAGTAAGTCTCCCCTGTGGAGATGAGCGGTGTTCTGATGGGTGCCTCAGGAAACCTCATTTGCTGGTACTGGAAGGCAGGCCTCTGAGGAGAGACGCCTGGAAACCAACCAAAGGGTTCAGAGGAAGGCCTAACAGACTGTCCGGTTCCAACTTCTGTCTCTGGGGACATCCGTCTGCTTTTCTGCGTGGAGGGAGTTGCTCAGCTTGTGTCAGATCACCCCTGGGTGTCCAGGGCAGCCAACACTATTGGGATGGCCTCGGGGATCTTGGAGCCTTCTCCTAATCTGTAGGTTTGTGGCCAGTGGAATGGGCAGAGGTTCCTTGGAGAGGGCAGGCACAGTCCTGCGCTGTGGCCCCAGGGGCCCCAGCGTTGAGGGTGTGTGGGACAGGGCTGCGGGCGCTGAAGTCTGAAAACTCAAACTCGGCTTAGGTTTGGGGCCGAGGGTATGTCAGGCCCCATCTACCGACCGTGATCGGAGCTGCTCTGGATTTGAATGAAGGGCGAGTGTGCGTCCTTTTCTCAGGCTTCTGTGTCTGGATTTGGTGTCAAGGAGGGCTGTGGAATGGAGGGGTGGCCTCCTGGGCCATGGATGAGCCTCCCTCTCTGGGGATTTGGCCTGGCTTCCAAGAGTTTCAGGTCATTCTGCGGGAAGGGAGGAGTCCTGTATTCTGCCTCAGGTGTCCGTCCCAAAGAGGGATTCCAGAGCAGAGCCCTGGGTCCCGACGACCGGAAAACCCAAACTCGGGTTAGGATGGGGGCCCAAGGGGCATGGGAAGCCCCCTAGGCGGGCTCGTGGTCCAGCCACTTAGAGTCCTGATTGGAGCACGAGGCTTATGGTGAGGGTCACTAGGCGTCTTTGTGCCCAAGGCGACCCTGAAGCATGGGCGTGGCCTCCTGGGCCATGCAGGTTTCTCCTACCCTGAAGGTTGGACACCAGGCCAAGAGCAAGGTTTCTTGGATGGGGATGGAGGAGTTCAGATTTCTGCTTCAGGTTCCTTCCTGTACGAGGATTGGAGATAAGGTCTAGGTTCTCAATCCTGAACACCCAGCTTGGGAAGAGATGACAGCCTAAGGCCATGGCGTGTCTGATGTGATGGGTGTCGGTCGGGATGTCAGGGCTCAGGCCGTGTCAGACAGAGCATGAGTGCCCATGGCAACCTCGAGAATTGGAGTGCAGTAGTGTGGCGTGCAGGTGGATCCTCATTGGGTGTTTCTTGGTAGTCGCCTTGGGCCACGTTTTTCTTCTGGTGGGAAGGCAGACTGCTGCATTGTGGCTCCAGAATTGCCAATATGGAGGGCTTGGGGGGGCAGGAAGGTGAGGACGGAAGTCTGAGAACACAAGCAAGGGTGAGATTTCGGGCGAAGGCACTCTGCAGAGGCTGAAATGAGATCTCCTGCATCTGGAGACAGGGCGAGGATCCGACATTGGCTCAGGTTGGAGACTGTGTCCATTATGGCCCCATCAGGAATTGGGGGCCCTCACGAAGCCACGGAGGTTTTCCCATGCTGGGAGTTGAGAGATGCTCCAAAGCGCAAGGATTCCTACTGCGGGACAGTCGAGTCCTGTGAGATGGCTCCAGGACGCCCCATACAGAAAGACTGGAGGGCAGGGTGCTAAGGATGGATGCCTGGGCAGCCCACCTCCCATTCCCCTTGTCTCCTAGCGACAAGGCAGGTTCGATTGCTGGCTCTGGCGGAGCTACGCAGGGCGCTGAGTGGAGATGGACTCTCCTGAGGATGGGTCATCATGTGGGTTTGTGTCCATGGAGACCTAGGAATGTGGCAGTGGCTCGGGGCCAGGAAGTATTCTCCGAACTTAAGGATTGGACACAGCTCCAAAGAGTAAGTTTCCCCTGTGGAGATGAGAGGTGTTCTGATGGGTGCCCCCGGAAACCTCCGTTTGCTGGTATTGGAATGCAGGCCTCTGAGGAGAGACGCCTGGAAGCCAACCAAAGGGTTCAGAGGAAGGCCTAACAGACTGTCCGGTTCCATCTTGTCTCTCTGGGGACATCCGTCTGCTTTTCTGCGTGGAGGGAGTTGCTCAGCTTGTGTCAGATCACCCCTGGGTGTCCAGGGCAGCCTACACTATTGGGATGGCCTCGGGGATCTTGGAGCCTTCTCCTAATCTGTAGGTTTGTGGCCAGTGGAATGGGCAGAGTTTCCTTGGAGAGGGCAGGCACAGTCCTGCGCTGTGGCCCCAGGGGCCCCAGCGTTGAGGATGTGTGGGACAGGGCTGCGGGGCCTGAAGTCTGAAAACTCAAACTCGGCTTAGGTTTGGGGCCGAGGGTATGGCATGCCCCATCCACCGACCGTGATGGGAGCTGCTCTGGATTTGAATGAAGGGCGAGTGTGCGTCCTTTGCTCAGGCTTCTGTGTCTGGATTTTGTGTCAAGGAGGGCTGTGGAATCGAGGGGTGGCCTCCTGGGCCATGGATGCGCCTCCCTCTCTGGGGATTTGGCCTGGCTTCCAAGAGTTTCAGGTCATTCTGCGGGAAGGGAGGAGTCCTGTATTCTGCCTCAGGTGTCCCTCCCAAAGAGGGATTCCAGAGCAGAGCCCTGGGTCCCGGCGATCGGAAAACCCAAACTCGGGTTAGGATGGGGGCCGAAGGGGCATGGGAAGCCCCGGAGGTGGGCTCGCGTTCCAGTCACAGAGAGACCTGATTGGAGCACGAGGCTTATGGTGAGGGTCACCAGGCGTCTTTGTGCCCAAGGCGACCCTGAAGCATGGGCGTGGCCTCCTGGGCCATGCAGGTTTCTCCTACCCTGAAGGTTGGACACCAGGCCAACATCAAGGTTTCTTGGATGGGGATGGAGGAGTTCAGATTTCTGCATCAGGTTCCTTCCTGTACGAGGATTGGAGATAAGGTCTAGGTTCTCAATCCTGAACACCCAGCTTGGGAAGAGATGACAGCCTAGGGTCATGGCGGGTCTAATGTGTTGGGTGTCGGTCGGGATGTCAGGGCTCAGGCAGTGTCAGACAGAGCATGAGTGCCCATGGCAACCTCAAGAATTGGAGTGCAGTAGAGTGGCGTGCAGGTGGATCCTCCTTGGGTGTTTCTGGGTAGTCGCCTAAGGCCACGTTTTTCTTCTGGTGGGAAGGCAGACTGCTGCATTGTGGCTCCAGAATTGCCAATCTGGAGGGCTTGAGGGGGGCAGGAAGGTGAGGACGGAAGTCTGAGAACACAAGCTAGGGTGAGATTTCGGGCGAGGGCACTCTGCGGAGGCTGAAATTGGATCCTCTGCATCTGGAGACAGGGCGAGGATCCGACATTGGCTCAGGTTGGAGACTGTGTCCATTATGGCCCCATCAGGAAGTGGGGGCCCACACGAAGCCACGGAGGTTTTCCCATGCTGGGAGTTGAGAGATGCTCCAAAGCGCAAGGATTCCTACTGCGGGACAGTCGAGTCCTGTGAGATGGCTCCAGGACGCCCCATACAGAAAGACTGGAGGGCAGGGTGCTAAGGATGGATGCCTGGGCAGCCCACCTCCCATTCCCATTGTCTCCTAGCGACAAGGCAGGTTCGATTGCTGGCTCTGGCGGAGCTACGCAGGGCGCTGAGTGGAGATGGACTCTCCTGAGGATGGGTCATCATATGGGTTTGTGTCCATGGAGACCTAGGAATGTGGCAGTGGCTCGGGGGCCAGGAAGGATTCTCCGAACTTTAGGATTGGACACAGCTCCAAAGAGTAAGTTTCCCCTGTGGAGATGAGAGGTGTTCTGATGGGTGCCTCCGGAAACCTCCGTTTGCTGGTATTGGAATGCAGGCCTCTGAGGAGAGACGCCTGGAAGCCAACCAAAGGGTTCAGAGGAAGGCCTAACAGACTGTCCGGTTCCATCTTGTCTCTCTGGGGACATCCGTCTGCTTTTCTGCGTGGAGGGAGTTGCTCAGCTTGTGTCAGATCACCCCTGGGTGTCCAGGGCAGCCTACACTATTGGGATGGCCTCGGGGATCTTGGAGCCTTCTCCTAATCTGTAGGTTTGTGGCCAGTGGAATGGGCAGAGTTTCCTTGGAGAGGGCAGGCACAGTCCTGCGCTGAGGCCCCAGGGGCCCCAGCGTTGAGGGTGTGTGGGACAGGGCTGCGGGGCCTAAAGTCTGAAAACTCAAACTCGGCTTAGGTTTGGGGCCGAGGGTATGGCAGGCCCCATCCACCGACCGTGATGGGAGCTGCTCTGGATTTGAATGAAGGGCGAGTGTGCGTCCTTTGCTCAGGCTTCTGTGTCTGGATTTTGTGTCAAGGAGGGCTGTGGAATGGAGGGGTGGCCTCCTGGGCCATGGATGAGCCTCCCACTCTGGGAATTTGGCCTGGCTTCCAAGAGTTTCAGGTCATTCTGCGGGAAGGGAGGAGTCCTGTATTCTGCCTCAGGTGTCCCACCCAAAGAGGGATTCCAGAGCAGAGCCCTGGGTCCCGGCGACTGGAAAACACAAACTCGGGTTAGCATGGGGGCCCAAGGGGCATGGGAAGCCCTCGAGGCGGGCTCGTGAGCCAGCCACTGAGAGACCTGATTGGAGCACGAGGCTTATGGTGAGGGTCACCAGGCGTCTTTGTGTCCAAGGCGACCCTGAAGCATGGGCGTGGCCTCCTGGGCCATGCAGGTTTCTCCTACCCTGAAGGTTGGACATCAGGCCAACAGCAAGGTTTCTTGGATGGGGATGGAGGAGTTCAGATCTGCATCAGGTTCCCTCCTGTCCGAGGATTGGTGATAAGGTCTAGGTTCTGAATCCTGAACAACCAGCTTGGGAAGAGATGACAGCCTAAGGTCATGGCGGGTCTGATGTGATGGGTGTCGGTCGGGATGTCAGGGCTCAGGCCGTGTCAGACAGAGCATGAGTGCCCATGGCAACCTCGAGAATTGGAGTGCAGTAGAGTGGCGTGCAGGTGGATCCTCATTGGGTGTTTCTGGGTAGTCGCCTAGGGCCACGTTTTTCTTCTGGTGGGAAGGCAGACTGCTGTATTGTGGCTCCAGAATTGCCAATCTGGAGGGCTTGGTGGGGGCAGGAAAGTGAGGACGGAAGTCTGAGAACACAAGCTGGGGTGAGATTTCGGGCGGGGCACTCTGCAGAGGCTGAAATGAGATCTCCTGCATCTGGAGACAGGGCGAGGATCCGACATTGGCTCAGGTTGGAGACTGTGTCCATTATGGCCCCATCAGGAAGTGGGGGCCCTCACGAAGCCACGGAGGTTTTCCCATGCTGGGAGTTGTGAGATGCTCCAAAGCGCAAGGATTCCTACTGCGGGACAGTCGAGTCCTGTGAGATGGCTCCAGGACGCCCCATATAGAAAGACTGGAGGGCAGGGTGCTAAGGATGGATGCCTGGGCATCCCACTTCCCATTCCCATTGTCTCCTAGCGACAAGGCAGGTTCGATTGCTGAGTCTGGCGGATCTACGCAGGGCGCTGAGTGGAGATGGACTCTCCTGAGGATGGGTCATCATGTGGGATTGTGTCCATGGAAACCTAGGAATGTGGCAGTGGCTCGGGGGCCCGGCAGGATTCTCCGAACTTTAGGATTGGACACAGCTCCAAAGAGTAAGTCTCCCCTGTGGAGATGAGCGGTGTTCTGATGGGTGCCTCAGGAAACCTCATTTGCTGGTACTGGAATGCAGGCCTCTGAGGAGAGACGCCTGGAAACCAACCAAAGGGTTCAGAGGAAGGCCTAACAGACTGTCCGGTTCCAACTTCTGTCTCTGGGGACATCCGTCTGCTTTTCTGCGTGGAGGGAGTTGCTCAGCTTGTGTCAGATCACCCCTGGGTGTCCAGGGCAGCCTACACTATTGGGATGGCCTCGGGGATCTTGGAGCCTTCTCCTAATCTGTAGGTTTGTGGCCAGTGAAATGGGCAGAGTTTCCTTGGAGAGGGCAGGCACAGTCCTGCGCTGAGGCCCCAGGGGCCCCAGCGTTGAGGGTGTGTGGGACAGGGCTGCGGGCGCTGAAGTCTGAAAACTCAAACTCGGCTTAGGTTTGGGGCCGAGGGTATGTCAGGCCCCATCTACCGACCGTGATGGGAGCTGCTCTGGATTTGAATGAAGGGCGAGTGTGCGTCCTTTTCTCAGGCTTCTGTGTCTGGATTTTGTGTCAAGGAGGGCTGTGGAATGGAGGGGTGGCCTCCTGGGCCATGGATGAGCCTCCCTCTCTGGGGATTTGGCCTGGCTTCCAAGAGTTTCAGGTCATTCTGCGGGAAGGGAGGAGTCCTGTATTCTGCCTCAGGTGTCCGTCCCAAAGAGGGATTCCAGAGCAGAGCCCTGGGTCCCGGCGACCGGAAAACCCAAACTCGGGTTAGGATGGGGGCCCAAGGGGCATGGGAAGCCCCCTAGGCGGGCTCGTGGTCCAGCCACTGAGAGTCCTGATTGGAGCACGAGGCTTATGGTGAGGGTCACCAGGCGACTGTGTGCCCAAGGCGACCCTGAAGCATGGGCGTGGCCTCCTGGGCCATGCAGGTTTCTCCTACCCTGAAGGTTGGACACCAGGCCAAGAGCAAGGTTTCTTGGATGGGGATGGAGGAGTTCAGATTTCTGCATCAGGTTCCTTCCTGTACGAGGATTGGAGATAAGGTCTAGGTTCTCAATCCTGAACACCCAGCTTGGGAAGAGATGACAGCCTAAGGTCATGGCGTGTCTGATGTGATGGGTGTCGGTCGGGATGTCAGGGCTCAGGCCGTGTCAGACAGAGCATGAGTGCCCATGGCAACCTCGAGAATTGGAGTGCAGTAGTGTGGCGTGCAGGTGGATCCTCATTGGGTGTTTCTTGGTAGTCGCCTAGGGCCACGTTTTTCTTCTGGTGGGAAGGCAGACTGCTGCATTGTGGCTCCAGAATTGCCAATCTGGAGGGCTTGGGGGGGCAGGAAGGTGAGGACGGAATTCTGAGAACACAAGCAAGGGTGAGATTTCGGGCAAAGGCACTCTGCAGAGGCTGAAATGAGATCTCCTGCATCTGGAGACAGGGCGAGGATCCGACATTGGCTCAGGTTGGAGACTGTGTCCATTATGGCCCCATCAGGAATTGGGGGCCCTCACGAAGCCACGGAGGTTTTCTCATGCTGGGAGTTGAGAGCGCAAGGATTCCTACTCCGGGACAGTCGAGTCCTGTGAGATGGCTCCAGGACGCCCCATACAGAAAGACTGGAGGGCAGGGTGCTAAGGATGGATGCCTGGGCAGCCCACCTCCCATTCCCATTGTCTCCTAGCGACAAGGCAGGTTCGATTGCTGGCTCTGGCGGAGCTACGCAGGGCGCTGAGTGGAGATGGACTCTCCTGAGGATGGGTCATCATGTGGGTTTGTGTCCATGGAGACCTAGGAATGTGGCAGTGGCTCGGGGGCCAGGAAGTATTCTCCGAACTTTAAAATTGGATACAGCTCCAAAGAGTAAGTTTCCCCTGTGGAGATGAGAGGTGTTCTGATGGGTGCCTCCGGAAACCTCCGTTTGCTGGTATTGGAATGCAGGCCTCTGAGGAGAGACGCCTGGAAGCCAACCAAAGGGTTCAGAGGAAGGCCTAACAGACTGTCCGGTTCCATCTTGTCTCTCTGGGGACATCCGTCTGCTTTTCTGCGTGGAGGGAGTTGCTCAGCTTGTGTCAGATCACCCCTGGGTGTCCAGGGCAGCCTACACTATTGGGATGGCCTCGGGGATCTTGGAGCCTTCTCCTAATCTGTAGGTTTGTGGCCAGTGGAATGGGCAGAGTTTCCTTGGAGAGGGCAGGCACAGTCCTGCGCTGAGGCCCCAGGGGCCCCAGCGTTGAGGGTGTGTGGGACAGGGCTGCGGGGCCTGAAGTCTGAAAACTCAAACTCGGCTTAGGTTTGGGGCCGAGGGTATGGCATGCCCCATCCACCGACCGTGATGGGAGCTGCTCTGGATTTGAATGAAGGGCGAGTGTGCGTCCTTTGCTCAGGCTTCTGTGTCTGGATTTTGTGTCAAGGAGGGCTGTGGAATCGAGGGGTGGCCTCCTGGGCCATGGATGCGCCTCCCTCTCTGGGGATTTGGCCTGGCTTCCAAGAGTTTCAGGTCATTCTGCGGGAAGGGAGGAGTCCTGTATTCTGCCTCAGGTGTCCCTCCCAAAGAGGGATTCCAGAGCAGAGCCCTGGGTCCCGGCGATCGGAAAACCCAAACTCGGGTTAGGATGGGGGCCGAAGGGGCATGGGAAGCCCCGGAGGTGGGCTCGCGTTCCAGTCACAGAGAGACCTGATTGGAGCACGAGGCTTATGGTGAGGGTCACCAGGCGTCTTTGTGCCCAAGGCGACCCTGAAGCATGGGCGTGGCCTCCTGGGCCATGCAGGTTTCTCCTACCCTGAAGGTTGGACACCAGGCCAAGAGCAAGGTTTCTTGGATGGGGATGGAGGAGTTCAGATTTCTGCATCAGGTTCCTTCCTGTACGAGGATTGGAGATAAGGTCTAGGTTCTCAATCCTGAACACCCAGCTTGGGAAGAGATGACAGCCTAGGGTCATGGCGGGTCTAATGTGTTGGGTGTCGGTCGGGATGTCAGGGCTCAGGCAGTGTCAGACAGAGCATGAGTGCCCATGGCAACCTCAAGAATTGGAGTGCAGTAGAGTGGCGTGCAGGTGGATCCTCCTTGGGTGTTTCTGGGTAGTCGCCTAAGGCCACGTTTTTCTTCTGGTGGGAAGGCAGACTGCTGCATTGTGGCTCCAGAATTGCCAATCTGGAGGGCTTGAGGGGGGCAGGAAGGTGAGGACGGAAGTCTGAGAACACAAGCTAGGGTGAGATTTCGGGCGAGGGCACTCTGCGGAGGCTGAAATGGGATCCTCTGCATCTGGAGACAGGGCGAGGATCCGACATTGGCTCAGGTTGGAGACTGTGTCCATTATGGCCCCATCAGGAAGTGGGGGCCCACACGAAGCCACGGAGGTTTTCCCATGCTGGGAGTTGAGAGATGCTCCAAAGCGCAAGGATTCCTACTGCGGGACAGTCGAGTCCTGTGAGATGGCTCCAGGACGCCCCATACAGAAAGACTGGAGGGCAGGGTGCTAAGGATGGATGCCTGGGCAGCCCACCTCCCATTCCCATTGTCTCCTAGCGACAAGGCAGGTTCGATTGCTGGCTCTGGCGGAGCTACGCAGGGCGCTGAGTGGAGATGGACTCTCCTGAGGATGGGTCATCATATGGGTTTGTGTCCATGGAGACCTAGGAATGTGGCAGTGGCTCGGGGGCCCGGCAGGATTCTCCGAACTTTAGGATTGGACACAGCTCCAAAGAGTAAGTTTCCCCTGTGGAGATGAGAGGTGTTCTGATGGGTGCCTCCGGAAACCTCCGTTTGCTGGTATTGGAATGCAGGCCTCTGAGGAGAGACGCCTGGAAGCCAACCAAAGGGTTCAGAGGAAGGCCTAACAGACTGTCCGGTTCCATCTTGTCTCTCTGGGGACATCCGTCTGCTTTTCTGCGTGGAGGGAGTTGCTCAGCTTGTGTCAGATCACCCCTGGGTGTCCAGGGCAGCCTACACTATTGGGATGGCCTCGGGGATCTTGGAGCCTTCTCCTAATCTGTAGGTTTGTGGCCAGTGGAATGGGCAGAGTTTCCTTGGAGAGGGCAGGCACAGTCCTGCGCTGAGGCCCCAGGGGCCCCAGCGTTGAGGGTGTGTGGGACAGGGCTGCGGGGCCTGAAGTCTGAAAACTCAAACTCGGCTTAGGTTTGGGGCCGAGGGTATGGCAGGCCCCATCCACCGACCGTGATGGGAGCTGCTCTGGATTTGAATGAAGGGCGAGTGTGCGTCCTTTGCTCAGGCTTCTGTGTCTGGATTTTGTGTCAAGGAGGGCTGTGGAATGGAGGGGTGGCCTCCTGGGCCATGGATGAGCCTCCCACTCTGGGAATTTGGCCTGGCTTCCAAGAGTTTCAGGTCATTCTGCGGGAAGGGAGGAGTCCTGTATTCTGCCTCAGGTGTCCCACCCAAAGAGGGATTCCAGAGCAGAGCCCTGGGTCCCGGCGACCGGAAAACACAAACTCGGGTTAGCATGGGGGCCCAAGGGGCATGGGAAGCCCTCGAGGCGGGCTCGTGAGCCAGCCACTGAGAGACCTGATTGGAGCACGAGGCTTATGGTGAGGGTCACCAGGCGTCTTTGTGTCCAAGGCGACCCTGAAGCATGGGCGTGGCCTCCTGGGCCATGCAGGTTTCTCCTACCCTGAAGGTTGGACATCAGGCCAACAGCAAGGTTTCTTGGATGGGGATGGAGGAGTTCAGATCTGCATCAGGTTCCCTCCTGTCCGAGGATTGGTGATAAGGTCTAGGTTCTGAATCCTGAACAACCAGCTTGGGAAGAGATGACAGCCTAAGGTCATGGCGGGTCTGATGTGATGGGTGTCGGTCGGGATGTCAGGGCTCAGGCCGTGTCAGACAGAGCATGAGTGCCCATGGCAACCTCGAGAATTGGAGTGCAGTAGAGTGGCGTGCAGGTGGATCCTCATTGGGTGTTTCTGGGTAGTCGCCTAGGGCCACGTTTTTCTTCTGGTGGGAAGGCAGACTGCTGTATTGTGGCTCCAGAATTGCCAATCTGGAGGGCTTGGTGGGGGCAGGAAAGTGAGGACGGAAGTCTGAGAACACAAGCTGGGGTGAGATTTCGGGCGGGGCACTCTGCAGAGGCTGAAATGAGATCTCCTGCATCTGGAGACAGGGCGAGGATCCGACATTGGCTCAGGTTGGAGACTGTGTCCATTATGGCCCCATCAGGAAGTGGGGGCCCTCACGAAGCCACGGAGGTTTTCCCATGCTGGGAGTTGTGAGATGCTCCAAAGCGCAAGGATTCCTACTGCGGGACAGTCGAGTCCTGTGAGATGGCTCCAGGACGCCCCATATAGAAAGACTGGAGGGCAGGGTGCTAAGGATGGATGCCTGGGCATCCCACTTCCCATTCCCATTGTCTCCTAGCGACAAGGCAGGTTCGATTGCTGAGTCTGGCGGATCTACGCAGGGCGCTGAGTGGAGATGGACTCTCCTGTGGATGGGTCATCATGTGGGATTGTGTCCATGGAAACCTAGGAATGTGGCAGTGGCTCGGGGGCCCGGCAGGATTCTCCGAACTTTAGGATTGGACACAGCTCCAAAGAGTAAGTCTCCCCTGTGGAGATGAGCGGTGTTCTGATGGGTGCCTCAGGAAACCTCATTTGCTGGTACTGGAATGCAGGCCTCTGAGGAGAGACGCCTGGAAACCAACCAAAGGGTTCAGAGGAAGGCCTAACAGACTGTCCGGTTCCAACTTCTGTCTCTGGGGACATCCGTCTGCTTTTCTGCGTGGAGGGAGTTGCTCAGCTCGTGTCAGATCACCCCTGGGTGTCCAGGGCAGCCTACACTATTGGGATGGCCTCGGGGATCTTGGAGCCTTCTCCTAATCTGTAGGTTTGTGGCCAGTGAAATGGGCAGAGTTTCCTTGGAGAGGGCAGGCACAGTCCTGCGCTGTGGCCCCAGGGGCCCCAGCGTTGAGGGTGTGTGGGACAGGGCTGCGGGCGCTGAAGTCTGAAAACTCAAACTCGGCTTAGGTTTGGGGCCGAGGGTATGTCAGGCCCCATCTACCGACCGTGATGGGAGCTGCTCTGGATTTGAATGAAGGGCGAGTGTGCGTCCTTTTCTCAGGCTTCTGTGTCTGGATTTGGTGTCAAGGAGGGCTGTGGAATGGAGGGGTGGCCTCCTGGGCCATGGATGAGCCTCCCTCTCTGGGGATTTGGCCTGGCTTCCAAGAGTTTCAGGTCATTCTGCGGGAAGGGAGGAGTCCTGTATTCTGCCTCAGGTGTCCGTCCCAAAGAGGGATTCCAGAGCAGAGCCCTGGGTCCCGACGACCGGAAAACCCAAACTCGGGTTAGGATGGGGGCCCAAGGGGCATGGGAAGCCCCCTAGGCGGGCTCGTGGTCCAGCCACTGAGAGTCCTGATTGGAGCACGAGGCTTATGGTGAGGGTCACTAGGCGTCTTTGTGCCCAAGGCGACCCTGAAGCATGGGCGTGGCCTCCTGGGCCATGCAGGTTTCTCCTACCCTGAAGGTTGGACACCAGGCCAAGAGCAAGGTTTCTTGGATGGGGATGGAGGAGTTCAGATTTCTGCTTCAGGTTCCTTCCTGTACGAGGATTGGAGATAAGGTCTAGGTTCTCAATCCTGAACACCCAGCTTGGGAAGAGATGACAGCCTAAGGTCATGGCGTGTCTGATGTGATGGGTGTCGGTCGGGATGTCAGGGCTCAGGCCGTGTCAGACAGAGCATGAGTGCCCATGGCAACCTCGAGAATTGGAGTGCAGTAGTGTGGCGTGCAGGTGGATCCTCATTGGGTGTTTCTTGGTAGTCGCCTTGGGCCACGTTTTTCTTCTGGTGGGAAGGCAGACTGCTGCATTGTGGCTCCAGAATTGCCAATCTGGAGGGCTTGGGGGGGCAGGAAGGTGAGGACGGAAGTCTGAGAACACAAGCAAGGGTGAGATTTCGGGCGAAGGCACTCTGCAGAGGCTGAAATGAGATCTCCTGCATCTGGAGACAGGGCGAGGATCCGACATTGGCTCAGGTTGGAGACTGTGTCCATTATGGCCCCATCAGGAATTGGGGGCCCTCACGAAGCCACGGAGGTTTTCCCATGCTGGGAGTTGAGAGATGCTCCAAAGCGCAAGGATTCCTACTGCGGGACAGTCGAGTCCTGTGAGATGGCTCCAGGACGCCCCATACAGAAAGACTGGAGGGCAGGGTGCTAAGGATGGATGCCTGGGCAGCCCACCTCCCATTCCCATTGTCTCCTAGCGACAAGGCAGGTTCGATTGCTGGCTCTGGCGGAGCTACGCAGGGCGCTGAGTGGAGATGGACTCTCCTGAGGATGGGTCATCATGTGGGTTTGTGTCCATGGAGACCTAGGAATGTGGCAGTGGCTCGGGGGCCAGGAAGTATTCTCCGAACTTTAGGATTGGACACAGCTCCAAAGAGTAAGTTTCCCCTGTGGAGATGAGAGGTGTTCTGATGGGTGCCCCCGGAAACCTCCGTTTGCTGGTATTGGAATGCAGGCCTCTGAGGAGAGACGCCTGGAAGCCAACCAAAGGGTTCAGAGGAAGGCCTAACAGACTGTCCGGTTCCATCTTGTCTCTCTGGGGACATCCGTCTGCTTTTCTGCGTGGAGGGAGTTGCTCAGCTTGTGTCAGATCACCCCTGGGTGTCCAGGGCAGCCTACACTATTGGGATGGCCTCGGGGATCTTGGAGCCTTCTCCTAATCTGTAGGTTTGTGGCCAGTGGAATGGGCAGAGTTTCCTTGGAGAGGGCAGGCACAGTCCTGCGCTGTGGCCCCAGGAGCCCCAGCGTTGAGGATGTGTGGGACAGGGCTGCGGGGCCTGAAGTCTGAAAACTCAAACTCGGCTTAGGTTTGGGGCCGAGGGTATGGCATGCCCCATCTACCGACCGTGATCGGAGCTGCTCTGGATTTGAATGAAGGGCGAGTGTGCGTCCTTTGCTCAGGCTTCTGTGTCTGGATTTTGTGTCAAGGAGGGCTGTGGAATCGAGGGGTGGCCTCCTGGGCCATGGATGCGCCTCCCTCTCTGGGGATTTGGCCTGGCTTCCAAGAGTTTCAGGTCATTCTGCGGGAAGGGAGGAGTCCTGTATTCTGCCTCAGGTGTCCCTCCCAAAGAGGGATTCCAGAGCAGAGCCCTGGGTCCCGGCGATCGGAAAACCCAAACTCGGGTTAGGATGGGGGCCGAAGGGGCATGGGAAGCCCCGGAGGTGGGCTCGCGTTCCAGTCACAGAGAGACCTGATTGGAGCACGAGGCTTATGGTGAGGGTCACCAGGCGTCTTTGTGCCCAAGGCGACCCTGAAGCATGGGCGTGGCCTCCTGGGCCATGCAGGTTTCTCCTACCCTGAAGGTTGGACACCAGGCCAACAGCAAGGTTTCTTGGATGGGGATGGAGGAGTTCAGATTTCTGCATCAGGTTCCTTCCTGTACGAGGATTGGAGATAAGGTCTAGGTTCTCAATCCTGAACACCCAGCTTGGGAAGAGATGACAGCCTAGGGTCATGGCGGGTCTAATGTGTTGGGTGTCGGTCGGGATGTCAGGGCTCAGGCAGTGTCAGACAGAGCATGAGTGCCCATGGCAACCTCAAGAATTGGAGTGCAGTAGAGTGGCGTGCAGGTGGATCCTCCTTGGGTGTTTCTGGGTAGTCGCCTAAGGCCACGTTTTTCTTCTGGTGGGAAGGCAGACTGCTGCATTGTGGCTCCAGAATTGCCAATCTGGAGGGCTTGAGGGGGGCAGGAAGGTGAGGACGGAAGTCTGAGAACACAAGCTAGGGTGAGATTTCGGGCGAGGGCACTCTGCGGAGGCTGAAATGGGATCCTCTGCATCTGGAGACAGGGCGAGGATCCGACATTGGCTCAGGTTGGAGACTGTGTCCATTATGGCCCCATCAGGAAGTGGGGGCCCACACGAAGCCACGGAGGTTTTCCCATGCTGGGAGTTGAGAGATGCTCCAAAGCGCAAGGATTCCTACTGCGGGACAGTCGAGTCCTGTGAGATGGCTCCAGGACGCCCCATACAGAAAGACTGGAGGGCAGGGTGCTAAGGATGGATGCCTGGGCAGCCCACCTCCCATTCCCATTGTCTCCTAGCGACAAGGCAGGTTCGATTGCTGGCTCTGGCGGAGCTACGCAGGGCGCTGAGTGGAGATGGACTCTCCTGAGGATGGGTCATCATATGGGTTTGTGTCCATGGAGACCTAGGAATGTGGCAGTGGCTCGGGGGCCCGGCAGGATTCTCCGAACTTTAGGATTGGACACAGCTCCAAAGAGTAAGTTTCCCCTGTGGAGATGAGAGGTGTTCTGATGGGTGCCTCCGGAAAACTCCGTTTGCTGGTATTGGAATGCAGGCCTCTGAGGAGAGACGCCTGGAAGCCAACCAAAGGGTTCAGAGGAAGGCCTAACAGACTGTCCGGTTCCATCTTGTCTCTCTGGGGACATCCGTCTGCTTTTCTGCGTGGAGGGAGTTGCTCAGCTTGTGTCAGATCACCCCTGGGTGTCCAGGGCAGCCTACACTATTGGGATGGCCTCGGGGATCTTGGAGCCTTCTCCTAATCTGTAGGTTTGTGGCCAGTGGAATGGGCAGAGTTTCCTTGGAGAGGGCAGGCACAGTCCTGCGCTGAGGCCCCAGGGGCCCCAGCGTTGAGGGTGTGTGGGACAGGGCTGCGGGGCCTGAAGTCTGAAAACTCAAACTCGGCTTAGGTTTGGGGCCGAGGGTATGGCAGGCCCCATCCACCGACCGTGATGGGAGCTGCTCTGGATTTGAATGAAGGGCGAGTGTGCGTCCTTTGCTCAGGCTTCTGTGTCTGGATTTTGTGTCAAGGAGGGCTGTGGAATGGAGGGGTGGCCTCCTGGGCCATGGATGAGCCTCCCACTCTGGGAATTTGGCCTGGCTTCCAAGAGTTTCAGGTCATTCTGCGGGAAGGGAGGAGTCCTGTATTCTGCCTCAGGTGTCCCACCCAAAGAGGGATTCCAGAGCAGAGCCCTGGGTCCCGGCGACCGGAAAACACAAACTCGGGTTAGCATGGGGGCCCAAGGGGCATGGGAAGCCCTCGAGGCGGGCTCGTGAGCCAGCCACTGAGAGACCTGATTGGAGCACGAGGCTTATGGTGAGGGTCACCAGGCGTCTTTGTGTCCAAGGCGACCCTGAAGCATGGGCGTGGCCTCCTGGGCCATGCAGGTTTCTCCTACCCTGAAGGTTGGACATCAGGCCAACAGCAAGGTTTCTTGGATGGGGATGGAGGAGTTCAGATCTGCATCAGGTTCCCTCCTGTCCGAGGATTGGTGATAAGGTCTAGGTTCTGAATCCTGAACAACCAGCTTGGGAAGAGATGACAGCCTAAGGTCATGGCGGGTCTGATGTGATGGGTGTCGGTCGGGATGTCAGGGCTCAGGCCGTGTCAGACAGAGCATGAGTGCCCATGGCAACCTCGAGAATTGGAGTGCAGTAGAGTGGCGTGCAGGTGGATCCTCATTGGGTGTTTCTGGGTAGTCGCCTAGGGCCACGTTTTTCTTCTGGTGGGAAGGCAGACTGCTGTATTGTGGCTCCAGAATTGCCAATCTGGAGGGCTTGGTGGGGGCAGGAAAGTGAGGACGGAAGTCTGAGAACACAAGCTGGGGTGAGATTTCGGGCGGGGCACTCTGCAGAGGCTGAAATGAGATCTCCTGCATCTGGAGACAGGGCGAGGATCCGACATTGGCTCAGGTTGGAGACTGTGTCCATTATGGCCCCATCAGGAAGTGGGGGCCCTCACGAAGCCACGGAGGTTTTCCCATGCTGGGAGTTGTGAGATGCTCCAAAGCGCAAGGATTCCTACTGCGGGACAGTCGAGTCCTGTGAGATGGCTCCAGGACGCCCCATATAGAAAGACTGGAGGGCAGGGTGCTAAGGATGGATGCCTGGGCATCCCACTTCCCATTCCCATTGTCTCCTAGCGACAAGGCAGGTTCGATTGCTGAGTCTGGCGGATCTACGCAGGGCGCTGAGTGGAGATGGACTCTCCTGTGGATGGGTCATCATGTGGGATTGTGTCCATGGAAACCTAGGAATGTGGCAGTGGCTCGGGGGCCCGGCAGGATTCTCCGAACTTTAGGATTGGACACAGCTCCAAAGAGTAAGTCTCCCCTGTGGAGATGAGCGGTGTTCTGATGGGTGCCTCAGGAAACCTCATTTGCTGGTACTGGAATGCAGGCCTCTGAGGAGAGACGCCTGGAAACCAACCAAAGGGTTCAGAGGAAGGCCTAACAGACTGTCCGGTTCCAACTTCTGTCTCTGGGGACATCCGTCTGCTTTTCTGCGTGGAGGGAGTTGCTCAGCTTGTGTCAGATCACCCCTGGGTGTCCAGGGCAGCCTACACTATTGGGATGGCCTCGGGGATCTTGGAGCCTTCTCCTAATCTGTAGGTTTGTGGCCAGTGAAATGGGCAGAGTTTCCTTGGAGAGGGCAGGCACAGTCCTGCGCTGTGGCCCCAGGGGCCCCAGCGTTGAGGGTGTGTGGGACAGGGCTGCGGGCGCTGAAGTCTGAAAACTCAAACTCGGCTTAGGTTTGGGGCCGAGGGTATGTCAGGCCCCATCTACCGACCGTGATGGGAGCTGCTCTGGATTTGAATGAAGGGCGAGTGTGCGTCCTTTTCTCAGGCTTCTGTGTCTGGATTTGGTGTCAAGGAGGGCTGTGGAATGGAGGGGTGGCCTCCTGGGCCATGGATGAGCCTCCCTCTCTGGGGATTTGGCCTGGCTTCCAAGAGTTTCAGGTCATTCTGCGGGAAGGGAGGAGTCCTGTATTCTGCCTCAGGTGTCCGTCCCAAAGAGGGATTCCAGAGCAGAGCCCTGGGTCCCGACGACCGGAAAACCCAAACTCGGGTTAGGATGGGGGCCCAAGGGGCATGGGAAGCCCCCTAGGCGGGCTCGTGGTCCAGCCACTGAGAGTCCTGATTGGAGCACGAGGCTTATGGTGAGGGTCACTAGGCGTCTTTGTGCCCAAGGCGACCCTGAAGCATGGGCGTGGCCTCCTGGGCCATGCAGGTTTCTCCTACCCTGAAGGTTGGACACCAGGCCAAGAGCAAGGTTTCTTGGATGGGGATGGAGGAGTTCAGATTTCTGCTTCAGGTTCCTTCCTGTACGAGGATTGGAGATAAGGTCTAGGTTCTCAATCCTGAACACCCAGCTTGGGAAGAGATGACAGCCTAAGGTCATGGCGTGTCTGATGTGATGGGTGTCGGTCGGGATGTCAGGGCTCAGGCCGTGTCAGACAGAGCATGAGTGCCCATGGCAACCTCGAGAATTGGAGTGCAGTAGTGTGGCGTGCAGGTGGATCCTCATTGGGTGTTTCTTGGTAGTCGCCTTGGGCCACGTTTTTCTTCTGGTGGGAAGGCAGACTGCTGCATTGTGGCTCCAGAATTGCCAATCTGGAGGGCTTGGGGGGGCAGGAAGGTGAGGACGGAAGTCTGAGAACACAAGCAAGGGTGAGATTTCGGGCGAAGGCACTCTGCAGAGGCTGAAATGAGATCTCCTGCATCTGGAGACAGGGCGAGGATCCGACATTGGCTCAGGTTGGAGACTGTGTCCATTATGGCCCCATCAGGAATTGGGGGCCCTCACGAAGCCACGGAGGTTTTCCCATGCTGGGAGTTGAGAGATGCTCCAAAGCGCAAGGATTCCTACTGCGGGACAGTCGAGTCCTGTGAGATGGCTCCAGGACGCCCCATACAGAAAGACTGGAGGGCAGGGTGCTAAGGATGGATGCCTGGGCAGCCCACCTCCCATTCCCATTGTCTCCTAGCGACAAGGCAGGTTCGATTGCTGGCTCTGGCGGAGCTACGCAGGGCGCTGAGTGGAGATGGACTCTCCTGAGGATGGGTCATCATGTGGGTTTGTGTCCATGGAGACCTAGGAATGTGGCAGTGGCTCGGGGGCCCGGCAGGATTCTCCGAACTTTAGGATTGGACACAGCTCCAAAGAGTAAGTTTCCCCTGTGGAGATGAGAGGTGTTCTGATGGGTGCCCCCGGAAACCTCCGTTTGCTGGTATTGGAATGCAGGCCTCTGAGGAGAGACGCCTGGAAGCCAACCAAAGGGTTCAGAGGAAGGCCTAACAGACTGTCCGGTTCCATCTTGTCTCTCTGGGGACATCCGTCTGCTTTTCTGCGTGGAGGGAGTTGCTCAGCTTGTGTCAGATCACCCCTGGGTGTCCAGGGCAGCCTACACTATTGGGATGGCCTCGGGGATCTTGGAGCCTTCTCCTAATCTGTAGGTTTGTGGCCAGTGGAATGGGCAGAGTTTCCTTGGAGAGGGCAGGCACAGTCCTGCGCTGTGGCCCCAGGAGCCCCAGCGTTGAGGATGTGTGGGACAGGGCTGCGGGGCCTGAAGTCTGAAAACTCAAACTCGGCTTAGGTTTGGGGCCGAGGGTATGGCATGCCCCATCTACCGACCGTGATCGGAGCTGCTCTGGATTTGAATGAAGGGCGAGTGTGCGTCCTTTGCTCAGGCTTCTGTGTCTGGATTTTGTGTCAAGGAGGGCTGTGGAATCGAGGGGTGGCCTCCTGGGCCATGGATGCGCCTCCCTCTCTGGGGATTTGGCCTGGCTTCCAAGAGTTTCAGGTCATTCTGCGGGAAGGGAGGAGTCCTGTATTCTGCCTCAGGTGTCCCTCCCAAAGAGGGATTCCAGAGCAGAGCCCTGGGTCCCGGCGATCGGAAAACCCAAACTCGGGTTAGGATGGGGGCCGAAGGGGCATGGGAAGCCCCGGAGGTGGGCTCGCGTTCCAGTCACAGAGAGACCTGATTGGAGCACGAGGCTTATGGTGAGGGTCACCAGGCGTCTTTGTGCCCAAGGCGACCCTGAAGCATGGGCGTGGCCTCCTGGGCCATGCAGGTTTCTCCTACCCTGAAGGTTGGACACCAGGCCAACAGCAAGGTTTCTTGGATGGGGATGGAGGAGTTCAGATTTCTGCATCAGGTTCCTTCCTGTACGAGGATTGGAGATAAGGTCTAGGTTCTCAATCCTGAACACCCAGCTTGGGAAGAGATGACAGCCTAGGGTCATGGCGGGTCTAATGTGTTGGGTGTCGGTCGGGATGTCAGGGCTCAGGCAGTGTCAGACAGAGCATGAGTGCCCATGGCAACCTCAAGAATTGGAGTGCAGTAGAGTGGCGTGCAGGTGGATCCTCCTTGGGTGTTTCTGGGTAGTCGCCTAAGGCCACGTTTTTCTTCTGGTGGGAAGGCAGACTGCTGCATTGTGGCTCCAGAATTGCCAATCTGGAGGGCTTGAGGGGGGCAGGAAGGTGAGGACGGAAGTCTGAGAACACAAGCTAGGGTGAGATTTCGGGCGAGGGCACTCTGCGGAGGCTGAAATGGGATCCTCTGCATCTGGAGACAGGGCGAGGATCCGACATTGGCTCAGGTTGGAGACTGTGTCCATTATGGCCCCATCAGGAAGTGGGGGCCCACACGAAGCCACGGAGGTTTTCCCATGCTGGGAGTTGAGAGATGCTCCAAAGCGCAAGGATTCCTACTGCGGGACAGTCGAGTCCTGTGAGATGGCTCCAGGACGCCCCATACAGAAAGACTGGAGGGCAGGGTGCTAAGGATGGATGCCTGGGCAGCCCACCTCCCATTCCCATTGTCTCCTAGCGACAAGGCAGGTTCGATTGCTGGCTCTGGCGGAGCTACGCAGGGCGCTGAGTGGAGATGGACTCTCCTGAGGATGGGTCATCATATGGGTTTGTGTCCATGGAGACCTAGGAATGTGGCAGTGGCTCGGGGGCCCGGCAGGATTCTCCGAACTTTAGGATTGGACACAGCTCCAAAGAGTAAGTTTCCCCTGTGGAGATGAGAGGTGTTCTGATGGGTGCCTCCGGAAACCTCCGTTTGCTGGTATTGGAATGCAGGCCTCTGAGGAGAGACGCCTGGAAGCCAACCAAAGGGTTCAGAGGAAGGCCTAACAGACTGTCCGGTTCCATCTTGTCTCTCTGGGGACATCCGTCTGCTTTTCTGCGTGGAGGGAGTTGCTCAGCTTGTGTCAGATCACCCCTGGGTGTCCAGGGCAGCCTACACTATTGGGATGGCCTCGGGGATCTTGGAGCCTTCTCCTAATCTGTAGGTTTGTGGCCAGTGGAATGGGCAGAGTTTCCTTGGAGAGGGCAGGCACAGTCCTGCGCTGAGGCCCCAGGGGCCCCAGCGTTGAGGGTGTGTGGGACAGGGCTGCGGGGCCTGAAGTCTGAAAACTCAAACTCGGCTTAGGTTTGGGGCCGAGGGTATGGCAGGCCCCATCCACCGACCGTGATGGGAGCTGCTCTGGATTTGAATGAAGGGCGAGTGTGCGTCCTTTGCTCAGGCTTCTGTGTCTGGATTTTGTGTCAAGGAGGGCTGTGGAATGGAGGGGTGGCCTCCTGGGCCATGGATGAGCCTCCCACTCTGGGAATTTGGCCTGGCTTCCAAGAGTTTCAGGTCATTCTGCGGGAAGGGAGGAGTCCTGTATTCTGCCTCAGGTGTCCCACCCAAAGAGGGATTCCAGAGCAGAGCCCTGGGTCCCGGCGACCGGAAAACACAAACTCGGGTTAGCATGGGGGCCCAAGGGGCATGGGAAGCCCTCGAGGCGGGCTCGTGAGCCAGCCACTGAGAGACCTGATTGGAGCACGAGGCTTATGGTGAGGGTCACCAGGCGTCTTTGTGTCCAAGGCGACCCTGAAGCATGGGCGTGGCCTCCTGGGCCATGCAGGTTTCTCCTACCCTGAAGGTTGGACATCAGGCCAACAGCAAGGTTTCTTGGATGGGGATGGAGGAGTTCAGATCTGCATCAGGTTCCCTCCTGTCCGAGGATTGGTGATAAGGTCTAGGTTCTGAATCCTGAACAACCAGCTTGGGAAGAGATGACAGCCTAAGGTCATGGCGGGTCTGATGTGATGGGTGTCGGTCGGGATGTCAGGGCTCAGGCCGTGTCAGACAGAGCATGAGTGCCCATGGCAACCTCGAGAATTGGAGTGCAGTAGAGTGGCGTGCAGGTGGATCCTCATTGGGTGTTTCTGGGTAGTCGCCTAGGGCCACGTTTTTCTTCTGGTGGGAAGGCAGACTGCTGTATTGTGGCTCCAGAATTGCCAATCTGGAGGGCTTGGTGGGGGCAGGAAAGTGAGGACGGAAGTCTGAGAACACAAGCTGGGGTGAGATTTCGGGCGGGGCACTCTGCAGAGGCTGAAATGAGATCTCCTGCATCTGGAGACAGGGCGAGGATCCGACATTGGCTCAGGTTGGAGACTGTGTCCATTATGGCCCCATCAGGAAGTGGGGGCCCTCACGAAGCCACGGAGGTTTTCCCATGCTGGGAGTTGTGAGATGCTCCAAAGCGCAAGGATTCCTACTGCGGGACAGTCGAGTCCTGTGAGATGGCTCCAGGACGCCCCATATAGAAAGACTGGAGGGCAGGGTGCTAAGGATGGATGCCTGGGCATCCCACTTCCCATTCCCATTGTCTCCTAGCGACAAGGCAGGTTCGATTGCTGAGTCTGGCGGATCTACGCAGGGCGCTGAGTGGAGATGGACTCTCCTGTGGATGGGTCATCATGTGGGATTGTGTCCATGGAAACCTAGGAATGTGGCAGTGGCTCGGGGGCCCGGCAGGATTCTCCGAACTTTAGGATTGGACACAGCTCCAAAGAGTAAGTCTCCCCTGTGGAGATGAGCGGTGTTCTGATGGGTGCCTCAGGAAACCTCATTTGCTGGTACTGGAATGCAGGCCTCTGAGGAGAGACGCCTGGAAACCAACCAAAGGGTTCAGAGGAAGGCCTAACAGACTGTCCGGTTCCAACTTTTGTCTCTGGGGACATCCGTCTGCTTTTCTGCGTGGAGGGAGTTGCTCAGCTTGTGTCAGATCACCCCTGGGTGTCCAGGGCAGCCTACACTATTGGGATGGCCTCGGGGATCTTGGAGCCTTCTCCTAATCTGTAGGTTTGTGGCCAGTGAAATGGGCAGAGTTTCCTTGGAGAGGGCAGGCACAGTCCTGCGCTGTGGCCCCAGGGGCCCCAGCGTTGAGGGTGTGTGGGACAGGGCTGCGGGCGCTGAAGTCTGAAAACTCAAACTCGGCTTAGGTTTGGGGCCGAGGGTATGTCAGGCCCCATCTACCGACCGTGATGGGAGCTGCTCTGGATTTGAATGAAGGGCGAGTGTGCGTCCTTTTCTCAGGCTTCTGTGTCTGGATTTTGTGTCAAGGAGGGCTGTGGAATGGAGGGGTGGCCTCCTGGGCCATGGATGAGCCTCCCTCTCTGGGGATTTGGCCTGGCTTCCAAGAGTTTCAGGTCATTCTGCGGGAAGGGAGGAGTCCTGTATTCTGCCTCAGGTGTCCGTCCCAAAGAGGGATTCCAGAGCAGAGCCCTGGGTCCCGACGACCGGAAAACCCAAACTCGGGTTAGGATGGGGGCCCAAGGGGCATGGGAAGCCCCCTAGGCGGGCTCGTGGTCCAGCCACTGAGAGTCCTGATTGGAGCACGAGGCTTATGGTGAGGGTCACTAGGCGTCTTTGTGCCCAAGGCGACCCTGAAGCATGGGCGTGGCCTCCTGGGCCATGCAGGTTTCTCCTACCCTGAAGGTTGGACACCAGGCCAAGAGCAAGGTTTCTTGGATGGGGATGGAGGAGTTCAGATTTCTGCTTCAGGTTCCTTCCTGTACGAGGATTGGAGATAAGGTCTAGGTTCTCAATCCTGAACACCCAGCTTGGGAAGAGATGACAGCCTAAGGTCATGGCGTGTCTGATGTGATGGGTGTCGGTCGGGATGTCAGGGCTCAGGCCGTGTCAGACAGAGCATGAGTGCCCATGGCAACCTCGAGAATTGGAGTGCAGTAGTGTGGCGTGCAGGTGGATCCTCATTGGGTGTTTCTTGGTAGTCGCCTTGGGCCACGTTTTTCTTCTGGTGGGAAGGCAGACTGCTGCATTGTGGCTCCAGAATTGCCAATCTGGAGGGCTTGGGGGGGCAGGAAGGTGAGGACGGAAGTCTGAGAACACAAGCAAGGGTGAGATTTCGGGCGAAGGCACTCTGCAGAGGCTGAAATGAGATCTCCTGCATCTGGAGACAGGGCGAGGATCCGACATTGGCTCAGGTTGGAGACTGTGTCCATTATGGCCCCATCAGGAATTGGGGGCCCTCACGAAGCCACGGAGGTTTTCCCATGCTGGGAGTTGAGAGATGCTCCAAAGCGCAAGGATTCCTACTGCGGGACAGTCGAGTCCTGTGAGATGGCTCCAGGACGCCCCATACAGAAAGACTGGAGGGCAGGGTGCTAAGGATGGATGCCTGGGCAGCCCACCTCCCATTCCCATTGTCTCCTAGCGACAAGGCAGGTTCGATTGCTGGCTCTGGCGGAGCTACGCAGGGCGCTGAGTGGAGATGGACTCTCCTGAGGATGGGTCATCATGTGGGTTTGTGTCCATGGAGACCTAGGAATGTGGCAGTGGCTCGGGGGCCAGGAAGTATTCTCCGAACTTTAGGATTGGACACAGCTCCAAAGAGTAAGTTTCCCCTGTGGAGATGATAGGTGTTCTGATGGGTGCCCCTGGAAACCTCCGTTTGCTGGTATTGGAATGCAGGCCTCTGAGGAGAGACGCCTGGAAGCCAACCAAAGGGTTCAGAGGAAGGCCTAACAGACTGTCCGGTTCCATCTTGTCTCTCTGGGGACATCCGTCTGCTTTTCTGCGTGGAGGGAGTTGCTCAGCTTGTGTCAGATCACCCCTGGGTGTCCAGGGCAGCCTACACTATTGGGATGGCCTCGGGGATCTTGGAGCCTTCTCCTAATCTGTAGGTTTGTGGCCAGTGGAATGGGCAGAGTTTCCTTGGAGAGGGCAGGCACAGTCCTGCGCTGTGGCCCCAGGAGCCCCAGCGTTGAGGATGTGTGGGACAGGGCTGCGGGGCCTGAAGTCTGAAAACTCAAACTCGGCTTAGGTTTGGGGCCGAGGGTATGGCATGCCCCATCTACCGACCGTGATCGGAGCTGCTCTGGATTTGAATGAAGGGCGAGTGTGCGTCCTTTGCTCAGGCTTCTGTGTCTGGATTTTGTGTCAAGGAGGGCTGTGGAATCGAGGGGTGGCCTCCTGGGCCATGGATGCGCCTCCCTCTCTGGGGATTTGGCCTGGCTTCCAAGAGTTTCAGGTCATTCTGCGGGAAGGGAGGAGTCCTGTATTCTGCCTCAGGTGTCCCTCCCAAAGAGGGATTCCAGAGCAGAGCCCTGGGTCCCGGCGATCGGAAAACCCAAACTCGGGTTAGGATGGGGGCCGAAGGGGCATGGGAAGCCCCGGAGGTGGGCTCGCGTTCCAGTCACAGAGAGACCTGATTGGAGCACGAGGCTTATGGTGAGGGTCACCAGGCGTCTTTGTGCCCAAGGCGACCCTGAAGCATGGGCGTGGCCTCCTGGGCCATGCAGGTTTCTCCTACCCTGAAGGTTGGACACCAGGCCAACAGCAAGGTTTCTTGGATGGGGATGGAGGAGTTCAGATTTCTGCATCAGGTTCCTTCCTGTACGAGGATTGGAGATAAGGTCTAGGTTCTCAATCCTGAACACCCAGCTTGGGAAGAGATGACAGCCTAGGGTCATGGCGGGTCTAATGTGTTGGGTGTCGGTCGGGATGTCAGGGCTCAGGCAGTGTCAGACAGAGCATGAGTGCCCATGGCAACCTCAAGAATTGGAGTGCAGTAGAGTGGCGTGCAGGTGGATCCTCCTTGGGTGTTTCTGGGTAGTCGCCTAAGGCCACGTTTTTCTTCTGGTGGGAAGGCAGACTGCTGCATTGTGGCTCCAGAATTGCCAATCTGGAGGGCTTGAGGGGGGCAGGAAGGTGAGGACGGAAGTCTGAGAACACAAGCTAGGGTGAGATTTCGGGCGAGGGCACTCTGCGGAGGCTGAAATTGGATCCTCTGCATCTGGAGACAGGGCGAGGATCCGACATTGGCTCAGGTTGGAGACTGTGTCCATTATGGCCCCATCAGGAAGTGGGGGCCCACACGAAGCCACGGAGGTTTTCCCATGCTGGGAGTTGAGAGATGCTCCAAAGCGCAAGGATTCCTACTGCGGGACAGTCGAGTCCTGTGAGATGGCTCCAGGACGCCCCATACAGAAAGACTGGAGGGCAGGGTGCTAAGGATGGATGCCTGGGCATCCCACCTCCCATTCCCATTGTCTCCTAGCGACAAGGCAGGTTCGATTGCTGGCTCTGGCGGAGCTATGCAGGGCGCTGAGTGGAGATGGACTCTCCTGAGGATGGGTCATCATATGGGTTTGTGTCCATGGAGACCTAGGAATGTGGCAGTGGCTCGGGGGCCAGGAAGGATTCTCCGAACTTTAGGATTGGACACAGCTCCAAAGAGTAAGTTTCCCCTGTGGAGATGAGAGGTGTTCTGATGGGTGCCTCCGGAAACCTCCGTTTGCTGGTATTGGAATGCAGGCCTCTGAGGAGAGACGCCTGGAAGCCAACCAAAGGGTTCAGAGGAAGGCCTAACAGACTGTCCGGTTCCATCTTGTCTCTCTGGGGACATCCGTCTGCTTTTCTGCGTGGAGGGAGTTGCTCAGCTTGTGTCAGATCACCCCTGGGTGTCCAGGGCAGCCTACACTATTGGGATGGCCTCGGGGATCTTGGAGCCTTCTCCTAATCTGTAGGTTTGTGGCCAGTGGAATGGGCAGAGTTTCCTTGGAGAGGGCAGGCACAGTCCTGCGCTGAGGCCCCAGGGGCCCCAGCGTTGAGGGTGTGTGGGACAGGGCTGCGGGGCCTGAAGTCTGAAAACTCAAACTCGGCTTAGGTTTGGGGCCGAGGGTATGGCAGGCCCCATCCACCGACCGTGATGGGAGCTGCTCTGGATTTGAATGAAGGGCGAGTGTGCGTCCTTTGCTCAGGCTTCTGTGTCTGGATTTTGTGTCAAGGAGGGCTGTGGAATGGAGGGGTGGCCTCCTGGGCCATGGATGAGCCTCCCACTCTGGGAATTTGGCCTGGCTTCCAAGAGTTTCAGGTCATTCTGCGGGAAGGGAGGAGTCCTGTATTCTGCCTCAGGTGTCCCACCCAAAGAGGGATTCCAGAGCAGAGCCCTGGGTCCCGGCGACCGGAAAACACAAACTCGGGTTAGCATGGGGGCCCAAGGGGCATGGGAAGCCCTCGAGGCGGGCTCGTGAGCCAGCCACTGAGAGACCTGATTGGAGCACGAGGCTTATGGTGAGGGTCACCAGGCGTCTTTGTGTCCAAGGCGACCCTGAAGCATGGGCGTGGCCTCCTGGGCCATGCAGGTTTCTCCTACCCTGAAGGTTGGACATCAGGCCAACAGCAAGGTTTCTTGGATGGGGATGGAGGAGTTCAGATCTGCATCAGGTTCCCTCCTGTCCGAGGATTGGTGATAAGGTCTAGGTTCTGAATCCTGAACAACCAGCTTGGGAAGAGATGACAGCCTAAGGTCATGGCGGGTCTGATGTGATGGGTGTCGGTCGGGATGTCAGGGCTCAGGCCGTGTCAGACAGAGCATGAGTGCCCATGGCAACCTCGAGAATTGGAGTGCAGTAGAGTGGCGTGCAGGTGGATCCTCATTGGTTGTTTCTGGGTAGTCGCCTAGGGCCACGTTTTTCTTCTGGTGGGAAGGCAGACTGCTGTATTGTGGCTCCAGAATTGCCAATCTGGAGGGCTTGGTGGGGGCAGGAAAGTGAGGACGGAAGTCTGAGAACACAAGCTGGGGTGAGATTTCGGGCGGGGCACTCTGCAGAGGCTGAAATGAGATCTCCTGCATCTGGAGACAGGGCGAGGATCCGACATTGGCTCAGGTTGGAGACTGTGTCCATTATGGCCCCATCAGGAAGTGGGGGCCCTCACGAAGCCACGGAGGTTTTCCCATGCTGGGAGTTGTGAGATGCTCCAAAGCGCAAGGATTCCTACTGCGGGACAGTCGAGTCCTGTGAGATGGCTCCAGGACGCCCCATATAGAAAGACTGGAGGGCAGGGTGCTAAGGATGGATGCCTGGGCATCCCACTTCCCATTCCCATTGTCTCCTAGCGACAAGGCAGGTTCGATTGCTGTGTCTGGCGGATCTACGCAGGGCGCTGAGTGGAGATGGACTCTCCTGAGGATGGGTCATCATGTGGGATTGTGTCCATGGAAACCTAGGAATGTGGCAGTGGCTCGGGGGCCCGGCAGGATTCTCCGAACTTTAGGATTGGACACAGCTCCAAAGAGTAAGTCTCCCCTGTGGAGATGAGCGGTGTTCTGATGGGTGCCTCAGGAAACCTCATTTGCTGGTACTGGAAAGCAGGCCTCTGAGGAGAGACGCCTGGAAACCAACCAAAGGGTTCAGAGGAAGGCCTAACAGACTGTCCGGTTCCAACTTCTGTCTCTGGGGACATCCGTCTGCTTTTCTGCGTGGAGGGAGTTGCTCAGCTTGTGTCAGATCACCCCTGGGTGTCCAGGGCAGCCTACACTATTGGGATGGCCTCGGGGATCTTGGAGCCTTCTCCTAATCTGTAGGTTTGTGGCCAGTGAAATGGGCAGAGTTTCCTTGGAGAGGGCAGGCACAGTCCTGCGCTGAGGCCCCAGGGGCCCCAGCGTTGAGGGTGTGTGGGACAGGGCTGCGGGCGCTGAAGTCTGAAAACTCAAACTCGGCTTAGGTTTGGGGCCGAGGGTATGTCAGGCCCCATCTACCGACCGTGATGGGAGCTGCTCTGGATTTGAATGAAGGGCGAGTGTGCGTCCTTTTCTCAGGCTTCTGTGTCTGGATTTTGTGTCAAGGAGGGCTGTGGAATGGAGGGGTGGCCTCCTGGGCCATGGATGAGCCTCCCTCTCTGGGGATTTGGCCTGGCTTCCAAGAGTTTCAGGTCATTCTGCGGGAAGGGAGGAGTCCAGTATTCTGCCTCAGGTGTCCGTCCCAAAGAGGGATTCCAGAGCAGAGCCCTGGGTCCCGGCGACCGGAAAACCCAAACTCGGGTTAGGATGGGGGCCCAAGGGGCATGGGAAGCCCCCTAGGCGGGCTCGTGGTCCAGCCACTGAGAGTCCTGATTGGAGCACGAGGCTTATGGTGAGGGTCACCAGGCGACTGTGTGCCCAAGGCGACCCTGAAGCATGGGCGTGGCCTCCTGGGCCATGCAGGTTTCTCCTACCCTGAAGGTTGGACACCAGGCCAACAGCAAGGTTTCTTGGATGGGGATGGAGGAGTTCAGATTTCTGCATTAGGTTCCTTCCTGTACGAGGATTGGAGATAAGGTCTAGGTTCTCAATCCTGAACACCCAGCTTGGGAAGAGATGACAGCCTAAGGTCATGGCGTGTCTGATGTGATGGGTGTCGGTCGGGATGTCAGGGCTCAGGCCGTGTCAGACAGAGCATGAGTGCCCATGGCAACCTCGAGAATTGGAGTGCAGTAGTGTGGCGTGCAGGTGGATCCTCATTGGGTGTTTCTTGGTAGTCGCCTAGGGCCACGTTTTTCTTCTGGTGGGAAGGCAGACTGCTGCATTGTGGCTCCAGAATTGCCAATCTGGAGGGCTTGGGGGGGCAGGAAGGTGAGGACGGAAGTCTGAGAACACAAGCAAGGGTGAGATTTCGGGCAAAGGCACTCTGCAGAGGCTGAAATGAGATCTCCTGCATCTGGAGACAGGGCGAGGATCCGACATTGGCTCAGGTTGGAGACTGTGTCCATTATGGCCCCATCAGGAATTGGGGGCCCTCACGAAGCCACGGAGGTTTTCTCATGCTGGGAGTTGAGAGCGCAAGGATTCCTACTCCGGGACAGTCGAGTCCTGTGAGATGGCTCCAGGACGCCCCATACAGAAAGACTGGAGGGCAGGGTGCTAAGGATGGATGCCTGGGCAGCCCACCTCCCATTCCCATTGTCTCCTAGCGACAAGGCAGGTTCGATTGCTGGCTCTGGCGGAGCTACGCAGGGCGCTGAGTGGAGATGGACTCTCCTGAGGATGGGTCATCATGTGGGTTTGTGTCCATGGAGACCTAGGAATGTGGCAGTGGCTCGGGGGCCAGGAAGTATTCTCCGAACTTTAAAATTGGATACAGCTCCAAAGAGTAAGTTTCCCCTGTGGAGATGAGAGGTGTTCTGATGGGTGCCTCCGGAAACCTCCGTTTGCTGGTATTGGAATGCAGGCCTCTGAGGAGAGACGCCTGGAAGCCAACCAAAGGGTTCAGAGGAAGGCCTAACAGACTGTCCGGTTCCATCTTGTCTCTCTGGGGACATCCGTCTGCTTTTCTGCGTGGAGGGAGTTGCTCAGCTTGTGTCAGATCACCCCTGGGTGTCCAGGGCAGCCTACACTATTGGGATGGCCTCGGGGATCTTGGAGCCTTCTCCTAATCTGTAGGTTTGTGGCCAGTGGAATGGGCAGAGTTTCCTTGGAGAGGGCAGGCACAGTCCTGCGCTGAGGCCCCAGGGGCCCCAGCGTTGAGGGTGTGTGGGACAGGGCTGCGGGGCCTGAAGTCTGAAAACTCAAACTCGGCTTAGGTTTGGGGCCGAGGGTATGGCATGCCCCATCCACCGACCGTGATGGGAGCTGCTCTGGATTTGAATGAAGGGCGAGTGTGCGTCCTTTGCTCAGGCTTCTGTGTCTGGATTTTGTGTCAAGGAGGGGTGTGGAATCGAGGGGTGGCCTCCTGGGCCATGGATGCGCCTCCCTCTCTGGGGATTTGGCCTGGCTTCCAAGAGTTTCAGGTCATTCTGCGGGAAGGGAGGAGTCCTGTATTCTGCCTCAGGTGTCCCTCCCAAAGAGGGATTCCAGAGCAGAGCCCTGGGTCCCGGCGATCGGAAAACCCAAACTCGGGTTAGGATGGGGGCCGAAGGGGCATGGGAAGCCCCGGAGGTGGGCTCGCGTTCCAGTCACAGAGAGACCTGATTGGAGCACGAGGCTTATGGTGAGGGTCACCAGGCGTCTTTGTGCCCAAGGCGACCCTGAAGCATGGGCGTGGCCTCCTGGGCCATGCAGGTTTCTCCTACCCTGAAGGTTGGACACCAGGCCAACAGCAAGGTTTCTTGGATGGGGATGGAGGAGTTCAGATTTCTGCATCAGGTTCCTTCCTGTCCGAGGATTGGAGATAAGGTCTAGGTTCTCAATCCTGAACACCCAGCTTGGGAAGAGATGACAGCCTAGGGTCATGGCGGGTCTAATGTGTTGGGTGTCGGTCGGGATGTCAGGGCTCAGGCAGTGTCAGACAGAGCATGAGTGCCCATGGCAACCTCAAGAATTGGAGTGCAGTAGAGTGGCGTGCAGGTGGATCCTCCTTGGGTGTTTCTGGGTAGTCGCCTAAGGCCACGTTTTTCTTCTGGTGGGAAGGCAGACTGCTGCATTGTGGCTCCAGAATTGCCAATCTGGAGGGCTTGAGGGGGGCAGGAAGGTGAGGACGGAAGTCTGAGAACACAAGCTAGGGTGAGATTTCGGGCGAGGGCACTCTGCGGAGGCTGAAATGGGATCCTCTGCATCTGGAGACAGGGCGAGGATCCGACATTGGCTCAGGTTGGAGACTGTGTCCATTATGGCCCCATCAGGAAGTGGGGGCCCACACGAAGCCACGGAGGTTTTCCCATGCTGGGAGTTGAGAGATGCTCCAAAGCGCAAGGATTCCTACTGCGGGACAGTCGAGTCCTGTGAGATGGCTCCAGGACGCCCCATACAGAAAGACTGGAGGGCAGGGTGCTAAGGATGGATGCCTGGGCAGCCCACCTCCCATTCCCATTGTCTCCTAGCGACAAGGCAGGTTCGATTGCTGGCTCTGGCGGAGCTACGCAGGGCGCTGAGTGGAGATGGACTCTCCTGAGGATGGGTCATCATATGGGTTTGTGTCCATGGAGACCTAGGAATGTGGCAGTGGCTCGGGGGCCAGGAAGGATTCTCCGAACTTTAGGATTGGACACAGCTCCAAAGAGTAAGTTTCCCCTGTGGAGATGAGAGGTGTTCTGATGGGTGCCTCCGGAAACCTCCGTTTGCTGGTATTGGAATGCAGGCCTCTGAGGAGAGACGCCTGGAAGCCAACCAAAGGGTTCAGAGGAAGGCCTAACAGACTGTCCGGTTCCATCTTGTCTCTCTGGGGACATCCGTCTGCTTTTCTGCGTGGAGGGAGTTGCTCAGCTTGTGTCAGATCACCCCTGGGTGTCCAGGGCAGCCTACACTATTGGGATGGCCTCGGGGATCTTGGAGCCTTCTCCTAATCTGTAGGTTTGTGGCCAGTGGAATGGGCAGAGTTTCCTTGGAGAGGGCAGGCACAGTCCTGCGCTGAGGCCCCAGGGGCCCCAGCGTTGAGGGTGTGTGGGACAGGGCTGCGGGGCCTGAAGTCTGAAAACTCAAACTCGGCTTAGGTTTGGGGCCGAGGGTATGGCAGGCCCCATCCACCGACCGTGATGGGAGCTGCTCTGGATTTGAATGAAGGGCGAGTGTGCGTCCTTTGCTCAGGCTTCTGTGTCTGGATTTTGTGTCAAGGAGGGCTGTGGAATGGAGGGGTGGCCTCCTGGGCCATGGATGAGCCTCCCTCTCTGGGGATTTGGCCTGGCTTCCAAGAGTTTCAGGTCATTCTGCGGGAAGGGAGGAGTCCTGTATTCTGCCTCAGGTGTCCCACCCAAAGAGGGATTCCAGAGCAGAGCCCTGGGTCCCGGCGACCGGAAAACACAAACTCGGGTTAGCATGGGGGCCCAAGGGGCATGGGAAGCCCTCGAGGCGGGCTCGTGAGCCAGCCACTGAGAGACCTGATTGGAGCACGAGGCTTATGGTGAGGGTCACCAGGCGTCTTTGTGTCCAAGGCGACCCTGAAGCATGGGCGTGGCCTCCTGGGCCATGCAGGTTTCTCCTACCCTGAAGGTTGGACATCAGGCCAACAGCAAGGTTTCTTGGATGGGGATGGAGGAGTTCAGATCTGCATCAGGTTCCCTCCTGTCCGAGGATTGGTGATAAGGTCTAGGTTCTGAATCCTGAACAACCAGCTTGGGAAGAGATGACAGCCTAAGGTCATGGCGGGTCTGATGTGATGGGTGTCGGTCGGGATGTCAGGGCTCAGGCCGTGTCAGACAGAGCATGAGTGCCCATGGCAACCTCGAGAATTGGAGTGCAGTAGAGTGGCGTGCAGGTGGATCCTCATTGGGTGTTTCTGGGTAGTCGCCTAGGGCCACGTTTTTCTTCTGGTGGGAAGGCAGACTGCTGTATTGTGGCTCCAGAATTGCCAATCTGGAGGGCTTGGTGGGGGCAGGAAAGTGAGGACGGAAGTCTGAGAACACAAGCTGGGGTGAGATTTCGGGCGGGGCACTCTGCAGAGGCTGAAATGAGATCTCCTGCATCTGGAGACAGGGCGAGGATCCGACATTGGCTCAGGTTGGAGACTGTGTCCATTATGGCCCCATCAGGAAGTGGGGGCCCTCACGAAGCCACGGAGGTTTTCCCATGCTGGGAGTTGTGAGATGCTCCAAAGCGCAAGGATTCCTACTGCGGGACAGTCGAGTCCTGTGAGATGGCTCCAGGACGCCCCATATAGAAAGACTGGAGGGCAGGGTGCTAAGGATGGATGCCTGGGCATCCCACTTCCCATTCCCATTGTCTCCTAGCGACAAGGCAGGTTCGATTGCTGAGTCTGGCGGATCTACGCAGGGCGCTGAGTGGAGATGGACTCTCCTGAGGATGGGTCATCATGTGGGATTGTGTCCATGGAAACCTAGGAATGTGGCAGTGGCTCGGGGGCCCGGCAGGATTCTCCGAACTTTAGGATTGGACACAGCTCCAAAGAGTAAGTCTCCCCTGTGGAGATGAGCGGTGTTCTGATGGGTGCCTCAGGAAACCTCATTTGCTGGTACTGGAATGCAGGCCTCTGAGGAGAGACGCCTGGAAACCAACCAAAGGGTTCAGAGGAAGGCCTAACAGACTGTCCGGTTCCAACTTCTGTCTCTGGGGACATCCGTCTGCTTTTCTGCGTGGAGGGAGTTGCTCAGCTTGTGTCAGATCACCCCTGGGTGTCCAGGGCAGCCTACACTATTGGGATGGCCTCGGGGATCTTGGAGCCTTCTCCTAATCTGTAGGTTTGTGGCCAGTGAAATGGGCAGAGTTTCCTTGGAGAGGGCAGGCACAGTCCTGCGCTGAGGCCCCAGGGGCCCCAGCGTTGAGGGTGTGTGGGACAGGGCTGCGGGCGCTGAAGTCTGAAAACTCAAACTCGGCTTAGGTTTGGGGCCGAGGGTATGTCAGGCCCCATCTACCGACCGTGATGGGAGCTGCTCTGGATTTGAATGAAGGGCGAGTGTGCGTCCTTTTCTCAGGCTTCTGTGTCTGGATTTTGTGTCAAGGAGGGCTGTGGAATGGAGGGGTGGCCTCCTGGGCCATGGATGAGCCTCCCTCTCTGGGGATTTGGCCTGGCTTCCAAGAGTTTCAGGTCATTCTGCGGGAAGGGAGGAGTCCAGTATTCTGCCTCAGGTGTCCGTCCCAAAGAGGGATTCCAGAGCAGAGCCCTGGGTCCCGGCGACCGGAAAACCCAAACTCGGGTTAGGATGGGGGCCCAAGGGGCATGGGAAGCCCCCTAGGCGGGCTCGTGGTCCAGCCACTGAGAGTCCTGATTGGAGCACGAGGCTTATGGTGAGGGTCACCAGGCGACTGTGTGCCCAAGGCGACCCTGAAGCATGGGCGTGGCCTCCTGGGCCATGCAGGTTTCTCCTACCCTGAAGGTTGGACACCAGGCCAACAGCAAGGTTTCTTGGATGGGGATGGAGGAGTTCAGATTTCTGCATCAGGTTCCTTCCTGTACGAGGATTGGAGATAAGGTCTAGGTTCTCAATCCTGAACACCCAGCTTGGGAAGAGATGACAGCCTAAGGTCATGGCGTGTCTGATGTGATGGGTGTCGGTCGGGATGTCAGGGCTCAGGCCGTGTCAGACAGAGCATGAGTGCCCATGGCAACCTCGAGAATTGGAGTGCAGTAGTGTGGCGTGCAGGTGGATCCTCATTGGGTGTTTCTTGGTAGTCGCCTAGGGCCACGTTTTTCTTCTGGTGGGAAGGCAGACTGCTGCATTGTGGCTCCAGAATTGCCAATCTGGAGGGCTTGGGGGGGCAGGAAGGTGAGGACGGAAGTCTGAGAACACAAGCAAGGGTGAGATTTCGGGCAAAGGCACTCTGCAGAGGCTGAAATGAGATCTCCTGCATCTGGAGACAGGGCGAGGATCCGACATTGGCTCAGGTTGGAGACTGTGTCCATTATGGCCCCATCAGGAATTGGGGGCCCTCACGAAGCCACGGAGGTTTTCTCATGCTGGGAGTTGAGAGCGCAAGGATTCCTACTCCGGGACAGTCGAGTCCTGTGAGATGGCTCCAGGACGCCCCATACAGAAAGACTGGAGGGCAGGGTGCTAAGGATGGATGCCTGGGCAGCCCACCTCCCATTCCCATTGTCTCCTAGCGACAAGGCAGGTTCGATTGCTGGCTCTGGCGGAGCTACGCAGGGCGCTGAGTGGAGATGGACTCTCCTGAGGATGGGTCATCATGTGGGTTTGTGTCCATGGAGACCTAGGAATGTGGCAGTGGCTCGGGGGCCAGGAAGTATTCTCCGAACTTTAAAATTGGATACAGCTCCAAAGAGTAAGTTTCCCCTGTGGAGATGAGAGGTGTTCTGATGGGTGCCTCCGGAAACCTCCGTTTGCTGGTATTGGAATGCAGGCCTCTGAGGAGAGACGCCTGGAAGCCAACCAAAGGGTTCAGAGGAAGGCCTAACAGACTGTCCGGTTCCATCTTGTCTCTCTGGGGACATCCGTCTGCTTTTCTGCGTGGAGGGAGTTGCTCAGCTTGTGTCAGATCACCCCTGGGTGTCCAGGGCAGCCTACACTATTGGGATGGCCTCGGGGATCTTGGAGCCTTCTCCTAATCTGTAGGTTTGTGGCCAGTGGAATGGGCAGAGTTTCCTTGGAGAGGGCAGGCACAGTCCTGCGCTGAGGCCCCAGGGGCCCCAGCGTTGAGGGTGTGTGGGACAGGGCTGCGGGGCCTGAAGTCTGAAAACTCAAACTCGGCTTAGGTTTGGGGCCGAGGGTATGGCATGCCCCATCCACCGACCGTGATGGGAGCTGCTCTGGATTTGAATGAAGGGCGAGTGTGCGTCCTTTGCTCAGGCTTCTGTGTCTGGATTTTGTGTCAAGGAGGGCTGTGGAATCAAGGGGTGGCCTCCTGGGCCATGGATGCGCCTCCCTCTCTGGGGATTTGGCCTGGCTTCCAAGAGTTTCAGGTCATTCTGCGGGAAGGGAGGAGTCCTGTATTCTGCCTCAGGTGTCCCTCCCAAAGAGGGATTCCAGAGCAGAGCCCTGGGTCCCGGCGATCGGAAAACCCAAACTCGGGTTAGGATGGGGGCCGAAGGGGCATGGGAAGCCCCGGAGGTGGGCTCGCGTTCCAGTCACAGAGAGACCTGATTGGAGCACGAGGCTTATGGTGAGGGTCACCAGGCGTCTTTGTGCCCAAGGCGACCCTGAAGCATGGGCGTGGCCTCCTGGGCCATGCAGGTTTCTCCTACCCTGAAGGTTGGACACCAGGCCAACAGCAAGGTTTCTTGGATGGGGATGGAGGAGTTCAGATTTCTGCATCAGGTTCCTTCCTGTCCGAGGATTGGAGATAAGGTCTAGGTTCTCAATCCTGAACACCCAGCTTGGGAAGAGATGACAGCCTAGGGTCATGGCGGGTCTAATGTGTTGGGTGTCGGTCGGGATGTCAGGGCTCAGGCAGTGTCAGACAGAGCATGAGTGCCCATGGCAACCTCAAGAATTGGAGTGCAGTAGAGTGGCGTGCAGGTGGATCCTCCTTGGGTGTTTCTGGGTAGTCGCCTAAGGCCACGTTTTTCTTCTGGTGGGAAGGCAGACTGCTGCATTGTGGCTCCAGAATTGCCAATCTGGAGGGCTTGAGGGGGGCAGGAAGGTGAGGACGGAAGTCTGAGAACACAAGCTAGGGTGAGATTTCGGGCGAGGGCACTCTGCGGAGGCTGAAATGGGATCCTCTGCATCTGGAGACAGGGCGAGGATCCGACATTGGCTCAGGTTGGAGACTGTGTCCATTATGGCCCCATCAGGAAGTGGGGGCCCACACGAAGCCACGGAGGTTTTCCCATGCTGGGAGTTGAGAGATGCTCCAAAGCGCAAGGATTCCTACTGCGGGACAGTCGAGTCCTGTGAGATGGCTCCAGGACGCCCCATACAGAAAGACTGGAGGGCAGGGTGCTAAGGATGGATGCCTGGGCAGCCCACCTCCCATTCCCATTGTCTCCTAGCGACAAGGCAGGTTCGATTGCTGGCTCTGGCGGAGCTACGCAGGGCGCTGAGTGGAGATGGACTCTCCTGAGGATGGGTCATCATATGGGTTTGTGTCCATGGAGACCTAGGAATGTGGCAGTGGCTCGGGGGCCAGGAAGGATTCTCCGAACTTTAGGATTGGACACAGCTCCAAAGAGTAAGTTTCCCCTGTGGAGATGAGAGGTGTTCTGATGGGTGCCTCCGGAAACCTCCGTTTGCTGGTATTGGAATGCAGGCCTCTGAGGAGAGACGCCTGGAAGCCAACCAAAGGGTTCAGAGGAAGGCCTAACAGACTGTCCGGTTCCATCTTGTCTCTCTGGGGACATCCGTCTGCTTTTCTGCGTGGAGGGAGTTGCTCAGCTTGTGTCAGATCACCCCTGGGTGTCCAGGGCAGCCTACACTATTGGGATGGCCTCGGGGATCTTGGAGCCTTCTCCTAATCTGTAGGTTTGTGGCCAGTGGAATGGGCAGAGTTTCCTTGGAGAGGGCAGGCACAGTCCTGCGCTGAGGCCCCAGGGGCCCCAGCGTTGAGGGTGTGTGGGACAGGGCTGCGGGGCCTGAAGTCTGAAAACTCAAACTCGGCTTAGGTTTGGGGCCGAGGGTATGGCAGGCCCCATCCACCGACCGTGATGGGAGCTGCTCTGGATTTGAATGAAGGGCGAGTGTGCGTCCTTTGCTCAGGCTTCTGTGTCTGGATTTTGTGTCAAGGAGGGCTGTGGAATGGAGGGGTGGCCTCCTGGGCCATGGATGAGCCTCCCACTCTGGGAATTTGGCCTGGCTTCCAAGAGTTTCAGGTCATTCTGCGGGAAGGGAGGAGTCCTGTATTCTGCCTCAGGTGTCCCACCCAAAGAGGGATTCCAGAGCAGAGCCCTGGGTCCCGGCGACCGGAAAACACAAACTCGGGTTAGCATGGGGGCCCAAGGGGCATGGGAAGCCCTCGAGGCGGGCTCGTGAGCCAGCCACTGAGAGACCTGATTGGAGCACGAGGCTTATGGTGAGGGTCACCAGGCGTCTTTGTGTCCAAGGCGACCCTGAAGCATGGGCGTGGCCTCCTGGGCCATGCAGGTTTCTCCTACCCTGAAGGTTGGACATCAGGCCAACAGCAAGGTTTCTTGGATGGGGATGGAGGAGTTCAGATCTGCATCAGGTTCCCTCCTGTCCGAGGATTGGTGATAAGGTCTAGGTTCTGAATCCTGAACAACCAGCTTGCGAAGAGATGACAGCCTAAGGTCATGGCGGGTCTAATGTGATGGGTGTCGGTCGGGATGTCAGGGCTCAGGCCGTGTCAGACAGAGCATGAGTGCCCATGGCAACCTCGAGAATTGGAGTGCAGTAGAGTGGCGTGCAGGTGGATCCTCATTGGGTGTTTCTGGGTAGTCGCCTAGGGCCACGTTTTTCTTCTGGTGGGAAGGCAGACTGCTGTATTGTGGCTCCAGAATTGCCAATCTGGAGGGCTTGGTGGGGGCAGGAAAGTGAGGACGGAAGTCTGAGAACACAAGCTGGGGTGAGATTTCGGGCGGGGCACTCTGCAGAGGCTGAAATGAGATCTCCTGCATCTGGAGACAGGGCGAGGATCCGACATTGGCTCAGGTTGGAGACTGTGTCCATTATGGCCCCATCAGGAAGTGGGGGCCCTCACGAAGCCACGGAGGTTTTCCCATGCTGGGAGTTATGAGATGCTCCAAAGCGCAAGGATTCCTACTGCGGGACAGTCGAGTCCTGTGAGATGGCTCCAGGACGCCCCATATAGAAAGACTGGAGGGCAGGGTGCTAAGGATGGATGCCTGTGCGTCCCACTTCCCATTCCCATTGTCTCCTAGCGACAAGGCAGGTTCGATTGCTGAGTCTGGCGGATCTACGCAGGGCGCTGAGTGGAGATGGACTCTCCTGAGGATGGGTCATCATGTGGGATTGTGTCCATGGAAACCTAGGAATGTGGCAGTGGCTCGGGGGCCCGGCAGGATTCTCCGAACTTTAGGATTGGACACAGCTCCAAAGAGTAAGTCTCCCCTGTGGAGATGAGCGGTGTTCTGATGGGTGCCTCAGGAAACCTCATTTGCTGGTACTGGAATGCAGGCCTCTGAGGAGAGACGCCTGGAAACCAACCAAAGGGTTCAGAGGAAGGCCTAACAGACTGTCCGGTTCCAACTTCTGTCTCTGGGGACATCCGTCTGCTTTTCTGCGTGGAGGGAGTTGCTCAGCTTGTGTCAGATCACCCCTGGGTGTCCAGGGCAGCCTACACTATTGGGATGGCCTCGGGGATCTTGGAGCCTTCTCCTAATCTGTAGGTTTGTGGCCAGTGAAATGGGCAGAGTTTCCTTGGAGAGGGCAGGCACAGTCCTGCGCTGAGGCCCCAGGGGCCCCAGCGTTGAGGGTGTGTGGGACAGGGCTGCAGGCGCTGAAGTCTGAAAACTCAAACTCGGCTTAGGTTTGGGGCCGAGGGTATGTCAGGCCCCATCTACCGACCGTGATGGGAGCTGCTCTGGATTTGAATGAAGGGCGAGTGTGCGTCCTTTTCTCAGGCTTCTGTGTCTGGATTTTGTGTCAAGGAGGGCTGTGGAATGGAGGGGTGGCCTCCTGGGCCGTGGATGAGCCTCCCTCTCTGGGGATTTGGCCTGGCTTCCAAGAGTTTCAGGTCATTCTGCGGGAAGGGAGGAGTCCAGTATTCTGCCTCAGGTGTCCGTCCCAAAGAGGGATTCCAGAGCAGAGCCCTGGGTCCCGGCGACCGGAAAACCCAAACTCGGGTTAGGATGGGGGCCCAAGGGGCATGGGAAGCTCCCTAGGCGGGCTCGTGGTCCAGCCACTGAGAGTCCTGATTGGAGCACGAGGCTTATGGTGAGGGTCACTAGGCGTCTTTGTGCCCAAGGCGACCCTGAAGCATGGGCGTGGCCTCCTGGGCCATGCAGGTTTCTCCTACCCTGAAGGTTGGACACCAGGCCAAGAGCAAGGTTTCTTGGATGGGGATGGAGGAGTTCAGATTTCTGCATCAGGTTCCTTCCTGTACGAGGATTGGAGATAAGGTCTAGGTTCTCAATCCTGAACACCCAGCTTGGGAAGAGATGACAGCCTAAGGTCATGGCGTGTCTGATGTGATGGGTGTCGGTTGGGATGTCAGGGCTCAGGCCGTGTCAGACAGAGCATGAGTGCCCATGGCAACCTCGAGAATTGGAGTGCAGTAGTGTGGCGTGCAGGTGGATCCTCATTGGGTGTTTCTTGGTAGTCGCCTAGGGCCACGTTTTTCTTCTGGTGGGAAGGCAGACTGCTGCATTGTGGCTCCAGAATTGCCAATCTGGAGGGCTTGGGGGGGCAGGAAGGTGAGGACGGAAGTCTGAGAACACAAGCAAGGGTGAGATTTCGGGCGAAGGCACTCTGCAGAGGCTGAAATGAGATCTCCTGCATCTGGAGACAGGGCGAGGATCCGACATTGGCTCAGGTTGGAGACTGTGTCCATTATGGCCCCATCAGGAATTGGGGGCCCTCACGAAGCCACGGAGGTTTTCTCATGCTGGGAGTTGAGAGCGCAAGGATTCCTACTCCGGGACAGTCGAGTCCTGTGAGATGGCTCCAGGACGCCCCATACAGAAAGACTGGAGGGCAGGGTGCTAAGGATGGATGCCTGGGCAGCCCACCTCCCATTCCCATTGTCTCCTAGCGACAAGGCAGGTTCGATTGCTGGCTCTGGCGGAGCTACGCAGGGCGCTGAGTGGAGATGGACTCTCCTGAGGATGGGTCATCATGTGGGTTTGTGTCCATGGAGACCTAGGAATGTGGCAGTGGCTCGGGGGCCAGGAAGTATTCTCCGAACTTTAGGATTGGACACAGCTCCAAAGAGTAAGTTTCCCCTGTGGAGATGAGAGGTGTTCTGATGGGTGCCTCCGGAAACCTCCGTTTGCTGGTATTGGAATGCAGGCCTCTGAGGAGAGACGCCTGGAAGCCAACCAAAGGGTTCAGAGGAAGGCCTAACAGACTGTCCGGTTCCATCTTGTCTCTCTGGGGACATCCGTCTGCTTTTCTGCGTGGAGGGAGTTGCTCAGCTTGTGTCAGATCACCCCTGGGTGTCCAGGGCAGCCTACACTATTGGGATGGCATCGGGGATCTTGGAGCCTTCTCCTAATCTGTAGGTTTGTGGCCAGTGGAATGGGCAGAGTTTCCTTGGAGAGGGCAGGCACAGTCCTGCGCTGTGGACCCAGGGGCCCCAGCGTTGAGGATGTGTGGGACAGGGCTGCGGGGCCTGAAGTCTGAAAACTCAAACTCGGCTTAGGTTTGGGGCCGAGGGTATGGCATGCCCCATCCACCGACCGTGATGGGAGCTGCTCTGGATTTGAATGAAGGGCGAGTGTGCGTCCTTTGCTCAGGCTTCTGTGTCTGGATTTTGTGTCAAGGAGGGCTGTGGAATCGAGGGGTGGCCTCCTGGGCCATGGATGCGCCTCCCTCTCTGGGGATTTGGCCTGGCTTCCAAGAGTTTCAGGTCATTCTGCGGGAAGGGAGGAGTCCTGTATTCTGCCTCAGGTGTCCCTCCCAAAGAGGGATTCCAGAGCAGAGCCCTGGGTCCCGGCGATCGGAAAACCCAAACTCGGGTTAGGATGGGGGCCGAAGGGGCATGGGAAGCCCCGGAGGTGGGCTCGCGTTCCAGTCACAGAGAGACCTGATTGGAGCACGAGGCTTATGGTGAGGGTCACCAGGTGTCTTTGTGCCCAAGGCGACCCTGAAGCATGGGCGTGGCCTCCTGGGCCATGCAGGTTTCTCCTACCCTGAAGGTTGGACACCAGGCCAACAGCAAGGTTTCTTGGATGGGGATGGAGGAGTTCAGATTTCTGCATCAGGTTCCTTCCTGTATGAGGATTGGAGATAAGGTCTAGGTTCTCAATCCTGAACACCCAGCTTGGGAAGAGATGACAGCCTAGGGTCATGGCGGGTCTAATGTGTTGGGTGTCGGTCGGGATGTCAGGGCTCAGGCAGTGTCAGACAGAGCATGAGTGCCCATGGCAACCTCAAGAATTGGAGTGCAGTAGAGTGGCGTGCAGGTGGATCCTCCTTGGGTGTTTCTGGGTAGTCGCCTAAGGCCACGTTTTTCTTCTGGTGGGAAGGCAGACTGCTGCATTGTGGCTCCAGAATTGCCAATCTGGAGGGCTTGAGGGGGGCAGGAAGGTGAGGACGGAAGTCTGAGAACACAAGCTAGGGTGAGATTTCGGGCGAGGGCACTCTGCGGAGGCTGAAATTGGATCCTCTGCATCTGGAGACAGGGCGAGGATCCGACATTGGCTCAGGTTGGAGACTGTGTCCATTATGGCCCCATCAGGAAGTGGGGGCCCACACGAAGCCACGGAGGTTTTCCCATGCTGGGAGTTGAGAGATGCTCCAAAGCGCAAGGATTCCTACTGCGGGACAGTCGAGTCCTGTGAGATGGCTCCAGGACGCCCCATACAGAAAGACTGGAGGGCAGGGTGCTAAGGATGGATGCCTGGGCAGCCCACCTCCCATTCCCATTGTCTCCTAGCGACAAGGCAGGTTCGATTGCTGGCTCTGGCGGAGCTACGCAGGGCGCTGAGTGGAGATGGACTCTCCTGAGGATGGGTCATCATATGGGTTTGTGTCCATGGAGACCTAGGAATGTGGCAGTGGCTCGGGGGCCAGGAAGGATTCTCCGAACTTTAGGATTGGACACAGCTCCAAAGAGTAAGTTTCCCCTGTGGAGATGAGAGGTGTTCTGATGGGTGCCTCCGGAAACCTCCGTTTGCTGGTATTGGAATGCAGGCCTCTGAGGAGAGACGCCTGGAAGCCAACCAAAGGGTTCAGAGGAAGGCCTAACAGACTGTCCGGTTCCATCTTGTCTCTCTGGGGACATCCGTCTGCTTTTCTGCGTGGAGGGAGTTGCTCAGCTTGTGTCAGATCACCCCTGGGTGTCCAGGGCAGCCTACACTATTGGGATGGCCTCGGGGATCTTGGAGCCTTCTCCTAATCTGTAGGTTTGTGGCCAGTGGAATGGGCAGAGTTTCCTTGGAGAGGGCAGGCACAGTCCTGCGCTGAGGCCCCAGGGGCCCCAGCGTTGAGGGTGTGTGGGACAGGGCTGCGGGGCCTGAAGTCTGAAAACTCAAACTCGGCTTAGGTTTGGGGCCGAGGGTATGGCAGGCCCCATCCACCGACCGTGATGGGAGCTGCTCTGGATTTGAATGAAGGGCGAGTGTGCGTCCTTTGCTCAGGCTTCTGTGTCTGGATTTTGTGTCAAGGAGGGCTGTGGAATGGAGGGGTGGCCTCCTGGGCCATGGATGAGCCTCCCACTCTGGGAATTTGGCCTGGCTTCCAAGGGTTTCAGGTCATTCTGCGGGAAGGGAGGAGTCCTGTATTCTGCCTCAGGTGTCCCACCCAAAGAGGGATTCCAGAGCAGAGCCCTGGGTCCCGGCGACCGGAAAACACAAACTCGGGTTAGCATGGGGGCCCAAGGGGCATGGGAAGCCCTCGAGGCGGGCTCGTGGTACAGCCACTGAGAGACCTGATTGGAGCACGAGGCTTATGGTGAGGGTCACCAGGCGTCTTTGTGTCCAAGGCGACCCTGAAGCATGGGCGTGGCCTCCTGGGCCATGCAGGTTTCTCCTACCCTGAAGGTTGGACATCAGGCCAACAGCAAGGTTTCTTGGATGGGGATGGAGGAGTTCAGATCTGCATCAGGTTCCCTCCTGTCCGAGGATTGGTGATAAGGTCTAGGTTCTGAATCCTGAACAACCAGCTTGGGAAGAGATGACAGCCTAAGGTCATGGCGGGTCTGATGTGATGGGTGTCGGTCGGGATGTCAGGGCTCAGGCCGTGTCAGACAGAGCATGAGTGCCCATGGCAACCTCGAGAATTGGAGTGCAGTAGTGTGGCGTGCAGGTGGATCCTCATTGGGTGTTTCTGGGTAGTCGCCTAGGGCCACGTTTTTCTTCTGGTGGGAAGGCAGACTGCTGTATTGTGGCTCCAGAATTGCCAATCTGGAGGGCTTGGTGGGGGCAGGAAAGTGAGGACGGAAGTCTGAGAACACAAGCTGGGGTGAGATTTCGGGCGGGGCACTCTGCAGAGGCTGAAATGAGATCTCCTGCATCTGGAGACAGGGCGAGGATCCGACATTGGCTCAGGTTGGAGACTGTGTCCATTATGGCCCCATCAGGAAGTGGGGGCCCTCACGAAGCCACGGAGGTTTTCCCATGCTGGGAGTTGTGAGATGCTCCAAAGCGCAAGGATTCCTACTGCGGGACAGTCGAGTCCTGTGAGATGGCTCCAGGACGCCCCATATAGAAAGACTGGAGGGCAGGGTGCTAAGGATGGATGCCTGGGCATCCCACTTCCCATTCCCATTGTCTCCTAGCGACAAGGCAGGTTCGATTGCTGAGTCTGGCGGAGCTACGCAGGGCGCTGAGTGGAGATGGACTCTCCTGAGGATGGGTCATCATGTGGGATTGTGTCCATGGAGACCTAGGAATGTGGCAGTGGCTCGGGGGCCCGGCAGGATTCTCCGAACTTTAGGATTGGACACAGCTCCAAAGAGTAAGTCTCCCCTGTGGAGATGAGCGGTGTTCTGATGGGTGCCTCAGGAAACCTCATTTACTGGTACTGGAATGCAGGCCTCTGAGGAGAGACGCCTGGAAACCAACCAAAGGGTTCAGAGGAAGGCCTAACAGACTGTCCGGTTCCAACTTCTGTCTCTGGGGACATCCGTCTGCTTTTCTGCGTGGAGGGAGTTGCTCAGCTTGTGTCAGATCACCCCTGGGTGTCCAGGGCAGCCTACACTATTGGGATGGCCTCGGGGATCTTGGAGCCTTCTCCTAATCTGTAGGTTTGTGGCCAGTGAAATGGGCAGAGTTTCCTTGGAGAGGGCAGGCACAGTCCTGTGCTGTGGCCCCAGGGGCCCCAGCGTTGAGGGTGTGTGGGACAGGGCTGCGGGCGCTGAAGTCTGAAAACTCAAACTCGGCTTAGGTTTGGGGCCGAGGGTATGTCAGGCCCCATCTACCGACCGTGATGGGAGCTGCTCTGGATTTGAATGAAGGGCGAGTGTGCGTCCTTTTCTCAGGCTTCTGTGTCTGGATTTTGTGTCAAGGAGGGCTGTGGAATGGAGGGGTGGCCTCCTGGGCATGGATGAGCCTCCCTCTCTGGGGATTTGGCCTGGCTTCCAAGAGTTTCAGGTCATTCTGCGGGAAGGGAGGAGTCCTGTATTCTGCCTCAGGTGTCCGTCCCAAAGAGGGATTCCAGAGCAGAGCCCTGGGTCCCGGCGACCGGAAAACCCAAACTCGGGTTAGGATGGGGGCCCAAGGGGCATGGGAAGCCCCCTAGGCGGGCTCGTGGTCCAGCCACTGAGAGTCCTGATTGGAGCACGAGGCTTATGGTGAGGGTCACTAGGCGTCTTTGTGCCCAAGGCGACCCTGAAGCATGGGCGTGGCCTCCTGGGCCATGCAGGTTTCTCCTACCCTGAAGGTTGGACACCAGGCCAAGAGCAAGGTTTCTTGGATGGGGATGGAGGAGTTCAGATTTCTGCATCAGGTTCCTTCCTGTACGAGGATTGGAGATAAGGTCTAGGTTCTCAATCCTGAACACCCAGCTTGGGAAGAGATGACAGCCTAAGGTCATGGCGTGTCTGATGTGATGGGTGTCGGTCGGGATGTCAGGGCTCAGGCCGTGTCAGACAGAGCATGAGTGCCCATGGCAACCTCGAGAATTGGAGTGCAGTAGTGTGGCGTGCAGGTGGATCCTCATTGGGTGTTTCTTGGTAGTCGCCTTGGGCCACGTTTTTCTTCTGGTGGGAAGGCAGACTGCTGCATTGTGGCTCCAGAATTGCCAATCTGGAGGGCTTGGGGGGGCAGGAAGGTGAGGACGGAAGTCTGAGAACACAAGCAAGGGTGAGATTTCGGGCGAAGGCACTCTGCAGAGGCTGAAATGAGATCTCCTGCATCTGGAGACAGGGCGAGGATCCGACATTGGCTCAGGTTGGAGACTGTGTCCATTATGGCCCCATCAGGAATTGGGGGCCCTCACGAAGCCACGGAGGTTTTCCCATGCTGGGAGTTGAGAGATGCTCCAAAGCGCAAGGATTCCTACTGCGGGACAGTCGAGCCCTGTGAGATGGCTCCAGGACGCCCCATACAGAAAGACTGGAGGGCAGGGTGCTAAGGATGGATGCCTGGGCAGCCCACCTCCCATTCCCATTGTCTCCTAGCGACAAGGCAGGTTCGATTGCTGGCTCTGGCGGAGCTACGCAGGGCGCTGAGTGGAGATGGACTCTCCTGAGGATGGGTCATCATGTGGGTTTGTGTCCATGGAGACCTAGGAATGTGGCAGTGGCTCGGGGGCCAGGAAGTATTCTCCGAACTTTAGGATTGGACACAGCTCCAAAGAGTAAGTTTCCCCTGTGGAGATGAGAGGTGTTCTGATGGGTGCCCCCGGAAACCTCCGTTTGCTGGTATTGGAATGCAGGCCTCTGAGGAGAGACGCCTGGAAGCCAACCAAAGGGTTCAGAGGAAGGCCTAACAGACTGTCCGGTTCCATCTTGTCTCTCTGGGGACATCCGTCTGCTTTTCTGCGTGGAGGGAGTTGCTCAGCTTGTGTCAGATCACCCCTGGGTGTCCAGGGCAGCCTACACTATTGGGATGGCCTCGGGGATCTTGGAGCCTTCTCCTAATCTGTAGGTTTGTGGCCAGTGGAATGGGCAGAGTTTCCTTGGAGAGGGCAGGCACAGTCCTGCGCTGTGGACCCAGGGGCCCCAGCGTTGAGGATGTGTGGGACAGGGCTGCGGGGCCTGAAGTCTGAAAACTCAAACTCGGCTTAGGTTTGGGGCCGAGGGTATGGCATGCCCCATCCACCGACCGTGATGGGAGCTGCTCTGGATTTGAATGAAGGGCGAGTGTGCGTCCTTTGCTCAGGCTTCTGTGTCTGGATTTTGTGTCAAGGAGGGCTGTGGAATCGAGGGGTGGCCTCCTGGGCCATGGATGCGCCTCCCTCTCTGGGGATTTGGCCTGGCTTCCAAGAGTTTCAGGTCATTCTGCGGGAAGGGAGGAGTCCTGTATTCTGCCTCAGGTGTCCCTCCCAAAGAGGGATTCCAGAGCAGAGCCCTGGGTCCCGGCGATCGGAAAACCCAAACTCGGGTTAGGATGGGGGCCGAAGGGGCATGGGAAGCCCCGGAGGTGGGCTCGCGTTCCAGTCACAGAGAGACCTGATTGGAGCACGAGGCTTATGGTGAGGGTCACCAGGTGTCTTTGTGCCCAAGGCGACCCTGAAGCATGGGCGTGGCCTCCTGGGCCATGCAGGTTTCTCCTACCCTGAAGGTTGGACACCAGGCCAACAGCAAGGTTTCTTGGATGGGGATGGAGGAGTTCAGATTTCTGCATCAGGTTCCTTCCTGTATGAGGATTGGAGATAAGGTCTAGGTTCTCAATCCTGAACACCCAGTTTGGGAAGAGATGACAGCCTAGGGTCATGGCGGGTCTAATGTGTTGGGTGTCGTTCGGGATGTCAGGGCTCAGGCAGTGTCAGACAGAGCATGAGTGCCCATGGCAACCTCAAGAATTGGAGTGCAGTAGAGTGGCGTGCAGGTGGATCCTCCTTGGGTGTTTCTGGGTAGTCGCCTAAGGCCACGTTTTTCTTCTGGTGGGAAGGCAGACTGCTGCATTGTGGCTCCAGAATTGCCAATCTGGAGGGCTTGAGGGGGGCAGGAAGGTGAGGACGGAAGTCTGAGAACACAAGCTAGGGTGAGATTTCGGGCGAGGGCACTCTGCGGAGGCTGAAATTGGATCCTCTGCATCTGGAGACAGGGCGAGGATCCGACATTGGCTCAGGTTGGAGACTGTGTCCATTATGGCCCCATCAGGAAGTGGGGGCCCACACGAAGCCACGGAGGTTTTCCCATGCTGGGAGTTGAGAGATGCTCCAAAGCGCAAGGATTCCTACTGCGGGACAGTCGAGTCCTGTGAGATGGCTCCAGGACGCCCCATACAGAAAGACTGGAGGGCAGGGTGCTAAGGATGGATGCCTGGGCAGCCCACCTCCCATTCCCATTGTCTCCTAGCGACAAGGCAGGTTCGATTGCTGGCTCTGGCGGAGCTACGCAGGGCGCTGAGTGGAGATGGACTCTCCTGAGGATGGGTCATCATATGGGTTTGTGTCCATGGAGACCTAGGAATGTGGCAGTGGCTCGGGGGCCAGGAAGGATTCTCCGAACTTTAGGATTGGACACAGCTCCAAAGAGTAAGTTTCCCCTGTGGAGATGAGAGGTGTTCTGATGGGTGCCTCCGGAAACCTCCGTTTGCTGGTATTGGAATGCAGGCCTCTGAGGAGAGACGCCTGGAAGCCAACCAAAGGGTTCAGAGGAAGGCCTAACAGACTGTCCGGTTCCATCTTGTCTCTCTGGGGACATCCGTCTGCTTTTCTGCGTGGAGGGAGTTGCTCAGCTTGTGTCAGATCACCCCTGGGTGTCCAGGGCAGCCTACACTATTGGGATGGCCTCGGGGATCTTGGAGCCTTCTCCTAATCTGTAGGTTTGTGGCCAGTGGAATGGGCAGAGTTTCCTTGGAGAGGGCAGGCACAGTCCTGCGCTGAGGCCCCAGGGGCCCCAGCGTTGAGGGTGTGTGGGACAGGGCTGCGGGGCCTGAAGTCTGAAAACTCAAACTCGGCTTAGGTTTGGGGCCGAGGGTATGGCAGGCCCCATCCACCGACCGTGATGGGAGCTGCTCTGGATTTGAATGAAGGGCGAGTGTGCGTCCTTTGCTCAGGCTTCTGTGTCTGGATTTTGTGTCAAGGAGGGCTGTGGAATGGAGGGGTGGCCTCCTGGGCCATGGATGAGCCTCCCACTCTGGGAATTTGGCCTGGCTTCCAAGAGTTTCAGGTCATTCTGCGGGAAGGGAGGAGTCCTGTATTCTGCCTCAGGTGTCCCACCCAAAGAGGGATTCCAGAGCAGAGCCCTGGGTCCCGGCGACCGGAAAACACAAACTCGGGTTAGCATGGGGGCCCAAGGGGCATGGGAAGCCCTCGAGGCGGGCTCGTGGTCCAGCCACTGAGAGACCTGATTGGAGCACGAGGCTTATGGTGAGGGTCACCAGGCGTCTTTGTGTCCAAGGCGACCCTGAAGCATGGGCGTGGCCTCCTGGGCCATGCAGGTTTCTCCTACCCTGAAGGTTGGACATCAGGCCAACAGCAAGGTTTCTTGGATGGGGATGGAGGAGTTCAGATCTGCATCAGGTTCCCTCCTGTCCGAGGATTGGTGATAAGGTCTAGGTTCTGAATCCTGAACAACCAGCTTGGGAAGAGATGACAGCCTAAGGTCATGGCGGGTCTGATGTGATGGGTGTCGGTCGGGATGTCAGGGCTCAGGCCGTGTCAGACAGAGCATGAGTGCCCATGGCAACCTCGAGAATTGGAGTGCAGTAGTGTGGCGTGCAGGTGGATCCTCATTGGGTGTTTCTGGGTAGTCGCCTAGGGCCACGTTTTTCTTCTGGTGGGAAGGCAGACTGCTGTATTGTGGCTCCAGAATTGCCAATCTGGAGGGCTTGGTGGGGGCAGGAAAGTGAGGACGGAAGTCTGAGAACACAAGCTGGGGTGAGATTTCGGGCGGGGCACTCTGCAGAGGCTGAAATGAGATCTCCTGCATCTGGAGACAGGGCGAGGATCCGACATTGGCTCAGGTTGGAGACTGTGTCCATTATGGCCCCATCAGGAAGTGGGGGCCCTCACGAAGCCACGGAGGTTTTCCCATGCTGGGAGTTGTGAGATGCTCCAAAGCGCAAGGATTCCTACTGCGGGACAGTCGAGTCCTGTGAGATGGCTCCAGGACGCCCCATATAGAAAGACTGGAGGGCAGGGTGCTAAGGATGGATGCCTGGGCATCCCACTTCCCATTCCCATTGTCTCCTAGCGACAAGGCAGGTTCGATTGCTGAGTCTGGCGGAGCTACGCAGGGCGCTGAGTGGAGATGGACTCTCCTGAGGATGGGTCATCATGTGGGATTGTGTCCATGGAGACCTAGGAATGTGGCAGTGGCTCGGGGGCCCGGCAGGATTCTCCGAACTTTAGGATTGGACACAGCTCCAAAGAGTAAGTCTCCCCTGTGGAGATGAGCGGTGTTCTGATGGGTGCCTCAGGAAACCTCATTTACTGGTACTGGAATGCAGGCCTCTGAGGAGAGACGCCTGGAAACCAACCAAAGGGTTCAGAGGAAGGCCTAACAGACTGTCCGGTTCCAACTTCTGTCTCTGGGGACATCCGTCTGCTTTTCTGCGTGGAGGGAGTTGCTCAGCTTGTGTCAGATCACCCCTGGGTGTCCAGGGCAGCCTACACTATTGGGATGGCCTCGGGGATCTTGGAGCCTTCTCCTAATCTGTAGGTTTGTGGCCAGTGAAATGGGCAGAGTTTCCTTGGAGAGGGCAGGCACAGTCCTGTGCTGTGGCCCCAGGGGCCCCAGCGTTGAGGGTGTGTGGGAGAGGGCTGCGGGCGCTGAAGTCTGAAAACTCAAACTCGGCTTAGGTTTGGGGCCGAGGGTATGTCAGGCCCCATCTACCGACCGTGATGGGAGCTGCTCTGGATTTGAATGAAGGGCGAGTGTGCGTCCTTTTCTCAGGCTTCTGTGTCTGGATTTTGTGTCAAGGAGGGCTGTGGAATGGAGGGGTGGCCTCCTGGGCATGGATGAGCCTCCCTCTCTGGGGATTTGGCCTGGCTTCCAAGAGTTTCAGGTCATTCTGCGGGAAGGGAGGAGTCCTGTATTCTGCCTCAGGTGTCCGTCCCAAAGAGGGATTCCAGAGCAGAGCCCTGGGTCCCGGCGACCGGAAAACCCAAACTCGGGTTAGGATGGGGGCCCAAGGGGCATGGGAAGCCCCCTAGGCGGGCTCGTGGTCCAGCCACTGAGAGTCCTGATTGGAGCACGAGGCTTATGGTGAGGGTCACTAGGCGTCTTTGTGCCCAAGGCGACCCTGAAGCATGGGCGTGGCCTCCTGGGCCATGCAGGTTTCTCCTACCCTGAAGGTTGGACACCAGGCCAAGAGCAAGGTTTCTTGGATGGGGATGGAGGAGTTCAGATTTCTGCATCAGGTTCCTTCCTGTACGAGGATTGGAGATAAGGTCTAGGTTCTCAATCCTGAACACCCAGCTTGGGAAGAGATGACAGCCTAAGGTCATGGCGTGTCTGATGTGATGGGTGTCGGTCGGGATGTCAGGGCTCAGGCCGTGTCAGACAGAGCATGAGTGCCCATGGCAACCTCGAGAATTGGAGTGCAGTAGTGTGGCGTGCAGGTGGATCCTCATTGGGTGTTTCTTGGTAGTCGCCTTGGGCCACGTTTTTCTTCTGGTGGGAAGGCAGACTGCTGCATTGTGGCTCCAGAATTGCCAATCTGGAGGGCTTGGGGGGGCAGGAAGGTGAGGACGGAAGTCTGAGAACACAAGCAAGGGTGAGATTTCGGGCGAAGGCACTCTGCAGAGGCTGAAATGAGATCTCCTGCATCTGGAGACAGGGCGAGGATCCGACATTGGCTCAGGTTGGAGACTGTGTCCATTATGGCCCCATCAGGAATTGGGGGCCCTCACGAAGCCACGGAGGTTTTCCCATGCTGGGAGTTGAGAGATGCTCCAAAGCGCAAGGATTCCTACTGCGGGACAGTCGAGTCCTGTGAGATGGCTCCAGGACGCCCCATACAGAAAGACTGGAGGGCAGGGTGCTAAGGATGGATGCCTGGGCAGCCCACCTCCCATTCCCATTGTCTCCTAGCGACAAGGCAGGTTCGATTGCTGGCTCTGGCGGAGCTACGCAGGGCGCTGAGTGGAGATGGACTCTCCTGAGGATGGGTCATCATGTGGGTTTGTGTCCATGGAGACCTAGGAATGTGGCAGTGGCTCGGGGGCCAGGAAGTATTCTCCGAACTTTAGGATTGGACACAGCTCCAAAGAGTAAGTTTCCCCTGTGGAGATGAGAGGTGTTCTGATGGGTGCCCCCGGAAACCTCCGTTTGCTGGTATTGGAATGCAGGCCTCTGAGGAGAGACGCCTGGAAGCCAACCAAAGGGTTCAGAGGAAGGCCTAACAGACTGTCCGGTTCCATCTTGTCTCTCTGGGGACATCCGTCTGCTTTTCTGCGTGGAGGGAGTTGCTCAGCTTGTGTCAGATCACCCCTGGGTGTCCAGGGCAGCCTACACTATTGGGATGGCCTCGGGGATCTTGGAGCCTTCTCCTAATCTGTAGGTTTGTGGCCAGTGGAATGGGCAGAGTTTCCTTGGAGAGGGCAGGCACAGTCCTGCGCTGTGGCCCCAGGGGCCCCAGCGTTGAGGATGTGTGGGACAGGGCTGCGGGGCCTGAAGTCTGAAAACTCAAACTCGGCTTAGGTTTGGGGCCGAGGGTATGGCATGCCCCATCCACCGACCGTGATGGGAGCTGCTCTGGATTTGAATGAAGGGCGAGTGTGCGTCCTTTGCTCAGGCTTCTGTGTCTGGATTTTGTGTCAAGGAGGGCTGTGGAATCGAGGGGTGGCCTCCTGGGCCATGGATGCGCCTCCCTCTCTGGGGATTTGGCCTGGCTTCCAAGAGTTTCAGGTCATTCTGCGGGAAGGGAGGAGTCCTGTATTCTGCCTCAGGTGTCCCTCCCAAAGAGGGATTCCAGAGCAGAGCCCTGGGTCCCGGCGATCGGAAAACCCAAACTCGGGTTAGGATGGGGGCCGAAGGGGCATGGGAAGCCCCGGAGGTGGGCTCGCGTTCCAGTCACAGAGAGACCTGATTGGAGCACGAGGCTTATGGTGAGGGTCACCAGGCGTCTTTGTGCCCAAGGCGACCCTGAAGCATGGGCGTGGCCTCCTGGGCCATGCAGGTTTCTCCTACCCTGAAGGTTGGACACCAGGCCAACAGCAAGGTTTCTTGGATGGGGATGGAGGAGTTCAGATTTCTGCATCAGGTTCCTTCCTGTACGAGGATTGGAGATAAGGTCTAGGTTCTCAATCCTGAACACCCAGCTTGGGAAGAGATGACAGCCTAGGGTCATGGCGGGTCTAATGTGTTGGGTGTCGGTCGGGATGTCAGGGCTCAGGCAGTGTCAGACAGAGCATGAGTGCCCATGGCAACCTCAAGAATTGGAGTGCAGTAGAGTGGCGTGCAGGTGGATCCTCCTTGGGTGTTTCTGGGTAGTCGCCTAAGGCCACGTTTTTCTTCTGGTGGGAAGGCAGACTGCTGCATTGTGGCTCCAGAATTGCCAATCTGGAGGGCTTGAGGGGGGCAGGAAGGTGAGGACGGAAGTCTGAGAACACAAGCTAGGGTGAGATTTCGGGCGAGGGCACTCTGCGGAGGCTGAAATTGGATCCTCTGCATCTGGAGACAGGGCGAGGATCCGACATTGGCTCAGGTTGGAGACTGTGTCCATTATGGCCCCATCAGGAAGTGGGGGCCCACACGAAGCCACGGAGGTTTTCCCATGCTGGGAGTTGAGAGATGCTCCAAAGCGCAAGGATTCCTACTGCGGGACAGTCGAGTCCTGTGAGATGGCTCCAGGACGCCCCATACAGAAAGACTGGAGGGCAGGGTGCTAAGGATGGATGCCTGGGCAGCCCACCTCCCATTCCCATTGTCTCCTAGCGACAAGGCAGGTTCGATTGCTGGCTCTGGCGGAGCTACGCAGGGCGCTGAGTGGAGATGGACTCTCCTGAGGATGGGTCATCATATGGGTTTGTGTCCATGGAGACCTAGGAATGTGGCAGTGGCTCGGGGGCCAGGAAGGATTCTCCGAACTTTAGGATTGGACACAGCTCCAAAGAGTAAGTTTCCCCTGTGGAGATGAGAGGTGTTCTGATGGGTGCCTCCGGAAACCTCCGTTTGCTGGTATTGGAATGCAGGCCTCTGAGGAGAGACGCCTGGAAGCCAACCAAAGGGTTCAGAGGAAGGCCTAACAGACTGTCCGGTTCCATCTTGTCTCTCTGGGGACATCCGTCTGCTTTTCTGCGTGGAGGGAGTTGCTCAGCTTGTGTCAGATCACCCCTGGGTGTCCAGGGCAGCCTACACTATTGGGATGGCCTCGGGGATCTTGGAGCCTTCTCCTAATCTGTAGGTTTGTGGCCAGTGGAATGGGCAGAGTTTCCTTGGAGAGGGCAGGCACAGTCCTGCGCTGAGGCCCCAGGGGCCCCAGCGTTGAGGATGTGTGGGACAGGGCTGCGGGGCCTGAAGTCTGAAAACTCAAACTCGGCTTAGGTTTGGGGCCGAGGGTATGGCAGGCCCCATCCACCGACCGTGATGGGAGCTGCTCTGGATTTGAATGAAGGGCGAGTGTGCGTCCTTTGCTCAGGCTTCTGTGTCTGGATTTTGTGTCAAGGAGGGCTGTGGAATGGAGGGGTGGCCTCCTGGGCCATGGATGAGCCTCCCACTCTGGGAATTTGGCCTGGCTTCCAAGAGTTTCAGGTCATTCTGCGGGAAGGGAGGAGTCCTGTATTCTGCCTCAGGTGTCCCACCCAAAGAGGGATTCCAGAGCAGAGCCCTGGGTCCCGGCGACCGGAAAACACAAACTCGGGTTAGCATGGGGGCCCAAGGGGCATGGGAAGCCCTCGAGGCGGGCTCGTGGTCCAGCCACTGAGAGACCTGATTGGAGCACGAGGCTTATGGTGAGGGTCACCAGGCGTCTTTGTGTCCAAGGCGACCCTGAAGCATGGGCGTGGCCTCCTGGGCCATGCAGGTTTCTCCTACCCTGAAGGTTGGACATCAGGCCAACAGCAAGGTTTCTTGGATGGGGATGGAGGAGTTCAGATCTGCATCAGGTTCCCTCCTGTCCGAGGATTGGTGATAAGGTCTAGGTTCTGAATCCTGAACAACCAGCTTGGGAAGAGATGACAGCCTAAGGTCATGGCGGGTCTGATGTGATGGGTGTCGGTCGGGATGTCAGGGCTCAGGCCGTGTCAGACAGAGCATGAGTGCCCATGGCAACCTCGAGAATTGGAGTGCAGTAGAGTGGCGTGCAGGTGGATCCTCATTGGGTGTTTCTGGGTAGTCGCCTAGGGCCACGTTTTTCTTCTGGTGGGAAGGCAGACTGCTGTATTGTGGCTCCAGAATTGCCAATCTGGAGGGCTTGGTGGGGGCAGGAAAGTGAGGACGGAAGTCTGAGAACACAAGCTGGGGTGAGATTTCGGGCGGGGCACTCTGCAGAGGCTGAAATGAGATCTCCTGCATCTGGAGACAGGGCGAGGATCCGACATTGGCTCAGGTTGGAGACTGTGTCCATTATGGCCCCATCAGGAAGTGGGGGCCCTCACGAAGCCACGGAGGTTTTCCCATGCTGGGAGTTGTGAGATGCTCCAAAGCGCAAGGATTCCTACTGCGGGACAGTCGAGTCCTGTGAGATGGCTCCAGGACGCCCCATATAGAAAGACTGGAGGGCAGGGTGCTAAGGATGGATGCCTGGGCATCCCACTTCCCATTCCCATTGTCTCCTAGCGACAAGGCAGGTTCGATTGCTGAGTCTGGCGGATCTACGCAGGGCGCTGAGTGGAGATGGACTCTCCTGTGGATGGGTCATCATGTGGGATTGTGTCCATGGAAACCTAGGAATGTGGCAGTGGCTCGGGGGCCCGGCAGGATTCTCCGAACTTTAGGATTGGACACAGCTCCAAAGAGTAAGTCTCCCCTGTGGAGATGAGCGGTGTTCTGATGGGTGCCTCAGGAAACCTCATTTGCTGGTACTGGAATGCAGGCCTCTGAGGAGAGACGCCTGGAAACCAACCAAAGGGTTCAGAGGAAGGCCTAACAGACTGTCCGGTTCCAACTTCTGTCTCTGGGGACATCCGTCTGCTTTTCTGCGTGGAGGGAGTTGCTCAGCTTGTGTCAGATCACCCCTGGGTGTCCAGGGCAGCCTACACTATTGGGATGGCCTCGGGGATCTTGGAGCCTTCTCCTAATCTGTAGGTTTGTGGCCAGTGAAATGGGCAGAGTTTCCTTGGAGAGGGCAGGCACAGTCCTGCGCTGTGGCCCCAGGGGCCCCAGCGTTGAGGGTGTGTGGGACAGGGCTGCGGGCGCTGAAGTCTGAAAACTCAAACTCGGCTTAGGTTTGGGGCCGAGGGTATGTCAGGCCCCATCTACCGACCGTGATGGGAGCTGCTCTGGATTTGAATGAAGGGCGAGTGTGCGTCCTTTTCTCAGGCTTCTGTGTCTGGATTTTGTGTCAAGGAGGGCTGTGGAATGGAGGGGTGGCCTCCTGGGCCATGGATGAGCCTCCCTCTCTGGGGATTTGGCCTGGCTTCCAAGAGTTTCAGGTCATTCTGCGGGAAGGGAGGAGTCCTGTATTCTGCCTCAGGTGTCCGTCCCAAAGAGGGATTCCAGAGCAGAGCCCTGGGTCCCGACGACCGGAAAACCCAAACTCGGGTTAGGATGGGGGCCCAAGGGGCATGGGAAGCCCCCTAGGCGGGCTCGTGGTCCAGCCACTGAGAGTCCTGATTGGAGCACGAGGCTTATGGTGAGGGTCACTAGGCGTCTTTGTGCCCAAGGCGACCCTGAAGCATGGGCGTGGCCTCCTGGGCCATGCAGGTTTCTCCTACCCTGAAGGTTGGACACCAGGCCAAGAGCAAGGTTTCTTGGATGGGGATGGAGGAGTTCAGATTTCTGCTTCAGGTTCCTTCCTGTACGAGGATTGGTGATAAGGTCTAGGTTCTCAATCCTGAACACCCAGCTTGGGAAGAGATGACAGCCTAAGGTCATGGCGTGTCTGATGTGATGGGTGTCGGTCGGGATGTCAGGGCTCAGGCCGTGTCAGACAGAGCATGAGTGCCCATGGCAACCTCGAGAATTGGAGTGCAGTAGTGTGGCGTGCAGGTGGATCCTCATTGGGTGTTTCTTGGTAGTCGCCTTGGGCCACGTTTTTCTTCTGGTGGGAAGGCAGACTGCTGCATTGTGGCTCCAGAATTGCCAATCTGGAGGGCTTGGGGGGGCAGGAAGGTGAGGACGGAAGTCTGAGAACACAAGCAAGGGTGAGATTTCGGGCGAAGGCACTCTGCAGAGGCTGAAATGAGATCTCCTGCATCTGGAGACAGGGCGAGGATCCGACATTGGCTCAGGTTGGAGACTGTGTCCATTATGGCCCCATCAGGAATTGGGGGCCCTCACGAAGCCACGGAGGTTTTCCCATGCTGGGAGTTGAGAGATGCTCCAAAGCGCAAGGATTCCTACTGCGGGACAGTCGAGTCCTGTGAGATGGCTCCAGGACGCCCCATACAGAAAGACTGGAGGGCAGGGTGCTAAGGATGGATGCCTGGGCAGCCCACCTCCCATTCCCATTGTCTCCTAGCGACAAGGCAGGTTCGATTGCTGGCTCTGGCGGAGCTACGCAGGGCGCTGAGTGGAGATGGACTCTCCTGAGGATGGGTCATCATGTGGGTTTGTGTCCATGGAGACCTAGGAATGTGGCAGTGGCTCGGGGGCCAGGAAGTATTCTCCGAACTTTAGGATTGGACACAGCTCCAAAGAGTAAGTTTCCCCTGTGGAGATGAGAGGTGTTCTGATGGGTGCCCCTGGAAACCTCCGTTTGCTGGTATTGGAATGCAGGCCTCTGAGGAGAGACGCCTGGAAGCCAACCAAAGGGTTCAGAGGAAGGCCTAACAGACTGTCCGGTTCCATCTTGTCTCTCTGGGGACATCCGTCTGCTTTTCTGCGTGGAGGGAGTTGCTCAGCTTGTGTCAGATCACCCCTGGGTGTCCAGGGCAGCCTACACTATTGGGATGGCCTCGGGGATCTTGGAGCCTTCTCCTAATCTGTAGGTTTGTGGCCAGTGGAATGGGCAGAGTTTCCTTGGAGAGGGCAGGCACAGTCCTGCGCTGTGGCCCCAGGAGCCCCAGCGTTGAGGATGTGTGGGACAGGGCTGCGGGGCCTGAAGTCTGAAAACTCAAACTCGGCTTAGGTTTGGGGCCGAGGGTATGGCATGCCCCATCTACCGACCGTGATCGGAGCTGCTCTGGATTTGAATGAAGGGCGAGTGTGCGTCCTTTGCTCAGGCTTCTGTGTCTGGATTTTGTGTCAAGGAGGGCTGTGGAATCGAGGGGTGGCCTCCTGGGCCATGGATGCGCCTCCCTCTCTGGGGATTTGGCCTGGCTTCCAAGAGTTTCAGGTCATTCTGCGGGAAGGGAGGAGTCCTGTATTCTGCCTCAGGTGTCCCTCCCAAAGAGGGATTCCAGAGCAGAGCCCTGGGTCCCGGCGATCGGAAAACCCAAACTCGGGTTAGGATGGGGGCCGAAGGGGCATGGGAAGCCCCGGAGGTGGGCTCGCGTTCCAGTCACAGAGAGACCTGATTGGAGCACGAGGCTTATGGTGAGGGTCACCAGGCGTCTTTGTGCCCAAGGCGACCCTGAAGCATGGGCGTGGCCTCCTGGGCCATGCAGGTTTCTCCTACCCTGAAGGTTGGACACCAGGCCAACAGCAAGGTTTCTTGGATGGGGATGGAGGAGTTCAGATTTCTGCATCAGGTTCCTTCCTGTACGAGGATTGGAGATAAGGTCTAGGTTCTCAATCCTGAACACCCAGCTTGGGAAGAGATGACAGCCTAGGGTCATGGCGGGTCTAATGTGTTGGGTGTCGGTCGGGATGTCAGGGCTCAGGCAGTGTCAGACAGAGCATGAGTGCCCATGGCAACCTCAAGAATTGGAGTGCAGTAGAGTGGCGTGCAGGTGGATCCTCCTTGGGTGTTTCTGGGTAGTCGCCTAAGGCCACGTTTTTCTTCTGGTGGGAAGGCAGACTGCTGCATTGTGGCTCCAGAATTGCCAATCTGGAGGGCTTGAGGGGGGCAGGAAGGTGAGGACGGAAGTCTGAGAACACAAGCTAGGGTGAGATTTCGGGCGAGGGCACTCTGCGGAGGCTGAAATTGGATCCTCTGCATCTGGAGACAGGGCGAGGATCCGACATTGGCTCAGGTTGGAGACTGTGTCCATTATGGCCCCATCAGGAAGTGGGGGCCCACACGAAGCCACGGAGGTTTTCCCATGCTGGGAGTTGAGAGATGCTCCAAAGCGCAAGGATTCCTACTGCGGGACAGTCGAGTCCTGTGAGATGGCTCCAGGACGCCCCATACAGAAAGACTGGAGGGCAGGGTGCTAAGGATGGATGCCTGGGCAGCCCACCTCCCATTCCCATTGTCTCCTAGCGACAAGGCAGGTTCGATTGCTGGCTCTGGCGGAGCTACGCAGGGCGCTGAGTGGAGATGGACTCTCCTGAGGATGGGTCATCATATGGGTTTGTGTCCATGGAGACCTAGGAATGTGGCAGTGGCTCGGGGGCCAGGAAGGATTCTCCGAACTTTAGGATTGGACACAGCTCCAAAGAGTAAGTTTCCCCTGTGGAGATGAGAGGTGTTCTGATGGGTGCCTCCGGAAACCTCCGTTTGCTGGTATTGGAATGCAGGCCTCTGAGGAGAGACGCCTGGAAGCCAACCAAAGGGTTCAGAGGAAGGCCTAACAGACTGTCCGGTTCTATCTTGTCTCTCTGGGGACATCCGTCTGCTTTTCTGCGTGGAGGGAGTTGCTCAGCTTGTGTCAGATCACCCCTGGGTGTCCAGGGCAGCCTACACTATTGGGATGGCCTCGGGGATCTTGGAGCCTTCTCCTAATCTGTAGGTTTGTGGCCAGTGGAATGGGCAGAGTTTCCTTGGAGAGGGCAGGCACAGTCCTGCGCTGAGGCCCCAGGGGCCCCAGCGTTGAGGGTGTGTGGGACAGGGCTGCGGGGCCTGAAGTCTGAAAACTCAAACTCGGCTTAGGTTTGGGGCCGAGGGTATGGCAGGCCCCATCCACCGACCGTGATGGGAGCTGCTCTGGATTTGAATGAAGGGCGAGTGTGCGTCCTTTGCTCAGGCTTCTGTGTCTGGATTTTGTGTCAAGGAGGGCTGTGGAATGGAGGGGTGGCCTCCTGGGCCATGGATGAGCCTCCCACTCTGGGAATTTGGCCTGGCTTCCAAGAGTTTCAGGTCATTCTGCGGGAAGGGAGGAGTCCTGTATTCTGCCTCAGGTGTCCCACCCAAAGAGGGATTCCAGAGCAGAGCCCTGGGTCCCGGCGACCGGAAAACACAAACTCGGGTTAGCATGGGGGCCCAAGGGGCATGGGAAGCCCTCGAGGCGGGCTCGTGAGCCAGCCACTGAGAGACCTGATTGGAGCACGAGGCTTATGGTGAGGGTCACCAGGCGTCTTTGTGTCCAAGGCGACCCTGAAGCATGGGCGTGGCCTCCTGGGCCATGCAGGTTTCTCCTACCCTGAAGGTTGGACATCAGGCCAACAGCAAGGTTTCTTGGATGGGGATGGAGGAGTTCAGATCTGCATCAGGTTCCCTCCTGTCCGAGGATTGGTGATAAGGTCTAGGTTCTGAATCCTGAACAACCAGCTTGGGAAGAGATGACAGCCTAAGGTCATGGCGGGTCTGATGTGATGGGTGTCGGTCGGGATGTCAGGGCTCAGGCCGTGTCAGACAGAGCATGAGTGCCCATGGCAACCTCGAGAATTGGAGTGCAGTAGAGTGGCGTGCAGGTGGATCCTCATTGGTTGTTTCTGGGTAGTCGCCTAGGGCCACGTTTTTCTTCTGGTGGGAAGGCAGACTGCTGTATTGTGGCTCCAGAATTGCCAATCTGGAGGGCTTGGTGGGGGCAGGAAAGTGAGGACGGAAGTCTGAGAACACAAGCTGGGGTGAGATTTCGGGCGGGGCACTCTGCAGAGGCTGAAATGAGATCTCCTGCATCTGGAGACAGGGCGAGGATCCGACATTGGCTCAGGTTGGAGACTGTGTCCATTATGGCCCCATCAGGAAGTGGGGGCCCTCACGAAGCCACGGAGGTTTTCCCATGCTGGGAGTTGTGAGATGCTCCAAAGCGCAAGGATTCCTACTGCGGGACAGTCGAGTCCTGTGAGATGGCTCCAGGACGCCCCATATAGAAAGACTGGAGGGCAGGGTGCTAAGGATGGATGCCTGGGCATCCCACTTCCCATTCCCATTGTCTCCTAGCGACAAGGCAGGTTCGATTGCTGTGTCTGGCGGATCTACGCAGGGCGCTGAGTGGAGATGGACTCTCCTGAGGATGGGTCATCATGTGGGATTGTGTCCATGGAAACCTAGGAATGTGGCAGTGGCTCGGGGGCCCGGCAGGATTCTCCGAACTTTAGGATTGGACACAGCTCCAAAGAGTAAGTCTCCCCTGTGGAGATGAGCGGTGTTCTGATGGGTGCCTCAGGAAACCTCATTTGCTGGTACTGGAAAGCAGGCCTCTGAGGAGAGACGCCTGGAAACCAACCAAAGGGTTCAGAGGAAGGCCTAACAGACTGTCCGGTTCCAACTTCTGTCTCTGGGGACATCCGTCTGCTTTTCTGCGTGGAGGGAGTTGCTCAGCTTGTGTCAGATCACCCCTGGGTGTCCAGGGCAGCCTACACTATTGGGATGGCCTCGGGGATCTTGGAGCCTTCTCCTAATCTGTAGGTTTGTGGCCAGTGAAATGGGCAGAGTTTCCTTGGAGAGGGCAGGCACAGTCCTGCGCTGAGGCCCCAGGGGCCCCAGCGTTGAGGGTGTGTGGGACAGGGCTGCGGGCGCTGAAGTCTGAAAACTCAAACTCGGCTTAGGTTTGGGGCCGAGGGTATGTCAGGCCCCATCTACCGACCGTGATGGGAGCTGCTCTGGATTTGAATGAAGGGCGAGTGTGCGTCCTTTTCTCAGGCTTCTGTGTCTGGATTTTGTGTCAAGGAGGGCTGTGGAATGGAGGGGTGGCCTCCTGGGCCATGGATGAGCCTCCCTCTCTGGGGATTTGGCCTGGCTTCCAAGAGTTTCAGGTCATTCTGCGGGAAGGGAGGAGTCCAGTATTCTGCCTCAGGTGTCCGTCCCAAAGAGGGATTCCAGAGCAGAGCCCTGGGTCCCGGCGACCGGAAAACCCAAACTCGGGTTAGGATGGGGGCCCAAGGGGCATGGGAAGCCCCCTAGGCGGGCTCGTGGTCCAGCCACTGAGAGTCCTGATTGGAGCACGAGGCTTATGGTGAGGGTCACCAGGCGACTGTGTGCCCAAGGCGACCCTGAAGCATGGGCGTGGCCTCCTGGGCCATGCAGGTTTCTCCTACCCTGAAGGTTGGACACCAGGCCAACAGCAAGGTTTCTTGGATGGGGATGGAGGAGTTCAGATTTCTGCATCAGGTTCCTTCCTGTACGAGGATTGGAGATAAGGTCTAGGTTCTCAATCCTGAACACCCAGCTTGGGAAGAGATGACAGCCTAAGGTCATGGCGTGTCTGATGTGATGGGTGTCGGTCGGGATGTCAGGGCTCAGGCCGTGTCAGACAGAGCATGAGTGCCCATGGCAACCTCGAGAATTGGAGTGCAGTAGTGTGGCGTGCAGGTGGATCCTCATTGGGTGTTTCTTGGTAGTCGCCTAGGGCCACGTTTTTCTTCTGGTGGGAAGGCAGACTGCTGCATTGTGGCTCCAGAATTGCCAATCTGGAGGGCTTGGGGGGGCAGGAAGGTGAGGACGGAAGTCTGAGAACACAAGCAAGAGTGAGATTTCGGGCAAAGGCACTCTGCAGAGGCTGAAATGAGATCTCCTGCATCTGGAGACAGGGCGAGGATCCGACATTGGCTCAGGTTGGAGACTGTGTCCATTATGGCCCCATCAGGAATTGGGGGCCCTCACGAAGCCACGGAGGTTTTCTCATGCTGGGAGTTGAGAGCGCAAGGATTCCTACTCCGGGACAGTCGAGTCCTGTGAGATGGCTCCAGGACGCCCCATACAGAAAGACTGGAGGGCAGGGTGCTAAGGATGGATGCCTGGGCAGCCCACCTCCCATTCCCATTGTCTCCTAGCGACAAGGCAGGTTCGATTGCTGGCTCTGGCGGAGCTACGCAGGGCGCTGAGTGGAGATGGACTCTCCTGAGGATGGGTCATCATGTGGGTTTGTGTCCATGGAGACCTAGGAATGTGGCAGTGGCTCGGGGGCCAGGAAGTATTCTCCGAACTTTAAAATTGGATACAGCTCCAAAGAGTAAGTTTCCCCTGTGGAGATGAGAGGTGTTCTGATGGGTGCCTCCGGAAACCTCCGTTTGCTGGTATTGGAATGCAGGCCTCTGAGGAGAGACGCCTGGAAGCCAACCAAAGGGTTCAGAGGAAGGCCTAACAGACTGTCCGGTTCCATCTTGTCTCTCTGGGGACATCCGTCTGCTTTTCTGCGTGGAGGGAGTTGCTCAGCTTGTGTCAGATCACCCCTGGGTGTCCAGGGCAGCCTACACTATTGGGATGGCCTCGGGGATCTTGGAGCCTTCTCCTAATCTGTAGGTTTGTGGCCAGTGGAATGGGCAGAGTTTCCTTGGAGAGGGCAGGCACAGTCCTGCGCTGAGGCCCCAGGGGCCCCAGCGTTGAGGGTGTGTGGGACAGGGCTGCGGGGCCTGAAGTCTGAAAACTCAAACTCGGCTTAGGTTTGGGGCCGAGGGTATGGCATGCCCCATCCACCGACCGTGATGGGAGCTGCTCTGGATTTGAATGAAGGGCGAGTGTGCGTTCTTTGCTCAGGCTTCTGTGTCTGGATTTTGTGTCAAGGAGGGCTGTGGAATCGAGGGGTGGCCTCCTGGGCCATGGATGCGCCTCCCTCTCTGGGGATTTGGCCTGGCTTCCAAGAGTTTCAGGTCATTCTGCGGGAAGGGAGGAGTCCTGTATTCTGCCTCAGGTGTCCCTCCCAAAGAGGGATTCCAGAGCAGAGCCCTGGGTCCCGGCGATCGGAAAACCCAAACTCGGGTTAGGATGGGGGCCGAAGGGGCATGGGAAGCCCCGGAGGTGGGCTCGCGTTCCAGTCACAGAGAGACCTGATTGGAGCACGAGGCTTATGGTGAGGGTCACCAGGCGTCTTTGTGCCCAAGGCGACCCTGAAGCATGGGCGTGGCCTCCTGGGCCATGCAGGTTTCTCCTACCCTGAAGGTTGGACACCAGGCCAACAGCAAGGTTTCTTGGATGGGGATGGAGGAGTTCAGATTTCTGCATCAGGTTCCTTCCTGTCCGAGGATTGGAGATAAGGTCTAGGTTCTCAATCCTGAACACCCAGCTTGGGAAGAGATGACAGCCTAGGGTCATGGCGGGTCTAATGTGTTGGGTGTCGGTCGGGATGTCAGGGCTCAGGCAGTGTCAGACAGAGCATGAGTGCCCATGGCAACCTCAAGAATTGGAGTGCAGTAGAGTGGCGTGCAGGTGGATCCTCCTTGGGTGTTTCTGGGTAGTCGCCTAAGGCCACGTTTTTCTTCTGGTGGGAAGGCAGACTGCTGCATTGTGGCTCCAGAATTGCCAATCTGGAGGGCTTGAGGGGGGCAGGAAGGTGAGGACGGAAGTCTGAGAACACAAGCTAGGGTGAGATTTCGGGCGAGGGCACTCTGCGGAGGCTGAAATGGGATCCTCTGCATCTGGAGACAGGGCGAGGATCCGACATTGGCTCAGGTTGGAGACTGTGTCCATTATGGCCCCATCAGGAAGTGGGGGCCCACACGAAGCCACGGAGGTTTTCCCATGCTGGGAGTTGAGAGATGCTCCAAAGCGCAAGGATTCCTACTGCGGGACAGTCTAGTCCTGTGAGATGGCTCCAGGACGCCCCATACAGAAAGACTGGAGGGCAGGGTGCTAAGGATGGATGCCTGGGCAGCCCACCTCCCATTCCCATTGTCTCCTAGCGACAAGGCAGGTTCGATTGCTGGCTCTGGCGGAGCTACGCAGGGCGCTGAGTGGAGATGGACTCTCCTGAGGATGGGTCATCATATGGGTTTGTGTCCATGGAGACCTAGGAATGTGGCAGTGGCTCGGGGGCCAGGAAGGATTCTCCGAACTTTAGGATTGGACACAGCTCCAAAGAGTAAGTTTCCCCTGTGGAGATGAGAGGTGTTCTGATGGGTGCCTCCGGAAACCTCCGTTTGCTGGTATTGGAATGCAGGCCTCTGAGGAGAGACGCCTGGAAGCCAACCAAAGGGTTCAGAGGAAGGCCTAACAGACTGTCCGGTTCCATCTTGTCTCTCTGGGGACATCCGTCTGCTTTTCTGCGTGGAGGGAGTTGCTCAGCTTGTGTCAGATCACCCCTGGGTGTCCAGGGCAGCCTACACTATTGGGATGGCCTCGGGGATCTTGGAGCCTTCTCCTAATCTGTAGGTTTGTGGCCAGTGGAATGGGCAGAGTTTCCTTGGAGAGGGCAGGCACAGTCCTGCGCTGAGGCCCCAGGGGCCCCAGCGTTGAGGGTGTGTGGGACAGGGCTGCGGGGCCTGAAGTCTGAAAACTCAAACTCGGCTTAGGTTTGGGGCCGAGGGTATGGCAGGCCCCATCCACCGACCGTGATGGGAGCTGCTCTGGATTTGAATGAAGGGCGAGTGTGCGTCCTTTGCTCAGGCTTCTGTGTCTGGATTTTGTGTCAAGGAGGGCTGTGGAATGGAGGGGTGGCCTCCTGGGCCATGGATGAGCCTCCCACTCTGGGAATTTGGCCTGGCTTCCAAGAGTTTCAGGTCATTCTGCGGGAAGGGAGGAGTCCTGTATTCTGCCTCAGGTGTCCCACCCAAAGAGGGATTCCAGAGCAGAGCCCTGGGTCCCGGCGACCGGAAAACACAAACTCGGGTTAGCATGGGGGCCCAAGGGGCATGGGAAGCCCTCGAGGCGGGCTCGTGAGCCAGCCACTGAGAGACCTGATTGGAGCACGAGGCTTATGGTGAGGGTCACCAGGCGTCTTTGTGTCCAAGGCGACCCTGAAGCATGGGCGTGGCCTCCTGGGCCATGCAGGTTTCTCCTACCCTGAAGGTTGGACATCAGGCCAACAGCAAGGTTTCTTGGATGGGGATGGAGGAGTTCAGATCTGCATCAGGTTCCCTCCTGTCCGAGGATTGGTGATAAGGTCTAGGTTCTGAATCCTGAACAACCAGCTTGCGAAGAGATGACAGCCTAAGGTCATGGCGGGTCTAATGTGATGGGTGTCGGTCGGGATGTCAGGGCTCAGGCCGTGTCAGACAGAGCATGAGTGCCCATGGCAACCTCGAGAATTGGAGTGCAGTAGAGTGGCGTGCAGGTGGATCCTCATTGGGTGTTTCTGGGTAGTCGCCTAGGGCCACGTTTTTCTTCTGGTGGGAAGGCAGACTGCTGTATTGTGGCTCCAGAATTGCCAATCTGGAGGGCTTGGTGGGGGCAGGAAAGTGAGGACGGAAGTCTGAGAACACAAGCTGGGGTGAGATTTCGGGCGGGGCACTCTGCAGAGGCTGAAATGAGATCTCCTGCATCTGGAGACAGGGCGAGGATCCGACATTGGCTCAGGTTGGAGACTGTGTCCATTATGGCCCCATCAGGAAGTGGGGGCCCTCACGAAGCCACGGAGGTTTTCCCATGCTGGGAGTTATGAGATGCTCCAAAGCGCAAGGATTCCTACTGCGGGACAGTCGAGTCCTGTGAGATGGCTCCAGGACGCCCCATATAGAAAGACTGGAGGGCAGGGTGCTAAGGATGGATGCCTGGGCATCCCACTTCCCATTCCCATTGTCTCCTAGCGACAAGGCAGGTTCGATTGCTGAGTCTGGCGGATCTACGCAGGGCGCTGAGTGGAGATGGACTCTCCTGAGGATGGGTCATCATGTGGGATTGTGTCCATGGAAACCTAGGAATGTGGCAGTGGCTCGGGGGCCCGGCAGGATTCTCCGAACTTTAGGATTGGACACAGCTCCAAAGAGTAAGTCTCCCCTGTGGAGATGAGCGGTGTTCTGATGGGTGCCTCAGGAAACCTCATTTGCTGGTACTGGAATGCAGGCCTCTGAGGAGAGACGCCTGGAAACCAACCAAAGGGTTCAGAGGAAGGCCTAACAGACTGTCCGGTTCCAACTTCTGTCTCTGGGGACATCCGTCTGCTTTTCTGCGTGGAGGGAGTTGCTCAGCTTGTGTCAGATCACCCCTGGGTGTCCAGGGCAGCCTACACTATTGGGATGGCCTCGGGGATCTTGGAGCCTTCTCCTAATCTGTAGGTTTGTGGCCAGTGAAATGGGCAGAGTTTCCTTGGAGAGGGCAGGCACAGTCCTGCGCTGAGGCCCCAGGGGCCCCAGCGTTGAGGGTGTGTGGGACAGGGCTGCGGGCGCTGAAGTCTGAAAACTCAAACTCGGCTTAGGTTTGGGGCCGAGGGTATGTCAGGCCCCATCTACCGACCGTGATGGGAGCTGCTCTGGATTTGAATGAAGGGCGAGTGTGCGTCCTTTTCTCAGGCTTCTGTGTCTGGATTTTGTGTCAAGGAGGGCTGTGGAATGGAGGGGTGGCCTCCTGGGCCGTGGATGAGCCTCCCTCTCTGGGGATTTGGCCTGGCTTCCAAGAGTTTCAGGTCATTCTGCGGGAAGGGAGGAGTCCAGTATTCTGCCTCAGGTGTCCGTCCCAAAGAGGGATTCCAGAGCAGAGCCCTGGGTCCCGGCGACCGGAAAACCCAAACTCGGGTTAGGATGGGGGCCCAAGGGGCATGGGAAGCCCCCTAGGCGGGCTCGTGGTCCAGCCACTGAGAGTCCTGATTGGAGCACGAGGCTTATGGTGAGGGTCACTAGGCGTCTTTGTGCCCAAGGCGACCCTGAAGCATGGGCGTGGCCTCCTGGGCCATGCAGGTTTCTCCTACCCTGAAGGTTGGACACCAGGCCAAGAGCAAGGTTTCTTGGATGGGGATGGAGGAGTTCAGATTTCTGCATCAGGTTCCTTCCTGTACGAGGATTGGAGATAAGGTCTAGGTTCTCAATCCTGAACACCCAGCTTGGGAAGAGATGACAGCCTAAGGTCATGGCGTGTCTGATGTGATGGGTGTCGGTTGGGATGTCAGGGCTCAGGCCGTGTCAGACAGAGCATGAGTGCCCATGGCAACCTCGAGAATTGGAGTGCAGTAGTGTGGCGTGCAGGTGGATCCTCATTGGGTGTTTCTTGGTAGTCGCCTAGGGCCACGTTTTTCTTCTGGTGGGAAGGCAGACTGCTGCATTGTGGCTCCAGAATTGCCAATCTGGAGGGCTTGGGGGGGCAGGAAGGTGAGGACGGAAGTCTGAGAACACAAGCAAGGGTGAGATTTCGGGCGAAGGCACTCTGCAGAGGCTGAAATGAGATCTCCTGCATCTGGAGACAGGGCGAGGATCCGACATTGGCTCAGGTTGGAGACTGTGTCCATTATGGCCCCATCAGGAATTGGGGGCCCTCACGAAGCCACGGAGGTTTTCTCATGCTGGGAGTTGAGAGCGCAAGGATTCCTACTCCGGGACAGTCGAGTCCTGTGAGATGGCTCCAGGACGCCCCATACAGAAAGACTGGAGGGCAGGGTGCTAAGGATGGATGCCTGGGCAGCCCACCTCCCATTCCCATTGTCTCCTAGCGACAAGGCAGGTTCGATTGCTGGCTCTGGCGGAGCTACGCAGGGCGCTGAGTGGAGATGGACTCTCCTGAGGATGGGTCATCATGTGGGTTTGTGTCCATGGAGACCTAGGAATGTGGCAGTGGCTCGGGGGCCAGGAAGTATTCTCCGAACTTTAGGATTGGACACAGCTCCAAAGAGTAAGTTTCCCCTGTGGAGATGAGAGGTGTTCTGATGGGTGCCTCCGGAAACCTCCGTTTGCTGGTATTGGAATGCAGGCCTCTGAGGAGAGACGCCTGGAAGCCAACCAAAGGGTTCAGAGGAAGGCCTAACAGACTGTCCGGTTCCATCTTGTCTCTCTGGGGACATCCGTCTGCTTTTCTGCGTGGAGGGAGTTGCTCAGCTTGTGTCAGATCACCCCTGGGTGTCCAGGGCAGCCTACACTATTGGGATGGCATCGGGGATCTTGGAGCCTTCTCCTAATCTGTAGGTTTGTGGCCAGTGGAATGGGCAGAGTTTCCTTGGAGAGGGCAGGCACAGTCCTGCGCTGTGGACCCAGGGGCCCCAGCGTTGAGGATGTGTGGGACAGGGCTGCGGGGCCTGAAGTCTGAAAACTCAAACTCGGCTTAGGTTTGGGGCCGAGGGTATGGCATGCCCCATCCACCGACCGTGATGGGAGCTGCTCTGGATTTGAATGAAGGGCGAGTGTGCGTCCTTTGCTCAGGCTTCTGTGTCTGGATTTTGTGTCAAGGAGGGCTGTGGAATCGAGGGGTGGCCTCCTGGGCCATGGATGCGCCTCCCTCTCTGGGGATTTGGCCTGGCTTCCAAGAGTTTCAGGTCATTCTGCGGGAAGGGAGGAGTCCTGTATTCTGCCTCAGGTGTCCCTCCCAAAGAGGGATTCCAGAGCAGAGCCCTGGGTCCCGGCGATCGGAAAACCCAAACTCGGGTTAGGATGGGGGCCGAAGGGGCATGGGAAGCCCCGGAGGTGGGCTCGCGTTCCAGTCACAGAGAGACCTGATTGGAGCACGAGGCTTATGGTGAGGGTCACCAGGCGTCTTTGTGCCCAAGGCGACCCTGAAGCATGGGCGTGGCCTCCTGGGCCATGCAGGTTTCTCCTACCCTGAAGGTTGGACACCAGGCCAACAGCAAGGTTTCTTGGATGGGGATGGAGGAGTTCAGATTTCTGCATCAGGTTCCTTCCTGTATGAGGATTGGAGATAAGGTCTAGGTTCTCAATCCTGAACACCCAGCTTGGGAAGAGATGACAGCCTAGGGTCATGGCGGGTCTAATGTGTTGGGTGTCGGTCGGGATGTCAGGGCTCAGGCAGTGTCAGACAGAGCATGAGTGCCCATGGCAACCTCAAGAATTGGAGTGCAGTAGAGTGGCGTGCAGGTGGATCCTCCTTGGGTGTTTCTGGGTAGTCGCCTAAGGCCACGTTTTTCTTCTGGTGGGAAGGCAGACTGCTGCATTGTGGCTCCAGAATTGCCAATCTGGAGGGCTTGAGGGGGGCAGGAAGGTGAGGACGGAAGTCTGAGAACACAAGCTAGGGTGAGATTTCGGGCGAGGGCACTCTGCGGAGGCTGAAATTGGATCCTCTGCATCTGGAGACAGGGCGAGGATCCGACATTGGCTCAGGTTGGAGACTGTGTCCATTATGGCCCCATCAGGAAGTGGGGGCCCACACGAAGCCACGGAGGTTTTCCCATGCTGGGAGTTGAGAGATGCTCCAAAGCGCAAGGATTCCTACTGCGGGACAGTCGAGTCCTGTGAGATGGCTCCAGGACGCCCCATACAGAAAGACTGGAGGGCAGGGTGCTAAGGATGGATGCCTGGGCAGCCCACCTCCCATTCCCATTGTCTCCTAGCGACAAGGCAGGTTCGATTGCTGGCTCTGGCGGAGCTACGCAGGGCGCTGAGTGGAGATGGACTCTCCTGAGGATGGGTCATCATATGGGTTTGTGTCCATGGAGACCTAGGAATGTGGCAGTGGCTCGGGGGCCAGGAAGGATTCTCCGAACTTTAGGATTGGACACAGCTCCAAAGAGTAAGTTTCCCCTGTGGAGATGAGAGGTGTTCTGATGGGTGCCTCCGGAAACCTCCGTTTGCTGGTATTGGAATGCAGGCCTCTGAGGAGAGACGCCTGGAAGCCAACCAAAGGGTTCAGAGGAAGGCCTAACAGACTGTCCGGTTCCATCTTGTCTCTCTGGGGACATCCGTCTGCTTTTCTGCGTGGAGGGAGTTGCTCAGCTTGTGTCAGATCACCCCTGGGTGTCCAGGGCAGCCTACACTATTGGGATGGCCTCGGGGATCTTGGAGCCTTCTCCTAATCTGTAGGTTTGTGGCCAGTGGAATGGGCAGAGTTTCCTTGGAGAGGGCAGGCACAGTCCTGCGCTGAGGCCCCAGGGGCCCCAGCGTTGAGGGTGTGTGGGACAGGGCTGCGGGGCCTGAAGTCTGAAAACTCAAACTCGGCTTAGGTTTGGGGCCGAGGGTATGGCAGGCCCCATCCACCGACCGTGATGGGAGCTGCTCTGGATTTGAATGAAGGGCGAGTGTGCGTCCTTTGCTCAGGCTTCTGTGTCTGGATTTTGTGTCAAGGAGGGCTGTGGAATGGAGGGGTGGCCTCCTGGGCCATGGATGAGCCTCCCACTCTGGGAATTTGGCCTGGCTTCCAAGAGTTTCAGGTCATTCTGCGGGAAGGGAGGAGTCCTGTATTCTGCCTCAGGTGTCCCACCCAAAGAGGGATTCCAGAGCAGAGCCCTGGGTCCCGGCGACCGGAAAACACAAACTCGGGTTAGCATGGGGGCCCAAGGGGCATGGGAAGCCCTCGAGGCGGGCTCGTGGTCCAGCCACTGAGAGACCTGATTGGAGCACGAGGCTTATGGTGAGGGTCACCAGGCGTCTTTGTGTCCAAGGCGACCCTGAAGCATGGGCGTGGCCTCCTGGGCCATGCAGGTTTCTCCTACCCTGAAGGTTGGACATCAGGCCAACAGCAAGGTTTCTTGGATGGGGATGGAGGAGTTCAGATCTGCATCAGGTTCCCTCCTGTCCGAGGATTGGTGATAAGGTCTAGGTTCTGAATCCTGAACAACCAGCTTGGGAAGAGATGACAGCCTAAGGTCATGGCGGGTCTGATGTGATGGGTGTCGGTCGGGATGTCAGGGCTCAGGCCGTGTCAGACAGAGCATGAGTGCCCATGGCAACCTCGAGAATTGGAGTGCAGTAGTGTGGCGTGCAGGTGGATCCTCATTGGGTGTTTCTGGGTAGTCGCCTAGGGCCACGTTTTTCTTCTGGTGGGAAGGCAGACTGCTGTATTGTGGCTCCAGAATTGCCAATCTGGAGGGCTTGGTGGGGGCAGGAAAGTGAGGACGGAAGTCTGAGAACACAAGCTGGGGTGAGATTTCGGGCGGGGCACTCTGCAGAGGCTGAAATGAGATCTCCTGCATCTGGAGACAGGGCGAGGATCCGACATTGGCTCAGGTTGGAGACTGTGTCCATTATGGCCCCATCAGGAAGTGGGGGCCCTCACGAAGCCACGGAGGTTTTCCCATGCTGGGAGTTGTGAGATGCTCCAAAGCGCAAGGATTCCTACTGCGGGACAGTCGAGTCCTGTGAGATGGCTCCAGGACGCCCCATATAGAAAGACTGGAGGGCAGGGTGCTAAGGATGGATGCCTGGGCATCCCACTTCCCATTCCCATTGTCTCCTAGCGACAAGGCAGGTTCGATTGCTGAGTCTGGCGGAGCTACGCAGGGCGCTGAGTGGAGATGGACTCTCCTGAGGATGGGTCATCATGTGGGATTGTGTCCATGGAGACCTAGGAATGTGGCAGTGGCTCGGGGGCCCGGCAGGATTCTCCGAACTTTAGGATTGGACACAGCTCCAAAGAGTAAGTCTCCCCTGTGGAGATGAGCGGTGTTCTGATGGGTACCTCAGGAAACCTCATTTACTGGTACTGGAATGCAGGCCTCTGAGGAGAGACGCCTGGAAACCAACCAAAGGGTTCAGAGGAAGGCCTAACAGACTGTCCGGTTCCAACTTCTGTCTCTGGGGACATCCGTCTGCTTTTCTGCGTGGAGGGAGTTGCTCAGCTTGTGTCAGATCACCCCTGGGTGTCCAGGGCAGCCTACACTATTGGGATGGCCTCGGGGATCTTGGAGCCTTCTCCTAATCTGTAGGTTTGTGGCCAGTGAAATGGGCAGAGTTTCCTTGGAGAGGGCAGGCACAGTCCTGTGCTGTGGCCCCAGGGGCCCCAGCGTTGAGGGTGTGTGGGACAGGGCTGCGGGCGCTGAAGTCTGAAAACTCAAACTCGGCTTAGGTTTGGGGCCGAGGGTATGTCAGGCCCCATCTACCGACCGTGATGGGAGCTGCTCTGGATTTGAATGAAGGGCGAGTGTGCGTCCTTTTCTCAGGCTTCTGTGTCTGGATTTTGTGTCAAGGAGGGCTGTGGAATGGAGGGGTGGCCTCCTGGGCATGGATGAGCCTCCCTCTCTGGGGATTTGGCCTGGCTTCCAAGAGTTTCAGGTCATTCTGCGGGAAGGGAGGAGTCCTGTATTCTGCCTCAGGTGTCCGTCCCAAAGAGGGATTCCAGAGCAGAGCCCTGGGTCCCGGCGACCGGAAAACCCAAACTCGGGTTAGGATGGGGGCCCAAGGGGCATGGGAAGCCCCCTAGGCGGGCTCGTGGTCCAGCCACTGAGAGTCCTGATTGGAGCACGAGGCTTATGGTGAGGGTCACTAGGCGTCTTTGTGCCCAAGGCGACCCTGAAGCATGGGCGTGGCCTCCTGGGCCATGCAGGTTTCTCCTACCCTGAAGGTTGGACACCAGGCCAAGAGCAAGGTTTCTTGGATGGGGATGGAGGAGTTCAGATTTCTGCATCAGGTTCCTTCCTGTACGAGGATTGGAGATAAGGTCTAGGTTCTCAATCCTGAACACCCAGCTTGGGAAGAGATGACAGCCTAAGGTCATGGCGTGTCTGATGTGATGGGTGTCGGTCGGGATGTCAGGGCTCAGGCCGTGTCAGACAGAGCATGAGTGCCCATGGCAACCTCGAGAATTGGAGTGCAGTAGTGTGGCGTGCAGGTGGATCCTCATTGGGTGTTTCTTGGTAGTCGCCTTGGGCCACGTTTTTCTTCTGGTGGGAAGGCAGACTGCTGCATTGTGGCTCCAGAATTGCCAATCTGGAGGGCTTGGGGGGGCAGGAAGGTGAGGACGGAAGTCTGAGAACACAAGCAAGGGTGAGATTTCGGGCGAAGGCACTCTGCAGAGGCTGAAATGAGGTCTCCTGCATCTGGAGACAGGGCGAGGATCCGACATTGGCTCAGGTTGGAGACTGTGTCCATTATGGCCCCATCAGGAATTGGGGGCCCTCACGAAGCCACGGAGGTTTTCCCATGCTGGGAGTTGAGAGATGCTCCAAAGCGCAAGGATTCCTACTGCGGGACAGTCGAGTCCTGTGAGATGGCTCCAGGACGCCCCATACAGAAAGACTGGAGGGCAGGGTGCTAAGGATGGATGCCTGGGCAGCCCACCTCCCATTCCCATTGTCTCCTAGCGACAAGGCAGGTTCGATTGCTGGCTCTGGCGGAGCTACGCAGGGCGCTGAGTGGAGATGGACTCTCCTGAGGATGGGTCATCATGTGGGTTTGTGTCCATGGAGACCTAGGAATGTGGCAGTGGCTCGGGGGCCAGGAAGTATTCTCCGAACTTTAGGATTGGACACAGCTCCAAAGAGTAAGTTTCCCCTGTGGAGATGAGAGGTGTTCTGATGGGTGCCCCCGGAAACCTCCGTTTGCTGGTATTGGAATGCAGGCCTCTGAGGAGAGACGCCTGGAAGCCAACCAAAGGGTTCAGAGGAAGGCCTAACAGACTGTCCGGTTCCATCTTGTCTCTCTGGGGACATCCGTCTGCTTTTCTGCGTGGAGGGAGTTGCTCAGCTTGTGTCAGATCACCCCTGGGTGTCCAGGGCAGCCTACACTATTGGGATGGCCTCGGGGATCTTGGAGCCTTCTCCTAATCTGTAGGTTTGTGGCCAGTGGAATGGGCAGAGTTTCCTTGGAGAGGGCAGGCACAGTCCTGCGCTGTGGCCCCAGGGGCCCCAGCGTTGAGGATGTGTGGGACAGGGCTGCGGGGCCTGAAGTCTGAAAACTCAAACTCGGCTTAGGTTTGGGGCCGAGGGTATGGCATGCCCCATCCACCGACCGTGATGGGAGCTGCTCTGGATTTGAATGAAGGGCGAGTGTGCGTTCTTTGCTCAGGCTTCTGTGTCTGGATTTTGTGTCAAGGAGGGCTGTGGAATCGAGGGGTGGCCTCCTGGGCCATGGATGCGCCTCCCTCTCTGGGGATTTGGCCTGGCTTCCAAGAGTTTCAGGTCATTCTGCGGGAAGGGAGGAGTCCTGTATTCTGCCTCAGGTGTCCCTCCCAAAGAGGGATTCCAGAGCAGAGCCCTGGGTCCCGGCGATCGGAAAACCCAAACTCGGGTTAGGATGGGGGCCGAAGGGGCATGGGAAGCCCCGGAGGTGGGCTCGCGTTCCAGTCACAGAGAGACCTGATTGGAGCACGAGGCTTATGGTGAGGGTCACCAGGCGTCTTTGTGCCCAAGGCGACCCTGAAGCATGGGCGTGGCCTCCTGGGCCATGCAGGTTTCTCCTACCCTGAAGGTTGGACACCAGGCCAACAGCAAGGTTTCTTGGATGGGGATGGAGGAGTTCAGATTTCTGCATCAGGTTCCTTCCTGTACGAGGATTGGAGATAAGGTCTAGGTTCTCAATCCTGAACACCCAGCTTGGGAAGAGATGACAGCCTAGGGTCATGGCGGGTCTAATGTGTTGGGTGTCGGTCGGGATGTCAGGGCTCAGGCAGTGTCAGACAGAGCATGAGTGCCCATGGCAACCTCAAGAATTGGAGTGCAGTAGAGTGGCGTGCAGGTGGATCCTCCTTGGGTGTTTCTGGGTAGTCGCCTAAGGCCACGTTTTTCTTCTGGTGGGAAGGCAGACTGCTGCATTGTGGCTCCAGAATTGCCAATCTGGAGGGCTTGAGGGGGGCAGGAAGGTGAGGACGGAAGTCTGAGAACACAAGCTAGGGTGAGATTTCGGGCGAGGGCACTCTGCGGAGGCTGAAATTGGATCCTCTGCATCTGGAGACAGGGCGAGGATCCGACATTGGCTCAGGTTGGAGACTGTGTCCATTATGGCCCCATCAGGAAGTGGGGGCCCACACGAAGCCACGGAGGTTTTCCCATGCTGGGAGTTGAGAGATGCTCCAAAGCGCAAGGATTCCTACTGCGGGACAGTCGAGTCCTGTGAGATGGCTCCAGGACGCCCCATACAGAAAGACTGGAGGGCAGGGTGCTAAGGATGGATGCCTGGGCAGCCCACCTCCCATTCCCATTGTCTCCTAGCGACAAGGCAGGTTCGATTGCTGGCTCTGGCGGAGCTACGCAGGGCGCTGAGTGGAGATGGACTCTCCTGAGGATGGGTCATCATATGGGTTTGTGTCCATGGAGACCTAGGAATGTGGCAGTGGCTCGGGGGCCAGGAAGGATTCTCCGAACTTTAGGATTGGACACAGCTCCAAAGAGTAAGTTTCCCCTGTGGAGATGAGAGGTGTTCTGATGGGTGCCTCCGGAAACCTCCGTTTGCTGGTATTGGAATGCAGGCCTCTGAGGAGAGACGCCTGGAAGCCAACCAAAGGGTTCAGAGGAAGGCCTAACAGACTGTCCGGTTCCATCTTGTCTCTCTGGGGACATCCGTCTGCTTTTCTGCGTGGAGGGAGTTGCTCAGCTTGTGTCAGATCACCCCTGGGTGTCCAGGGCAGCCTACACTATTGGGATGGCCTCGGGGATCTTGGAGCCTTCTCCTAATCTGTAGGTTTGTGGCCAGTGGAATGGGCAGAGTTTCCTTGGAGAGGGCAGGCACAGTCCTGCGCTGAGGCCCCAGGGGCCCCAGCGTTGAGGATGTGTGGGACAGGGCTGCGGGGCCTGAAGTCTGAAAACTCAAACTCGGCTTAGGTTTGGGGCCGAGGGTATGGCAGGCCCCATCCACCGACCGTGATGGGAGCTGCTCTGGATTTGAATGAAGGGCGAGTGTGCGTCCTTTGCTCAGGCTTCTGTGTCTGGATTTTGTGTCAAGGAGGGCTGTGGAATGGAGGGGTGGCCTCCTGGGCCATGGATGAGCCTCCCACTCTGGGAATTTGGCCTGGCTTCCAAGAGTTTCAGGTCATTCTGCGGGAAGGGAGGAGTCCTGTATTCTGCCTCAGGTGTCCCACCCAAAGAGGGATTCCAGAGCAGAGCCCTGGGTCCCGGCGACCGGAAAACACAAACTCGGGTTAGCATGGGGGCCCAAGGGGCATGGGAAGCCCTCGAGGCGGGCTCGTGGTCCAGCCACTGAGAGACCTGATTGGAGCACGAGGCTTATGGTGAGGGTCACCAGGCGTCTTTGTGTCCAAGGCGACCCTGAAGCATGGGCGTGGCCTCCTGGGCCATGCAGGTTTCTCCTACCCTGAAGGTTGGACATCAGGCCAACAGCAAGGTTTCTTGGATGGGGATGGAGGAGTTCAGATCTGCATCAGGTTCCCTCCTGTCCGAGGATTGGTGATAAGGTCTAGGTTCTGAATCCTGAACAACCAGCTTGGGAAGAGATGACAGCCTAAGGTCATGGCGGGTGTGATGTGATGGGTGTCGGTCGGGATGTCAGGGCTCAGGCCGTGTCAGACAGAGCATGAGTGCCCATGGCAACCTCGAGAATTGGAGTGCAGTAGAGTGGCGTGCAGGTGGATCCTCATTGGGTGTTTCTGGGTAGTCGCCTAGGGCCACGTTTTTCTTCTGGTGGGAAGGCAGACTGCTGTATTGTGGCTCCAGAATTGCCAATCTGGAGGGCTTGGTGGGGGCAGGAAAGTGAGGACGGAAGTCTGAGAACACAAGCTGGGGTGAGATTTCGGGCGGGGCACTCTGCAGAGGCTGAAATGAGATCTCCTGCATCTGGAGACAGGGCGAGGATCCGACATTGGCTCAGGTTGGAGACTGTGTCCTTTATGGCCCCATCAGGAAGTGGGGGCCCTCACGAAGCCACGGAGGTTTTCCCATGCTGGGAGTTGTGAGATGCTCCAAAGCGCAAGGATTCCTACTGCGGGACAGTCGAGTCCTGTGAGATGGCTCCAGGACGCCCCATATAGAAAGACTGGAGGGCAGGGTGCTAAGGATGGATGCCTGGGCATCCCACTTCCCATTCCCATTGTCTCCTAGCGACAAGGCAGGTTCGATTGCTGAGTCTGGCGGAGCTACGCAGGGCGCTGAGTGGAGATGGACTCTCCTGAGGATGGGTCATCATGTGGGATTGTGTCCATGGAAACCTAGGAATGTGGCAGTGGCTCGGGGGCCCGGCAGGATTCTCCGAACTTTAGGATTGGACACAGCTCCAAAGAGTAAGTCTCCCCTGTGGAGATGAGCGGTGTTCTGATGGGTGCCTCAGGAAACCTCATTTGCTGGTACTGGAATGCAGGCCTCTGAGGAGAGACGCCTGGAAACCAACCAAAGGGTTCAGAGGAAGGCCTAACAGACTGTCCGGTTCCAACTTCTGTCTCTGGGGACATCCGTCTGCTTTTCTGCGTGGAGGGAGTTGCTCAGCTTGTGTCAGATCACCCCTGGGTGTCCAGGGCAGCCAACACTATTGGGATGGCCTCGGGGATCTTGGAGCCTTCTCCTAATCTGTAGGTTTGTGGCCAGTGAAATGGGCAGAGTTTCCTTGGAGAGGGCAGGCACAGTCCTGCGCTGTGGCCCCAGGGGCCCCAGCGTTGAGGGTGTGTGGGACAGGGCTGCGGCTGCTGAAGTCTGAAAACTCAAACTCGGCTTAGGTTTGGGGCCGAGGGTATGTCAGGCCCCATCTACCGACCGTGATGGGAGCTGCTCTGGATTTGAATGTAGGGCGAGTGTGCGTCCTTTTCTCAGGCTTCTGTGTCTGGATTTTGTGTCAAGGAGGGCTGTGGAATGGAGGGGTGGCCTCCTGGGCCATGGATGAGCCTCCCTCTCTGGGGATTTGGCCTGGCTTCCAAGAGTTTCAGGTCATTCTGCGGGAAGGGAGGAGTCCAGTATTCTGCCTCAGGTGTCCGTCCCAAAGAGGGATTCCAGAGCAGAGCCCTGGGTCCCGGCGACCGGAAAACCCAAACTCGGGTTAGGATGGGGGCCCAAGGGGCATGGGAAGCCCCCTAGGCGGGCTCGTGGTCCAGCCACTGAGAGACCTGATTGGAGCACGAGGCTTATGGTGAGGGTCACTAGGCGTCTTTGTGCCCAAGGCGACCCTGAAGCATGGGCGTGGCCTCCTGGGCCATGCAGGTTTCTCCTACCCTGAAGGTTGGACACCAGGCCAACAGCAAGGTTTCTTGGATGGGGATGGAGGAGTTCAGATTTCTGCATCAGGTTCCTTCCTGTACGAGGATTGGAGATAAGGTCTAGGTTCTCAATCCTGAACACACAGCTTGGGAAGAGATGACAGCCTAAGGTCATGGCGTGTCCGATGTGATGGGTGTCGGTCGGGATGTCAGGGCTCAGGCCGTGTCAGACAGAGCATGAGTGCCCATGGCAACCTCGAGAATTGGAGTGCAGTAGTGTGGCGTGCAGGTGGATCCTCATTGGGTGTTTCTTGGTAGTCGCCTAGGGCCACGTTTTTCTTCTGGTGGGAAGGCAGACTGCTGCATTGTGGCTCCAGAATTGCCAATCTGGAGGGCTTGGGGGGGCAGGAAGGTGAGGACGGAAGTCTGAGAACACAAGCAAGGGTGAGATTTCGGGCGAAGGCACTCTGCAGAGGCTGAAATGAGATCTCCTGCATCTGGAGACAGGGCGAGGATCCGACATTGGCTCAGGTTGGAGACTGTGTCCATTATGGCCCCATCAGGAATTGGGGGCCCTCACGAAGCCACGGAGGTTTTCTCATGCTGGGAGTTGAGAGCGCAAGGATTCCTACTCCGGGACAGTCGAGTCCTGTGAGATGGCTCCAGGACGCCCCATACAGAAAGACTGGAGGGCAGGGTGCTAAGGATGGATGCCTGGGCAGCCCACCTCCCATTCCCATTGTCTCCTAGCGACAAGGCAGGTTCGATTGCTGGCTCTGGCGGAGCTACGCAGGGCGCTGAGTGGAGATGGACTCTCCTGAGGATGGGTCATCATGTGGGTTTGTGTCCATGGAGACCTAGGAATGTGGCAGTGGCTCGGGGGCCAGGAAGTATTCTCCGAACTTTAGGATTGGACACAGCTCCAAAGAGTAAGTTTCCCCTGTGGAGATGAGAGGTGTTCTGATGGGTGCCTCCGGAAACCTCCGTTTGCTGGTATTGGAATGCAGGCCTCTGAGGAGAGACGCCTGGAAGCCAACCAAAGGGTTCAGAGGAAGGCCTAACAGACTGTCCGGTTCCATCTTGTCTCTCTGGGGACATCCGTCTGCTTTTCTGCGTGGAGGGAGTTGCTCAGCTTGTGTCAGATCACCCCTGGGTGTCCAGGGCAGCCTACACTATTGGGATGGCCTCGGGGATCTTGGAGCCTTCTCCTAATCTGTAGGTTTGTGGCCAGTGGAATGGGCAGAGTTTCCTTGGAGAGGGCAGGCACAGTACTGCGCTGTGGCCCCAGGGGCCCCAGCGTTGAGGATGTGTGGGACAGGGCTGCGGGGCCTGAAGTCTGAAAACTCAAACTCGGCTTAGGTTTGGGGCCGAGGGTATGGCATGCCCCATCCACCGACCGTGATGGGAGCTGCTCTGGATTTGAATGAAGGGCGAGTGTGCGTCCTTTTCTCAGGCTTCTGTGTATGGATTTTGTGTCAAGGAGGGCTGTGGAATCGAGGGGTGGCCTCCTGGGCCATGGATGCGCCTCCCTCTCTGGGGATTTGGCCTGGCTTCCAAGAGTTTCAGGTCATTCTGCGGGAAGGGAGGAGTCCTGTATTCTGCCTCAGGTGTCCCTCCCAAAGAGGGATTCCAGAGCAGAGGGCTGGGTCCCGGCGATCGGAAAACCCAAACTCGGGTTAGGATGGGGGCCGAAGGGGCATGGGAAACCCCGGAGGTGGGCTCGCGTTCCAGCCACAGAGAGACCTGATTGGAGCACGAGGCTTATGGTGAGGGTCACCAGGCGTCTTTGTGCCCAAGGCGACCCTGAAGCATGGGCGTGGCCTCCTGGGCCATGCAGGTTTCTCCTACCCTGAAGGTTGGACACCAGGCCAACAGCAAGGTTTCTTGGATGGGGATGGAGGAGTTCAGATTTCTGCATCAGGTTCCTTCCTGTCCGGGGATTGGAGAGAAGGTCTAGGTTCTGAATCCTGAACACCCAGCTTGGGAAGAGATGACAGCCTAGGGTCATGGCGGGTCTAATGTGTTGGGTGTCGGTCGGGATGTCAGGGCTCAGGCAGTGTCAGACAGAGCATGAGTGCCCATGGCAACCTCAAGAATTGGAGTGCAGTAGAGTGGCGTGCAGGTGGATCCTCCTTGGGTGTTTCTGGGTAGTCGCCTAAGGCCACGTTTTTCTTCTGGTGGGAAGGCAGACTGCTGCATTGTGGCTCCAGAATTGCCAATCTGGAGGGCTTGAGGGGGGCAGGAAGGTGAGGACGGAAGTCTGAGAACACAAGCTAGGGTGAGATTTCGGGCGAGGGCACTCTGCGGAGGCTGAAATGGGATCCTCTGCATCTGGAGACAGGGCGAGGATCCGACATTGGCTCAGGTTGGAGACTGTGTCCATTATGGCCCCATCAGGAAGTGGGGGCCCACACGAAGCCACGGAGGTTTTCCCATGCTGGGAGTTGAGAGATGCTCCAAAGCGCAAGGATTCCTACTGCGGGACAGTCGAGTCCTGTGAGATGGCTCCAGGACGCCCCATACAGAAAGACTGGAGGGCAGGGTGCTAAGGATGGATGCCTGGGCAGCCCACCTCCCATTCCCATTGTCTCCTAGCGACAAGGCAGGTTCGATTGCTGGCTCTGGCGGAGCTACGCAGGGCGCTGAGTGGAGATGGACTCTCCTGAGGATGGGTCATCATATGGGTTTGTGTCCATGGAGACCTAGGAATGTGGCAGTGGCTCGGGGGCCAGGAAGGATTCTCCGAACTTTAGGATTGGACACAGCTCCAAAGAGTAAGTTTCCCCTGTGGAGATGAGAGGTGTTCTGATGGGTGCCTCCGGAAACCTCCGTTTGCTGGTATTGGAATGCAGGCCTCTGAGGAGAGACGCCTGGAAGCCAACCAAAGGGTTCAGAGGAAGGCCTAACAGACTGTCCGGTTCCATCTTGTCTCTCTGGGGACATCCGTCTGCTTTTCTGCGTGGAGGGAGTTGCTCAGCTTGTGTCAGATCACCCCTGGGTGTCCAGGGCAGCCTACACTATTGGGATGGCCTCGGGGATCTTGGAGCCTTCTCCTAATCTGTAGGTTTGTGGCCAGTGGAATGGGCAGAGTTTCCTTGGAGAGGGCAGGCACAGTCCTGCGCTGAGGCCCCAGGGGCCCCAGCGTTGAGGGTGTGTGGGACAGGGCTGCGGGGCCTGAAGTCTGAAAACTCAAACTCGGCTTAGGTTTGGGGCCGAGGGTATGGCAGGCCCCATCCACCGACCGTGATGGGAGCTGCTCTGGATTTGAATGAAGGGCGAGTGTGCGTCCTTTGCTCAGGCTTCTGTGTCTGGATTTTGTGTCAAGGAGGGCTGTGGAATGGAGGGGTGGCCTCCTGGGCCATGGATGAGCCTCCCACTCTGGGAATTTGGCCTGGCTTCCAAGAGTTTCAGGTCATTCTGCGGGAAGGGAGGAGTCCTGTATTCTGCCTCAGGTGTCCCACCCAAAGAGGGATTCCAGAGCAGAGCCCTGGGTCCCGGCGACCGGAAAACACAAACTCGGGTTAGCATGGGGGCCCAAGGGGCATGGGAAGCCCTCGAGGCGGGCTCGTGGTCCAGCCACTGAGAGACCTGATTGGAGCACGAGGCTTATGGTGAGGGTCACCAGGCGTCTTTGTGTCCAAGGCGACCCTGAAGCATGGGCGTGGCCTCCTGGGCCATGCAGGTTTCTCCTACCCTGAAGGTTGGACATCAGGCCAACAGCAAGGTTTCTTGGATGGGGATGGAGGAGTTCAGATCTGCATCAGGTTCCCTCCTGTCCGAGGATTGGTGATAAGGTCTAGGTTCTGAATCCTGAACAACCAGCTTGGGAAGAGATGACAGCCTAAGGTCATGGCGGGCCTGATGTGATGGGTGTCGGTCGGGATGTCAGGGCTCAGGCCGTGTCAGACAGAGCATGAGTGCCCATGGCAACCTCGAGAATTGGAGTGCAGTAGTGTGGCGTGCAGGTGGATCCTCATTGGGTGTTTCTGGGTAGTCGCCTAGGGCCACGTTTTTCTTCTGGTGGGAAGGCAGACTGCTGTATTGTGGCTCCAGAATTGCCAATCTGGAGGGCTTGGTGGGGGCAGGAAAGTGAGGACGGAAGTCTGAGAACACAAGCTGGGGTGAGATTTCGGGCGGGGCACTCTGCAGAGGCTGAAATGAGATCTCCTGCATCTGGAGACAGGGCGAGGATCCGACATTGGCTCAGGTTGGAGACTGTGTCCATTATGGCCCCATCAGGAAGTGGGGGCCCTCACGAAGCCACGGAGGTTTTCCCATGCTGGGAGTTGTGAGATGCTCCAAAGCGCAAGGATTCCTACTGCGGGACAGTCGAGTCCTGTGAGATGGCTCCAGGACGCCCCATATAGAAAGACTGGAGGGCAGGGTGCTAAGGATGGATGCCTGGGCATCCCACTTCCCATTCCCATTGTCTCCTAGCGACAAGGCAGGTTCGATTGCTGAGTCTGGCGGAGCTACGCAGGGCGCTGAGTGGAGATGGACTCTCCTGAGGATGGGTCATCATGTGGGATTGTGTCCATGGAGACCTAGGAATGTGGCAGTGGCTCGGGGGCCCGGCAGGATTCTCCGAACTTTAGGATTGGACACAGCTCCAAAGAGTAAGTCTCCCCTGTGGAGATGAGCGGTGTTCTGATGGGTGCCTCAGGAAACCTCATTTGCTGGTACTGGAATGCAGGCCTCTGAGGAGAGACGCCTGGAAACCAACCAAAGGGTTCAGAGGAAGGCCTAACAGACTGTCCGGTTCCAACTTCTGTCTCTGGGGACATCCGTCTGCTTTTCTGCGTGGAGGGAGTTGCTCAGCTTGTGTCAGATCACCCCTGGGTGTCCAGGGCAGCCTACACTATTGGGATGGCCTCGGGGATCTTGGAGCCTTCTCCTAATCTGTAGGTTTGTGGCCAGTGAAATGGGCAGAGTTTCCTTGGAGAGGGCAGGCACAGTCCTGTGCTGTGGCCCCAGGGGCCCCAGCGTTGAGGGTGTGTGGGACAGGGCTGCGGGCGCTGAAGTCTGAAAACTCAAACTCGGCTTAGGTTTGGGGCCGAGGGTATGTCAGGCCCCATCTACCGACCGTGATGGGAGCTGCTCTGGATTTGAATGAAGGGCGAGTGTGCGTCCTTTTCTCAGGCTTCTGTGTCTGGATTTTGTGTCAAGGAGGGCTGTGGAATGGAGGGGTGGCCTCCTGGGCATGGATGAGCCTCCCTCTCTGGGGATTTGGCCTGGCTTCCAAGAGTTTCAGGTCATTCTGCGGGAAGGGAGGAGTCCTGTATTCTGCCTCAGGTGTCCGTCCCAAAGAGGGATTCCAGAGCAGAGCCCTGGGTCCCGGCGACCGGAAAACCCAAACTCGGGTTAGGATGGGGGCCCAAGGGGCATGGGAAGCCCCCTAGGCGGGCTCGTGGTCCAGCCACTGAGAGTCCTGATTGGAGCACGAGGCTTATGGTGAGGGTCACTAGGCGTCTTTGTGCCCAAGGCGACCCTGAAGCATGGTCGTGGCCTCCTGGGCCATGCAGGTTTCTCCTACCCTGAAGGTTGGACACCAGGCCAACAGCAAGGTTTCTTGGATGGGGATGGAGGAGTTCAGATTTCTGCATCAGGTTCCTTCCTGTACGAGGATTGGAGATAAGGTCTAGGTTCTCAATCCTGAACACACAGCTTGGGAAGAGATGACAGCCTAAGGTCATGGCGTGTCTGATGTGATGGGTGTCGGTCGGGATGTCAGGGCTCAGGCCGTGTCAGACAGAGCATGAGTGCCCATGGCAACCTCGAGAATTGGAGTGCAGTAGTGTGGCGTGCAGGTGGATCCTCATTGGGTGTTTCTTGGTAGTCGCCTTGGGCCACGTTTTTCTTCTGGTGGGAAGGCAGACTGCTGCATTGTGGCTCCAGAATTGCCAATCTGGAGGGCTTGGGGGGGCAGGAAGGTGAGGACGGAAGTCTGAGAACACAAGCAAGGGTGAGATTTCGGGCGAAGGCACTCTGCAGAAGCTGAAATGAGATCTCCTGCATCTGGAGACAGGGCGAGGATCCGACATTGGCTCAGGTTGGAGACTGTGTCCATTATGGCCCCATCAGGAATTGGGGGCCCTCACGAAGCCACGGAGGTTTTCCCATGCTGGGAGTTGAGAGATGCTCCAAAGCGCAAGGATTCCTACTGCGGGACAGTCGAGTCCTGTGAGATGGCTCCAGGACGCCCCATACAGAAAGACTGGAGGGCAGGGTGCTAAGGATGGATGCCTGGGCAGCCCACCTCCCATTCCCATTGTCTCCTAGCGACAAGGCAGGTTCGATTGCTGGCTCTGGCGGAGCTACGCAGGGCGCTGAGTGGAGATGGACTCTCCTGAGGATGGGTCATCATGTGGGTTTGTGTCCATGGAGACCTAGGAATGTGGCAGTGGCTCGGGGGCCAGGAAGTATTCTCCGAACTTTAGGATTGGACACAGCTCCAAAGAGTAAGTTTCCCCTGTGGAGATGAGAGGTGTTCTGATGGGTGCCCCCGGAAACCTCCGTTTGCTGGTATTGGAATGCAGGCCTCTGAGGAGAGACGCCTGGAAGCCAACCAAAGGGTTCAGAGGAAGGCCTAACAGACTGTCCGGTTCCATCTTGTCTCTCTGGGGACATCCGTCTGCTTTTCTGCGTGGAGGGAGTTGCTCAGCTTGTGTCAGATCACCCCTGGGTGTCCAGGGCAGCCTACACTATTGGGATGGCCTCGGGGATCTTGGAGCCTTCTCCTAATCTGTAGGTTTGTGGCCAGTGGAATGGGCAGAGTTTCCTTGGAGAGGGCAGGCACAGTCCTGCGCTGTGGCCCCAGGGGCCCCAGCGTTGAGGATGTGTGGGACAGGGCTGCGGGGCCTGAAGTCTGAAAACTCAAACTCAGCTTAGGTTTGGGGCCGAGGGTATGGCATGCCCCATCCACCGACCGTGATGGGAGCTGCTCTGGATTTGAATGAAGGGCGAGTGTGCGTCCTTTGCTCAGGCTTCTGTGTCTGGATTTTGTGTCAAGGAGGGCTGTGGAATCGAGGGGTGGCCTCCTGGGCCATGGATGCGCCTCCCTCTCTGGGGATTTGGCCTGGCTTCCAAGAGTTTCAGGTCATTCTGCGGGAAGGGAGGAGTCCTGTATTCTGCCTCAGGTGTCCCTCCCAAAGAGGGATTCCAGAGCAGAGCCCTGGGTCCCGGCGATCGGAAAACCCAAACTCGGGTTAGGATGGGGGCCGAAGGGGCATGGGAAGCCCCGGAGGTGGGCTCGCGTTCCAGTCACAGAGAGACCTGATTGGAGCACGAGGCTTATGGTGAGGGTCACCAGGCGTCTTTGTGCCCAAGGCGACCCTGAAGCATGGGCGTGGCCTCCTGGGCCATGCAGGTTTCTCCTACCCTGAAGGTTGGACACCAGGCCAACAGCAAGGTTTCTTGGATGGGGATGGAGGAGTTCAGATTTCTGCATCAGGTTCCTTCCTGTACGAGGATTGGAGATAAGGTCTAGGTTCTCAATCCTGAACACCCAGCTTGGGAAGAGATGACAGCCTAGGGTCATGGCGGATCTAATGTGTTGGGTGTCGGTCGGGATGTCAGGGCTCAGGCAGTGTCTGACAGAGCATGAGTGCCCATGGCAACCTCAAGAATTGGAGTGCAGTAGAGTGGCGTGCAGGTGGATCCTCCTTGGGTGTTTCTGGGTAGTCGCCTAAGGCCACGTTTTTCTTCTGGTGGGAAGGCAGACTGCTGCATTGTGGCTCCAGAATTGCCAATCTGGAGGGCTTGAGGGGGGCAGGAAGGTGAGGACGGAAGTCTGAGAACACAAGCTAGGGTGAGATTTCGGGCGAGGGCACTCTGCGGAGGCTGAAATTGGATCCTCTGCATCTGGAGACAGGGCGAGGATCCGACATTGGCTCAGGTTGGAGACTGTGTCCATTATGGCCCCATCAGGAAGTGGGGGCCCACACGAAGCCACGGAGGTTTTCCCATGCTGGGAGTTGAGAGATGCTCCAAAGCGCAAGGATTCCTACTGCGGGACAGTCGAGTCCTGTGAGATGGCTCCAGGACGCCCCATACAGAAAGACTGGAGGGCAGGGTGCTAAGGATGGATGCCTGGGCAGCCCACCTCCCATTCCCATTGTCTCCTAGCGACAAGGCAGGTTCGATTGCTGGCTCTGGCGGAGCTACGCAGGGCGCTGAGTGGAGATGGACTCTCCTGAGGATGGGTCATCATATGGGTTTGTGTCCATGGAGACCTAGGAATGTGGCAGTGGCTCGGGGGCCAGGAAGGATTCTCCGAACTTTAGGATTGGACACAGCTCCAAAGAGTAAGTTTCCCCTGTGGAGATGAGAGGTGTTCTGATGGGTGCCTCCGGAAACCTCCGTTTGCTGGTATTGGAATGCAGGCCTCTGAGGAGAGACGCCTGGAAGCCAACCAAAGGGTTCAGAGGAAGGCCTAACAGACTGTCCGGTTCCATCTTGTCTCTCTGGGGACATCCGTCTGCTTTTCTGCGTGGAGGGAGTTGCTCAGCTTGTGTCAGATCACCCCTGGGTGTCCAGGGCAGCCTACACTATTGGGATGGCCTCGGGGATCTTGGAGCCTTCTCCTAATCTGTAGGTTTGTGGCCAGTGGAATGGGCAGAGTTTCCTTGGAGAGGGCAGGCACAGTCCTGCGCTGAGGCCCCAGGGGCCCCAGCGTTGAGGGTGTGTGGGACAGGGCTGCGGGGCCTGAAGTCTGAAAACTCAAACTCGGCCTAGGTTTGGGGCCGAGGGTATGGCAGGCCCCATCCACCGACCGTGATGGGAGCTGCTCTGGATTTGAATGAAGGGCGAGTGTGCGTCCTTTGCTCAGGCTTCTGTGTCTGGATTTTGTGTCAAGGAGGGCTGTGGAATGGAGGGGTGGCCTCCTGGGCCATGGATGAGCCTCCCACTCTGGGAATTTGGCCTGGCTTCCAAGAGTTTCAGGTCATTCTGCGGGAAGGGAGGAGTCCTGTATTCTGCCTCAGGTGTCCCACCCAAAGAGGGATTCCAGAGCAGAGCCCTGGGTCCCGGCGACCGGAAAACACAAACTCGGGTTAGCATGGGGGCCCAAGGGGCATGGGAAGCCCTCGAGGCGGGCTCGTGGTACAGCCACTGAGAGACCTGATTGGAGCACGAGGCTTATGGTGAGGGTCACCAGGCGTCTTTGTGTCCAAGGCGACCCTGAAGCATGGGCGTGGCCTCCTGGGCCATGCAGGTTTCTCCTACCCTGAAGGTTGGACATCAGGCCAACAGCAAGGTTTCTTGGATGGGGATGGAGGAGTTCAGATCTGCATCAGGTTCCCTCCTGTCCGAGGATTGGTGATAAGGTCTAGGTTCTGAATCCTGAACAACCAGCTTGGGAAGAGATGACAGCCTAAGGTCATGGCGGGTCTGATGTGATGGGTGTCGGTCGGGATGTCAGGGCTCAGGCCGTGTCAGACAGAGCATGAGTGCCCATGGCAACCTCGAGAATTGGAGTGCAGTAGAGTGGCGTGCAGGTGGATCCTCATTGGGTGTTTCTGGGTAGTCGCCTAGGGCCACGTTTTTCTTCTGGTGGGAAGGCAGACTGCTGTATTGTGGCTCCAGAATTGCCAATCTGGAGGGCTTGGTGGGGGCAGGAAAGTGAGGACGGAAGTCTGAGAACACAAGCTGGGGTGAGATTTCGGGCGGGGCACTCTGCAGAGGCTGAAATGAGATCTCCTGCATCTGGAGACAGGGCGAGGATCCGACATTGGCTCAGGTTGGAGACTGTGTCCATTATGGCCCCATCAGGAAGTAGGGGCCCTCACGAAGCCACGGAGGTTTTCCCATGCTGGGAGTTGTGAGATGCTCCAAAGCGCAAGGATTCCTACTGCGGGACAGTCGAGTCCTGTGAGATGGCTCCAGGACGCCCCATATAGAAAGACTGGAGGGCAGGGTGCTAAGGATGGATGCCTGGGCATCCCACTTCCCATTCCCATTGTCTCCTAGCGACAAGGCAGGTTCGATTGCTGAGTCTGGCGGAGCTACGCAGGGCGCTGAGTGGAGATGGACTCTCCTGAGGATGGGTCATCATGTGGGATTGTGTCCATGGAAACCTAGGAATGTGGCAGTGGCTCGGGGGCCCGGCAGGATTCTCCGAACTTTAGGATTGGACACAGCTCCAAAGAGTAAGTCTCCCCTGTGGAGATGAGCGGTGTTCTGTTGGGTGCCTCAGGAAACCTCATTTGCTGGTACTGGAATGCAGGCCTCTGAGGAGAGACGCCTGGAAACCAACCAAAGGGTTCAGAGGAAGGCCTAACAGACTGTCCGGTTCCAACTTCTGTCTCTGGGGACATCCGTATGCTTTTCTGCGTGGAGGGAGTTGCTCAGCTTGTGTCAGATCACCCCTGGGTGTCCAGGGCAGCCAACACTATTGGGATGGCCTCGGGGATCTTGGAGCCTTCTCCTAATCTGTAGGTTTGTGGCCAGTGAAATGGGCAGAGTTTCCTTGGAGAGGGCAGGCACAGTCCTGCGCTGTGGCCCCAGGGGCCCCAGCGTTGAGGGTGTGTGGGACAGGGCTGCGGCTGCTGAAGTCTGAAAACTCAAACTCGGCTTAGGTTTGGGGCCGAGGGTATGTCAGGCCCCATCTACCGACCGTGATGGGAGCTGCTCTGGATTTGAATGAAGGGCGAGTGTGCGTCCTTTTCTCAGGCTTCTGTGTCTGGATTTTGTGTCAAGGAGGGCTGTGGAATGGAGGGGTGGCCTCCTGGGCCATGGATGAGCCTCCCTCTCTGGGGATTTGGCCTGGCTTCCAAGAGTTTCAGGTCATTCTGCGGGAAGGGAGGAGTCCAGTATTCTGCCTCAGGTGTCCGTCCCAAAGAGGGATTCCAGAGCAGAGCCCTGGGTCCCGGCGACCGGAAAACCCAAACTCGGGTTAGGATGGGGGCCCAAGGGGCATGGGAAGCCCCCTAGGCGGGCTCGTGGTCCAGCCACTGAGAGACCTGATTGGAGCACGAGGCTTATGGTGAGGGTCACTAGGCGTCTTTGTGCCCAAGGCGACCCTGAAGCATGGGCGTGGCCTCCTGGGCCATGCAGGTTTCTCCTACCCTGAAGGTTGGACACCAGGCCAAGAGCAAGGTTTCTTGGATGGGGATGGAGGAGTTCAGATTTCTGCATCAGGTTCCTTCCTGTACGAGGATTGGAGATAAGGTCTAGGTTCTCAATCCTGAACACCCAGCTTGGGAAGAGATGACAGCCTAAGGTCATGGCGTGTCCGATGTGATGGGTGTCGGTCGGGATGTCAGGGCTCAGGCCGTGTCAGACAGAGCATGAGTGCCCATGGCAACCTCGAGAATTGGAGTGCAGTAGTGTGGCGTGCAGGTGGATCCTCATTGGGTGTTTCTTGGTAGTCGCCTAGGGCCACGTTTTTCTTCTGGTGGGAAGGCAGACTGCTGCATTGTGGCTCCAGAATTGCCAATCTGGAGGGCTTGGGGGGGCAGGAAGGTGAGGACGGAAGTCTGAGAACACAAGCAAGGGTGAGATTTCGGGCGAAGGCACTCTGCAGAGGCTGAAATGAGATCTCCTGCATCTGGAGACAGGGCGAGGATCCGACATTGGCTCAGGTTGGAGACTGTGTCCATTATGGCCCCATCAGGAATTGGGGGCCCTCACGAAGCCACGGAGGTTTTCTCATGCTGGGAGTTGAGAGCGCAAGGATTCCTACTCCGGGACAGTCGAGTCCTGTGAGATGGCTCCAGGACGCCCCATACAGAAAGACTGGAGGGCAGGGTGCTAAGGATGGATGCCTGGGCAGCCCACCTCCCATTCCCATTGTCTCCTAGCGACAAGGCAGGTTCGATTGCTGGCTCTGGCGGAGCTACGCAGGGCGCTGAGTGGAGATGGACTCTCCTGAGGATGGGTCATCATGTGGGTTTGTGTCCATGGAGACCTAGGAATGTGGCAGTGGCTCGGGGGCCAGGAAGTATTCTCCGAACTTTAGGATTGGACACAGCTCCAAAGAGTAAGTTTCCCCTGTGGAGATGAGAGGTGTTCTGATGGGTGCCTCCGGAAACCTCCGTTTGCTGGTATTGGAATCCAGGCCTCTGAGGAGAGACGCCTGGAAGCCAACCAAAGGGTTCAGAGGAAGGCCTAACAGACTGTCCGGTTCCATCTTGTCTCTCTGGGGACATCCGTCTGCTTTTCTGCGTGGAGGGAGTTGCTCAGCTTGTGTCAGATCACCCCTGGGTGTCCAGGGCAGCCTACACTATTGGGATGGCCTCGGGGATCTTGGAGCCTTCTCCTAATCTGTAGGTTTGTGGCCAGTGGAATGGGCAGAGTTTCCTTGGAGAGGGCAGGCACAGTCCTGCGCTGTGGCCCCAGGGGCCCCAGCGTTGAGGATGTGTGGGACAGGGCTGCGGGGCCTGAAGTCTGAAAACTCAAACTCGGCTTAGGTTTGGGGCCGAGGGTATGGCATGCCCCATCCACCGACCGTGATGGGAGCTACTCTGGGTTTGAATGAAGGGCGAGTGTGCGTCCTTTTCTCAGGCTTCTGTGTCTGGATTTTGTGTCAAGGAGGGCTGTGGAATCGAGGGGTGGCCTCCTGTGCCATGGATGCGCCTCCCTCTCTGGGGATTTGGCCTGGCTTCCAAGAGTTTCAGGTCATTCTGCGGGAAGGGAGGAGTCCTGTATTCTGCCTCAGGTGTCCCTCCCAAAGAGGGATTCCAGAGCAGAGGGCTGGGTCCCGGCGATCGGAAAACCCAAACTCGGGTTAGGATGGGGGCCGAAGGGGCATGGGAAACCCCGGAGGTGGGCTCGCGTTCCAGCCACAGAGAGACCTGATTGGAGCACGAGGCTTATGGTGAGGGTCACTAGGCGTCTTTGTGCCCAAGGCGACCCTGAAGCATGGGCGTGGCCTCCTGGGCCATGCAGGTTTCTCCTACCCTGAAGGTTGGACACCAGGCCAACAGCAAGGTTTCTTGGATGGGGATGGAGGAGTTCAGATTTCTGCATCAGGTTCCTTCCTGTCCGGGGATTGGAGAGAAGGTCTAGGTTCTGAATCCTGAACACCCAGCTTGGGAAGAGATGACAGCCTAGGGTCATGGCGGGTCTAATGTGTTGGGTGTCGGTCGGGATGTCAGGGCTCAGGCAGTGTCAGACAGAGCATGAGTGCCCATGGCAACCTCAAGAATTGGAGTGCAGTAGAGTGGCGTGCAGGTGGATCCTCCTTGGGTGTTTCTGGGTAGTCGCCTAAGGCCACGTTTTTCTTCTGGTGGGAAGGCAGACTGCTGCATTGTGGCTCCAGAATTGCCAATCTGGAGGGCTTGAGGGGGGCAGGAAGGTGAGGACGGAAGTCTGAGAACACAAGCTAGGGTGAGATTTCGGGCGAGGGCACTCTGCGGAGGCTGAAATGGGATCCTCTGCATCTGGAGACAGGGCGAGGATCCGACATTGGCTCAGGTTGGAGACTGTGTCCATTATGGCCCCATCAGGAAGTGGGGGCCCACACGAAGCCACGGAGGTTTTCCCATGCTGGGAGTTGAGAGATGCTCCAAAGCGCAAGGATTCCTACTGCGGGACAGTCGAGTCCTGTGAGATGGCTCCAGGACGCCCCATACAGAAAGACTGGAGGGCAGGGTGCTAAGGATGGATGCCTGGGCAGCCCACCTCCCATTCCCATTGTCTCCTAGCGACAAGGCAGGTTCGATTGCTGGCTCTGGCGGAGCTACGCAGGGCGCTGAGTGGAGATGGACTCTCCTGAGGATGGGTCATCATATGGGTTTGTGTCCATGGAGACCTAGGAATGTGGCAGTGGCTCGGGGGCCAGGAAGGATTCTCCGAACTTTAGGATTGGACACAGCTCCAAAGAGTAAGTTTCCCCTGTGGAGATGAGAGGTGTTCTGATGGGTGCCTCCGGAAACCTCCGTTTGCTGGTATTGGAATGCAGGCCTCTGAGGAGAGACGCCTGGAAGCCAACCAAAGGGTTCAGAGGAAGGCCTAACAGACTGTCCGGTTCCATCTTGTCTCTCTGGGGACATCCGTCTGCTTTTCTGCGTGGAGGGAGTTGCTCAGCTTGTGTCAGATCACCCCTGGGTGTCCAGGGCAGCCTACACTATTGGGATGGCCTCGGGGATCTTGGAGCCTTCTCCTAATCTGTAGGTTTGTGGCCAGTGGAATGGGCAGAGTTTCCTTGGAGAGGGCAGGCACAGTCCTGCGCTGAGGCCCCAGGGGCCCCAGCGTTGAGGGTGTGTGGGACAGGGCTGCGGGGCCTGAAGTCTGAAAACTCAAACTCGGCTTAGGTTTGGGGCCGAGGGTATGGCAGGCCCCATCCACCGACCGGGATGGGAGCTGCTCTGGATTTGAATGAAGGGCGAGTGTGCGTCCTTTTCTCAGGCTTCTGTGTCTGGATTTTGTGTCATGGAGGGCTGTGGAATGGAGGGGTGCCCTCCTGGGCCATGGATGAGCCTCCCTCTCTGGGGATTTGGCCTGGCTTCCAAGAGTTTCAGGTCATTCTGCGGGAAGGGAGGAGTCCTGTATTCTGCCTCAGGTGTCCCTCCCAAAGAGGGATTCCAGAGCAGAGCCCTGGGTCCCGGCGACCGGAAAACCCAAACTCGGGTTAGGATGGGGTCCCAAGGGGCATGGGAAGCCCCCTAGGCGGGCTCGTGGTCCAGCCACTGAGAGACCTGATTGGAGCACGAGGCGTATGGTGAGGGTCACCAGGCGTCTTTGTGCCCAAGGCGACCCTGAAGCATGGGCGTGGCCTCCTGGGCCATGCAGGTTTCTCCTACCCTGAAGGTTGGACACCAGGCCAACAGCAAGGTTTCTTGGATGGGGTTGGAGGAGTTCAGATTTCTGCATCAGGTTCCCTCCTGTCCGGGGATTGGAGATAAGGTCTAGGTTCTGAATCCCGAACACCCAGCTTGGGAAGAGATGACAGCCTAAGGTCATGGCGGGTCTGATGTGATGGGTGTCGTTCGGGATATCAGAGCTCAGGCAGTGTCAGACAGAGCATGAGAGCCCATGGCAACCTCGAGAATTGGAGTGCAGTAGAGTGGCGTGCAGGTGGATCCTCATTGGGTGTTTCTGGGTAGTCGCCTAAGGCCACGTTTTTCTTCTGGTGGGAAGGCAGACTGCTGCATTGTGGCTCCAGAATTGCCAATCTGGGGGGCTTGAGGGGGGGGCAGGAATGTGAGGAAGGAAGTCTGAGAACACAAGCTAGGAGAGATTTTGGGCGAGGGCACTCTGCAGAGGCTGAAATGGGATCCTCTGCATCTGGAGACAGGGCGAGGATCCGACATTGGCTCAGGTTGGAGACTGTGTCCTTTATGGCCCCATCAGGAAGTGGGGGCCCTCACGAAGCCACGGAGGTTTTCCCATGCTGGGAGTTGTGAGATGCTCCAAAGCGCAAGGATTCCTACTGCGGGACAGTCGAGTCCGGTGAGATGGCTCCAGGACGCCCCATACTGAAAGACTGGAGGGCAGGGTGCTAAGGATGGATGCCTGGGCATCCCACCTCCCATTCCCATTGTCTCCTAGCGACAAGGCAGGTTCGATTGCTGGCTCTGGCGGAGCTACGCAGGGCGCTGAGTGGAGATGGACTCTCCTGAGGATGGGTCATCATGTGGGTTTGTGTCCATGGAGACCTAGGAATGTGGCAGTGGCTCGGAGGCCCGGCAAGATTCTCCGAACTTTAGGATTGGACACAGCTCCAATGAGTAAGTCTCCCCTGTGGAGATGAGAGGTGTTCTGATGGGTGCCTCAGGAAACCTCATTTGCTGGTACTGGAATGCAGGCCTCTGAGGAGAGACGCCTGGAAACCAACCAAAGGGTTCAGAGGAAGGCCTAACAGACTGTCCGGTTCCAACTTCTGTCTCTGGGGACATCCGTCTGCTTTTCTGCGTGGAGGGAGTTGCTCAGCTTGTGTCAGATCACCCCTGGGTGTCCAGGGCAGCCTACACTATTGGGATGGCCTCGGGGATCTTGGAGCCTTCTCCTAATCTGTAGGTTTGTGGCCAGTGGAATGGGCAGAGTTTCCTTGGAGAGGGCAGGCACAGTCCTGCGCTGTGGCCCCAGGGGCCCCAGCGTTGAGGGTGTGTGGGACAGGGCTGCGGGGCCTGATGTCTGAAAACTCAAACTCGGCTTAGGTTTGGGGCCGAGGGTATGGCAGGCCCCATCTACCGACCGTGATGGGAGCTGCTCTGGATTTGAATGAAGGGCGAGTGTGCGTCCTTTTCTCAGGCTTCTGTGTCTGGATTTTGTGTCAAGGAGGGCTGTGGAATGGAGGGGTGGCCTCCTGGGCCATGGATGGGCCTCCCTCTCTGGGGATTTGGCCTGGCTTTCAAGAGTTTCAGGTCATTCTGCGGGAAGGGAGGAGTCCTGTATTCTGCCTCAGGTGTCCGTCCCAAAGAGGGATTCCAGAGCAGAGCCCTGGGTCCTGGCGACCGGAAAACCCAAACTCGGGTTAGGATGGGGGCCAAAGGGGCATGGGAAGCACCCTAGGCGGGCTCGTGGTCCAGCCACTGAGAGACCTGATTGGAGCACGAGGCTTATGGTGAGGGTCACCAGGCGTCTTTGTGCCCAAGGCGACCCTGAAGCATGGGCGTGGCCTCCTGGGCCATGCAGGTTTCTCCTACCCTGAAGGTTGGACACCAGGCCAACAGCAAGGTTTCTTGGATGGGGATGGAGGAGTTCAGATCTGCATCAGGTTCCCTCCTGTCCGAGGATTGGAGATAAGGTCTAGGTTCTGAATCCTGAACACCCAGCTTGGGAAGAGATGACAGCCTAAGGTCATGGCGGGTCTGATGTGATGGGTGTCGGTCTGGATGTCAGGGCTCAGGCCGTGTCAGACAGAGCATGAGTGCCCATGGCAACCTCGAGAATTGGAGTGCAGTAGAGTGGCGTGCAGGTGGATCCTCATTGGGTGTTTCTGGGTAGTCGCCTAGGGCCACGTTTTTCTTCTGGTGGGAAGGCAGACTGCTGTATTGTGGCTCCAGAATTGCCAATCTGGAGGGCTTGGTGGGGGCAGGAAAGTGAGGACGGAAGTCTGAGAACACAAGTTAGGGTGAGATTTCGGGCGGGGCACTCTGCAGAGGCTGAAATGAGATCTCCTGCATCTGGAGACAGGGCGAGGATCCGACATTGGCTCAGGTTGGAGACTGTGTCCATTATGGCCCCATCAGGAAGTGGGGGCCCTCACGAAGCCACGGAGGTTTTCCCATGCTGGGAGTTGTGAGATGCTCCAAAGCGCAAGGATTCCTACTGCGGGACAGTCGAGTCCGGTGAGATGGCTCCAGGACGCCCCATACAGAAAGACTGGAGGGCAGGGTGCTAAGGATGGATGCCTGGGCAGCCCACCTCCCATTCCCATTGTCTCCTAGTGACAAGGCAGGTTCGATTGCTGGCTCTGGCGGAGCTACGCAGGGCGCTGAGTGGAGATGGACTCTCCTGAGGATGGGTCATCATGTGGGTTTGTGTCCATAGAGACTTAGGAATGTGGCAGTGGCTCGGGGGCCATGAAGGATTCTCCGAACTTTAGGATTGGACACGGCTCCAAAGAGTAAGTTTCCCCTGTGGAGATGAGAGGTGTTCTGATGGGTGCCTCAGGAAACCTCCGTTTGCTGGTATTGGAATGCAGGCCTCTGAGGGGAGACGCCTGTAAGCCAACCAAAGGGTTCAGAGGAAGGCCTAACAGACTGTCCGGTTCCATCTTGTCTCTCTGGGGACATCCGTCTGCTTTTCTGCTTGGTGAGAGTTGCTCAGCTTGTGTCAGATCACCCCTGGGTGTCCAGGGCAGCCTACACTATTGGGATGGCCTCGGGGATCTTGGAGCCTTCTCCTCATCTGTAGGATTGTGGCCATTGAAATGTGCAGAGTTTCCTTGGAGAGGGCAGGCACAGTCCTGCGCTGTGGCCCCAGGGGCCCCAGCGTTGAGGGTGTGTGGGACAGGGCTGCGGGCGCTGAAGTCTGAAAACTCAAACTCGGCTTAGGTTTGGGGCCGAGGGTATGTCAGGCCCCATCTACCGACCGTGATGGGAGCTGCTCTGGATTTGAATGAAGGGCGAGTGTGCGTCCTTTGCTCAGGCTTCTGTGTCTGGATTTTGTGTCAAGGAGGGCTGTGGAATGGAGGGGTGGCCTCCTGGGCCATGGATTAGCCTCCCTCTCTGGGGATTTGGCCTGGCTTCCAAGAGTTTCAGGTCATTCTGCGGGAAGGGAGGAGTCCTGTATTCTGCCTCAGGTGTCCGTCCCAAAGAGGGATTCCAGAGCAGAGCCCTGGGTCCCGGCGACTGGAAAACCCAAACTCGGGTTAGGATGGGGGCCCAAGGGGCATGGGAAGCCCCCTAGGCGGGCTCGTGGTCCAGCCACTGAGAGACCTGATTGGAGCACGAGGCTTATGGTGAGGGTCACCAGGCGTCTTTGGCCCAAGGCGACCCTGAAGCATGGGCGTGGCCTCCTGGGCCATGCAGGTTTCTCCTACCCTGAAGGTTGGACATCAGGCCAACAGCAAGCTTTCTTGGATGGGGATGGAGGAGTTCAGATCTGCATCAGGTTCCCTCCTGTCCGAGGATTGGAGATAATGTCTAGGTTCTGAATACTGAACACCCAGCTTGGGAAGAGATGACAGCCTAAGGTCATGGCGTGTCTGAAGTGATGGGTGCCTGTCGGGATGTCAGGGCTCAGGCCGTGTCAGACAGAGCATGAGTGCCCATGGCAACCTCGAGAATTGGAGTGCAGTAGAGTGGCGTGCAGGTGGATCCTCATTGGGTGTTTCTGGGTAGTCGCCTAGGGCCACGTTTTTCTTCTGGTGGGAAGGCAGACTGCTGTATTGTGGCTCCAGAATTGCCAATCTGGAGGGCTTGGTGGGGGCAGGAAAGTGAGGACGGAAGTCTGAGAACACAAGCTGGGGTGAGATTTCGGGCGGGGCACTCTCAGAGGCTGAAATGAGATCTCCTGCATCTGGAGACAGGGCGAGGATCCGACATTGGCTCAGGTTGGAGACTGTGTCCATTATGGCCCCATCAGGAAGTGGGGGCCCTCACGAAGCCACGGAGGTTTTCCCATGCTGGGAGTTGTGAGATGCTCCAAAGCGCAAGGATTCCTACTGCGGGACAGTCGAGTCCTGTGAGATGGCTCCAGGACGCCCCATATAGAAAGACTGGAGGGCAGGGTGCTAAGGATGGATGCCTGGGCATCCCACTTCCCATTCCCATTGTCTCCTAGCGACAAGGCAGGTTCGATTGCTGAGTCTGGCGGAGCTACGCAGGGCGCTGAGTGGAGATGGACTCTCCTGAGGATGGGTCATCATGTGGGATTGTGTCCATGGAGACCTAGGAATGTGGCAGTGGCTCGGGGGCCCGGCAGGATTCTCCGAACTTTAGGATTGGACACAGCTCCAAAGAGTAAGTCTCCCCTGTGGAGATGAGCGGTGTTCTGATGGGTGCCTCAGGAAACCTCATTTGCTGGTACTGGAAGGCAGGCCTCTGAGGAGAGACGCCTGGAAACCAACCAAAGGGTTCAGAGGAAGGCCTAACAGACTGTCCGGTTCCAACTTCTGTCTCTGGGGACATCCGTCTGCTTTTCTGCGTGGAGGGAGTTGCTCAGCTTGTGTCAGATCACCCCTGGGTGTCCAGGGCAGCCAACACTATTGGGATGGCCTCGGGGATCTTGGAGCCTTCTCCTAATCTGTAGGTTTGTGGCCAGTGGAATGGGCAGAGGTTCCTTGGAGAGGGCAGGCACAGTCCTGCGCTGTGGCCCCAGGGGCCCCAGCGTTGAGGGTGTGTGGGACAGAGCTGCGGGGCCTGAAGTCTGAAAACTCAAACTCGGCTTAGGTTTGGGGCCGAGGGTATGGCAGGCCCCATCTACCGACCGTGATGGGAGCTGCTCTGGATTTGAATGAAGGGCGAGTGTGCGTCCTTTTCTCAGGCTTCTGTGTCTGGATTTTGTGTCAAGGAGGGCTGTGGAATGGAGGGGTGGCCTCCTGGGCCATGGATGAGCCTCCCTCTCTGGGGATTTGGCCTGGCTTCCAAGAGTTTCAGGTCATTCTGCGGGAAGGGAGGAGTCCTGTATTCTGCCTCAGGTGTCCGTCCCAAAGAGGGATTCCAGAGCAGAGCCCTGGGTCCCGGCGACCGGAAAACCCAAACTCGGGTTAGGATGGGGGCCCAAGGGGCATGGGAAGCCCCCTAGGCGGGCTCGTGGTCCAGCCACTGAGAGTCCTGATTGGAGCACGAGGCTTATGGTGAGGGTCACTAGGCGTCTTTGTGCCCAAGGCGACCCTGAAGCATGGGCGTGGCCTCCTGGGCCATGCAGGTTTCTCCTACCCTGAAGGTTGGACACCAGGCCAAGAGCAAGTTTTCTTGGATGGGGATGGAGGAGTTCAGATTTCTGCATCAGGTTCCTTCCTGTACGAGGATTGGAGATAAGGTCTAGGTTCTCAATCCTGAACACCCAGCTTGGGAAGAGATGACAGCCTAAGGTCATGGCGTGTCTGATGTGATGGGTGTCGGTCGGGATGTCAGGGCTCAGGCCGTGTCAGACAGAGCATGAGTGCCCATGGCAACCTCGAGAATTGGAGTGCAGTAGTGTGGCGTGCAGGTGGATCCTCATTGGGTGTTTCTTGGTAGTCGCCTAGGGCCACGTTTTTCTTCTGGTGGGAAGGCAGACTGCTGCATTGTGGCTCCAGAATTGCCAATCTGGAGGGCTTGGGGGGGCAGGAAGGTGAGGACGGAAGTCTGAGAACACAAGCAAGGGTGAGATTTCGGGCGAAGGCACTCTGCAGAGGCTGAAATGAGATCTCCTGCATCTGGAGACAGGGCGAGGATCCGACATTGGCTCAGGTTGGAGACTGTGTCCATTATGGCCCCATCAGGAATTGGGGGCCCTCACGAAGCCACGGAGGTTTTCTCATGCTGGGAGTTGAGAGCGCAAGGATTCCTACTCCGGGACAGTCGAGTCCTGTGAGATGGCTCCAGGACGCCCCATACAGAAAGACTGGAGGGCAGGGTGCTAAGGATGGATGCCTGGGCAGCCCACCTCCCATTCCCATTGTCTCCTAGCGACAAGGCAGGTTCGATTGCTGGCTCTGGCGGAGCTACGCAGGGCGCTGAGTGGAGATGAACTCTCCTGAGGATGGGTCATCATGTGGGTTTGTGTCCATGGAGACCTAGGAATGTGGCAGTGGCTCGGGGGCCCGGCAGGATTCTCCGAAACTTAGGATTGGACACAGCTCCAAAGAGTAAGTTTCCCCTGTGGAGATGAGAGGTGTTCTGATGGGTGCCCCCGGAAACCTCCGTTTGCTGGTATTGGAATGCAGGCCTCTGAGGAGAGACGCCTGGAAGCCAACCAAAGGGTTCAGAGGAAGGCCTAACAGACTGTCCGGTTCCATCTTGTCTCTCTGGGGACATCCGTCTGCTTTTCTGCGTGGAGGGAGTTGCTCAGCTTGTGTCAGATCACCCCTGGGTGTCCAGGGCAGCCTACACTATTGGGATGGCCTCGGGGATCTTGGAGCCTTCTCCTAATCTGTAGGTTTGTGGCCAGTGGAATGGGCAGAGTTTCCTTGGAGAGGGCAGGCACAGTCCTGCGCTGTGGCCCCAGGGGCCCCAGCGTTGAGGATGTGTGGGACACGGCTGCGGGGCCTGAAGTCTGAAAACTCAAACTCGGCTTAGGTTTGGGGCCGAGGGTATGGCATGCCCCATCCACCGACCGTGATGGGAGCTGCTCTGGATTTGAATGAAGGGCGAGTGTGCGTCCTTTTCTCAGGCTTCTGTGTCTGGATTTTGTGTCAAGGAGGGCTGTGGAATCGAGGGGTGGCCTCCTGGGCCATGGATGCGCCTCCCTCTCTGGGGATTTGGCCTGGCTTCCAAGAGTTTCAGGTCATTCTGCGGGAAGGGAGGAGTCCTGTATTCTGCCTCAGGTGTCCCTCCCAAAGAGGGATTCCAGAGCAGAGGGCTGGGTCCCGGCGATCGGAAAACCCAAACTCGGGTTAGGATGGGGGCCGAAGGGGCATGGGAAACCCCGGAGGTGGGCTCGCGTTCCAGCCACAGAGAGACCTGATTGGAGCACGAGGCTTATGGTGAGGGTCACCAGGCGTCTTTGTGCCCAAGGCGACCCTGAAGCATGGGCGTGGCCTCCTGGGCCATGCAGGTTTCTCCTACCCTGAAGGTTGGACACCAGGCCAACAGCAAGGTTTCTTGGATGGGGATGGAGGAGTTCAGATTTCTGCATCAGGTTCCTTCCTGTCCGGGGATTGGAGAGAAGGTCTAGGTTCTGAATCCTGAACACCCAGCTTGGGAAGAGATGACAGCCTAGGGTCATGGCGGGTCTAATGTGTTGGGTGTCGGTCGGGATGTCAGGGCTCAGGCAGTGTCAGACAGAGCATGAGTGCCCATGGCAACCTCAAGAATTGGAGTGCAGTAGAGAGGCGTGCAGGTGGATCCTCCTTGGGTGTTTCTGGGTAGTCGCCTAAGGCCACGTTTTTCTTCTGGTGGGAAGGCAGACTGCTGCATTGTGGCTCCAGAATTGCCAATCTGGAGGGCTTGAGGGGGGCAGGAAGGTGAGGACGGAAGTCTGAGAACACAAGCTAGGGTGAGATTTCGGGCAAGGGCACTCTGCGGAGGCTGAAATGGGATCCTCTGCATCTGGAGACAGGGCGAGGATCCGACATTGGCTCAGGTTGGAGACTGTGTCCATTATGGCCCCATCAGGAAGTGGGGGCCCACACGAAGCCACGGAGGTTTTCCCATGCTGGGAGTTGAGAGATGCTCCAAAGCGCAAGGATTCCTACTGCGGGACAGTCGAGTCCTGTGAGATGGCTCCAGGACGCCCCATACAGAAAGACTGGAGGGCAGGGTGCTAAGGATGGATGCCTGGGCAGCCCACCTCCCATTCCCATTGTCTCCTAGCGACAAGGCAGGTTCGATTGCTGGCTCTGGCGGAGCTACGCAGGGCGCTGAGTGGAGATGGACTCTCCTGAGGATGGGTCATCATATGGGTTTGTGTCCATGGAGACCTAGGAATGTGGCAGTGGCTCGGGGGCCAGGAAGGATTCTCCGAACTTTAGGATTGGACACAGCTCCAAAGAGTAAGTTTCCCCTGTGGAGATGAGAGGTGTTCTGATGGGTGCCTCCGGAAACCTCCGTTTGCTGGTATTGGAATGCAGGCCTCTGAGGAGAGACGCCTGGAAGCCAACCAAAGGGTTCAGAGGAAGGCCTAACAGACTGTCCGGTTCGATCTTGTCTCTCTGGGGACATCCGTCTGCTTTTCTGCGTGGAGGGAGTTGCTCAGCTTGTGTCAGATCACCCCTGGGTGTCCAGGGCAGCCTACACTATTGGGATGGCCTCGGGGATCTTGGAGCCTTCTCCTAATCTGTAGGTTTGTGGCCAGTGGAATGGGCAGAGTTTCCTTGGAGAGGGCAGGCACAGTCCTGCGCTGAGGCCCCAGGGACCCAGCGTTGAGGGTGTGTGGGACAGGGCTGCGGGGCCTGAAGTCTGAAAACTCAAACTCGGCTTAGGTTTGGGGCCGAGGGTATGGCAGGCCCCATCCACCGACCGGGATGGGAGCTGCTCTGGATTTGAATGAAGGGCGAGTGTGCGTCCTTTGCTCAGGCTTCTGTGTCTGGATTTTGTGTCAAGGAGGGCTGTGGAATGGAGGGGTGGCCTCCTGGGCCATGGATGAGCCTCCCACTCTGGGAATTTGGCCTGGCTTCCAAGAGTTTCAGGTCATTCTGCGGGAAGGGAGGAGTCCTGTATTCTGCCTCAGGTGTCCCACCCAAAGAGGGATTCCAGAGCAGAGCCCTGGGTCCCGGCGACCGGAAAACCCAAACTCGGGTTAGCATGGGGGCCCAAGGGGCATGGGAAGCCCTCGCGGCGGGCTCGTGGTCCAGCCACTGAGAGACCTGATTGGAGCACGAGGCTTATGGTGAGGGTCACCAGGCGTCTTTGTGTCCAAGGCGACCCTGAAGCATGGGCGTGGCCTCCTGGGCCATGCAGGTTTCTCCTACCCTGAAGGTTGGACACCAGGCCAACAGCAAGGTTTCTTGGATGGGGATGGAGGAATTCAGATTTTGCATCAGGTTCCCTCCTGTCCGGGGATTGGAGAGAAGGTCTAGGTTCTGAATCCTGAACACCCAGCTTGGGAAGAAATGACAGCCTAAGGTCATGGCGGGTCTGATGTGTTGGGTGTCGGTCGGGATGTCAGGGCTCAGGCAGTGTCAGACAGAGCATAGTGCCCATGGCAACCTCAAGAATTGGAGTGCAGTAGAGTGGCGTGCAGGTGGATCCTCCTTGGGTGTTTCTGGGTAGTCGCCTAAGGCCACGTTTTTCTTCTGGTGGGAAGGCAGACTGCTGCATTGTGGCTCCAGAAATGCCAATCTGGAGGGCTTGAGGGGGGCAGGAAGGTGAGGACGGAAGTCTGAGAACACAAGCTAGGGTGAGATTTCGGGCGAGGGCACTCTGCGGAGGCTGAAATGGGATCCTCTGCATCTGGAGACAGGGCGAGGATCCGACATTGGCTCAGGTTGGAGACTGTGTCCATTATGGCCCCATCAGGAAGTGGGGGCCCACACGAAGCCACGGAGGTTTTCCCATGCTGGGAGTTGAGAGATGCTCCAAAGCGCAAGGATTCCTACTGCGGGACAGTCGAGTCCTGTGAGATGGCTCCAGGACGCCCCATACAGAAAGACTGGAGGGCAGGGTGCTAAGGATGGATGCCTGGGCAGCCCACCTCCCATTCCCATTGTCTCCTAGCGACAAGGCAGGTTCGATTGCTGGCTCTGGCGGAGCTACGCAGGGCGCTGAGTGGAGATGGACTCTCCTGAGGATGGGTCATCATGTGGGTTTCTGTCCATGGAAACCTAGGAATGTGGCAGTGGCTCGGGGGCCAGGAAGGATTCTCCGAACTTTAGGATTGGACACAGCTCCAAAGAGTAAGTTTCCCCTGTGGAGATGAGAGGTGTTCTGATGGGTGCCTCCGGAAACCTCCGTTTGCTGGTATTGGAATGCAGGCCTCTGAGGAGAGACGCCTGGAAGCCAACCAAAGGGTTCAGAGGAAGGCCTAACAGACTGTCCGGTTCCATCTTGTCTCTCTGGGGACATCCGTCTGCTTTTCTGCGTGGAGGGAGTTGCTCAGCTTGTGTCAGATCACCCCTGGGTGTCCAGGGCAGCCTACACTATTGGGATGGCCTCGGGGATCTTGGAGCCTTCTCCTAATCTGTAGGTTTGTGGCCAGTGGAATGGGCAGAGTTTCCTTGGAGAGGGCAGGCACAGTCCTGCGCTGAGGCCCCAGGGGCCCCAGCGTTGAGGGTGTGTGGGACAGGGCTGCGGGGCCTGAAGTCTGAAAACTCAAACTCGGCTTAGGTTTGGGGCCGAGGGTATGGCAGGCCCCATCCACCGACCGTGATGGGAGCTGCTCTGGATTTGAATGAACGGCGAGTGTGCGTCCTTTTCTCCGGCTTCTGTGTCTGGATTTTGTGTCAAGGAGGGCTGTGGAATGGAGGGGTGGTCTCCTGGGCCAAGGATGAGCCTCCCACTCTGTGGATTTGTCCTCGCTTCCAAGAGCTTCAGGTCATTCTGCGGGAAGGGAGGAGTCCTGTATTCTGCCTCAGGTGTCCCTCCCAAAGAGGGATTCCAAAGCAGAGCCCTGGGTCCCGGCGACCGAAAAACCCAAACTCGGGTTACGATGGGGGCCCAAGGGGCATGGGAAGTCCCCGAGGCGGGCTCGTGGTCCAGCCACTGAGAGACCTGATTGGAGCACGAGGCTTATGGTGAGGGTCACCAGGCGTCTTTGTGTCCAAGGCGACCCTGAAGCATGGGCGTGGCCTCCTGGGCCATGCAGGTTTCTCCTACCCTGAAAGTTGGACACCAGGCCAACAGCAAGGTTTCTTGGATGGGGATGGAGGAGTTCAGATTTCTGCTTCAGGTTCCCTCCTGTCCGGGGATTGGAGATAAGGTCTAGGTTCTGAATCCTGAACACCCAGCTTGGGATGAGATGACAGCCTATGGTCATGGCGGGTCTGATGTGATGGGCGTCGGTCGGGATGTCAGGGCTCAGGCCGTGTCAGACAGAGCATGAGTGCCCATGGCAACCTCGAGAATTGGAGTGCAGTAGAGTGGCGTGCAGGTGGATTCTCATTGGGTGTTTCTGGGTAGTCGCCTAGGGCCACGTTTTTCTTCTGGTGGGAAGGCAGACTGCTGCATTGTGGCTCCAGAATTGCCAATCTGGAGGGCTTGAGGGTGTGGGGGGTATGAAGGTGAGGACGGAAGTCTGAGAACACAAGCTAGGGTGAGATTTCGGTCGAGGGCACTCTGCAGAGGCTGAAATGAGATCTCCTGCATCTGGAGACAGGGCGAGGATCCGACATTGGCTCAGGTTGGAGACTGTGTCCATTATGGCCCCATCAGGAAGTGGGGGCCCTCCCGAAGCCTCGGAGGTTTTCCCATGCTGGGAGTTGTGAGATGCTCCAAAGCGCAAGGATTCCTACTGCGGGACAGTCGAGTCCTGTAAGATGGCTCCAGGACGCCCCATACAGAAAGACTGGAGGGCAGGGTGCTAAGGATGGATGCCTGGGCAGCCCACCTCCCATTCCCATTGTCTCCTAGCGACAAGGCAGGTTCGATTGCTGGCTCTGGCGGAGCTACGCAGGGCGCTGAGTGGAGATGGACTCTCCTGAGGATGGGTCATCATGTGGGTTTGTGTCCATGGAGACCTAGGAATGTGGCAGTGGCTCGGGGGCCCGGCAGGATTCTCCGAACTTTAGGATTGGACACAGCTCCAAAGAGTAAGTTTCCCCTGTGGAGATGAGAGGTGTTCTGATGGGTGCCTCCGGAAACCTCCGTTTGCTGGTATTGGAATGCAGGCCTCTGAGGAGAGACGCCTGGAAGCCAACCAAAGGGTTCAGAGGAAGGCCTAACAGACTGTCCGGTTCCATCTTGTCTCTCTGGGGACATCCGTCTGCTTTTCTGCGTGGAGGGAGTTGCTCAGCTTGTGTCAGATCACCCCTGGGTGTCCAGGGCAGCCTACACTATTGGGATGGGCTCGGGGATCTTGGAGCCTTCTCCTAATCTGTAGGTTTGTGGCCAGTGGAATGGGCAGAGTTTCCTTGGAGAGGGCAGGCACAGTCCTGCGCTGTGGCCCCAGGGGCCCCAGCGTTGAGGGTGTGTGGGACAGGGCTGCGGGGCCTGAAGTCTGAAAACTCAAACTCGGCTTAGGTTTGGGGCCGAGGGTATGGCATGCCCCATCCACCGACCGTGATGGGAGCTGCTCTGGATTTGAATGAAGGGCGAGTGTGCGTCCTTTTCTCAGGCTTCTGTGTCTGGATTTTGTGTCAAGGAGGGCTGTGGAATGGAGGGGTGGCCTCCTGGGCCATGGATGCGCCTCCCTCTCTGGGGATTTGGCCTGGCTTCCAAGAGTTTCAGGTCATTCTGCGGGAAGGGAGGAGTCCTGTATTCTGCCTCAGGTGTCCCTCCCAAAGAGGGATTCCAGAGCAGAGCCCTGGGTCCCGGCGATCGGAAAACCCAAACTCGGGTTAGGATGGGGGCCGAAGGGGCATGGGAAGCCCCGGAGGTGGGCTCGCGTTCCAGCCACAGAGAGACCTGATTGGAGCACGAGGCTTATTGTGAGGGTCACCAGGCGTCTTTGTGCCCAAGGCGACCCTGAAGCATGGGCGTGGCCTCCTGGGCCATGCAGGTTTCTCCTACCCTGAAGGTTGGACACCAGGTCAACAGCAAAGTTTCTTGGATGGGGATGGAGGAGTTCAGATTTCTGCATCAGGTTCCTTCCTGTACGAGGATTGGAGATAAGGTCTAGGTTCTCAATCCTGAACACCCAGCTTGGGAAGAGATGACAGCCTAAGGTCATGGCGTGTCTGATGTGATGGGTGTCGGTCGGGATGTCAGGTCTCAGGCCGTGTCAGACAGAGCATGAGTGCCCATGGCAACCTCGAGAATTGGAGTGCAGTAGTGTGGCGTGCAGGTGGATCCTCATTGGGTGTTTCTTGGTAGTCGCCTAGGGCCACGTTTTTCTTCAGGTGGGAAGGCAGACTGCTGCATTGTGGCTCCAGAATTGCCAATCTGGAGGGCTTGGGGGGGGCAGGAAAGTGAGGACGGAAGTCTGAGAACACAAGCAAGGGTGAGATATCGGGCGAAGGCACTCTGCGGAGGCTGAAATGAGATCTCCTGCATCTGGAGACAGGGCGAGGATCCGACATTGGCTCAGGTTGGAGACTGTGTCCATTATGGCCCCATCAGGAAGTGGGGGCCCTCCCGAAGCCACGGAGGTTTTCCCATGCTGGGATTTGTGAGATGCTCCAAAGCGCAAGGATTCCTAGTGCGGGACAGTCGAGTCCTGTGAGATGGCTCCAGGAGGCCCCATACAGAAAGACTGGAGGGCAGGGTGCTAAGGATGGATGCCTGGGCAGCCCACCTCCCATTCCCATTGTCTCCTAGCGACAAGGCAGGTTCGCTTGCTGGCTCTGGCGGAGCTACGCTGGGCGCTGAGTGGAGATGGACTCTCCTGAGGATGGGTCATCATGTAGGATTGTGTCCATGGAGACCTAGGAATGTGGCAGTGGCTCGGGGGCCCGGCAGGATTCTCCGAACTTTAGGATTGGACACAGCTCCAAGGAGTAAGTCTCCCCTGTGGAGATGAGCGGTGTTCTGATGGGTGCCTCAGGAAACCTCATTTGCTGGTACTGGAATGCAGGCCTCTGAGAAGAGACGTCTGGAAACCAACCAAAGTGTTCAGAGGAAGGCCTAACAGACTGTCCGGTTCCATCTTCTGTCTCTGGGGACATCCGTCTGCTTTTCTGCGTGGAGGGAGTTGCTCAGCTTGTGTCAGATCACCCCTGGGTGTCCAGGGCAGCCTACACTATTGGGATGGCCTCGTCGATCTTGGAGCCTTCTCCTAATCTGTAGGTTTGTGGCCAGTGGAATGGGAAGAGTTTCCTTGGAGAGGGCAGGCACAGTCCTGCTCTGTGTCCCCAGGGGCCCCAGCTTTGAGGGTGTGTGGGACAGGGCTGCGGGGCCTGAAGTCTGAAAACTCAAACTCGGCTTAGGTTTGGGGCCGAGGGTATGGCAGTCCCCATCTACCGACCGTGATGAGAGCTGCTCTGGATTTGAATGAAGGGCGAGTGTGCGTCCTTTGCTCATGCTTCTGTGTCTGGATTTTGTGTCAAGGAGGGCTGTGGAATGGAGGGGTGGCCTCCTGGGCCATGGATGAGCCTCCCACTCTGGGAATTTGGCCTGGCTTCCAAGAGCTTCAGGTCATTCTGCGGGAAGGGAGGAGTCCTGTATTCTGCCTCAGGTGTCCCACCCAAAGAGGGATTCCAGAGCAGAGCCCTGGGTCCCGGCGACCAGAAAACACAAACTCGGGTTAGCATGGGGGCCCAAGGGGCATGGGAAGCCCCCGAGGCGGGCTCGTGGTCCAGCCACTGAGAGACCTGATTGGAGCACGAGGCTTATGGTGAGGGTCACCAGGCGTCTTTGTGCCCAAGGCGACCCTGAAGCATGGGCGTGGCCTCCTGGGCCTTGCAGGTTTCTCCTACCCTGAAGGTTGGACACCAGGCCAACAGCAAGGTTTCTTGGATGGGGATGGAGGAGTTCAGATTTCTGCATCAGGTTCCCTCCTGTCCGGGGATTGGAGAGAAGGTCTAGGTTCTGAATCCTGAACACCCAGCTTGGGAAGAGATGACAGCCTAGGGTCATGGCGGGTCTAATGTGTTGGGTGTCGGTCGGGATGTCAGGGCTCAGGCAGTGTCAGACAGAGCATGAGTGCCCATGGCAACCTCAAGAATTGGAGTGCAGTAGAGTGGCGTGCAGGTGGATCCTCCTTGGGTGTTTCTGGGTAGTCGCCTAAGGCCACGTTTTTCTTCTGGTGGGAAGGCAGACTGCTGCATTGTGGCTCCAGAATTGCCAATCTGGAGGGCTTGAGGGGGGCAGGAAGGTGAGGACGGAAGTCTGAGAACACAAGCTAGGGTGAGATTTCGGGCGAGGTCACTCTGCGGAGGCTGAAATTGGATCCTCTGCATCTGGAGACAGGGCGAGGATCCGACATTGGCTCAGGTTGGAGACTGTGTCCATTATGGCCCCATCAGGAAGTGGGGGCCCACACGAAGCCACGGAGGTTTTCCCATGCTGGGAGTTGAGAGATGCTCCAAAGCGCAAGGATTCCTACTGCGGGACAGTCGAGTCCTGTGAGATGGCTCCAGGACGCCCCATACAGAAAGACTGGAGGGCAGGGTGCTAAGGATGGATGCCTGGGCAGCCCACCTCCCATTCCCATTGTCTCCTAGCGACAAGGCAGGTTCGATTGCTGGCTCTGGCGGAGCTACGCAGGGCGCTGAGTGGAGATGGACTCTCCTGAGGATGGGTCATCATATGGGTTTGTGTCCATGGAGACCTAGGAATGTGGCAGTGGCTCGGGGGCCAGGAAGGATTCTCCGAACTTTAGGATTGGACACAGCTCCAAAGAGTAAGTTTCCCCTGTGGAGATGAGAGGTGTTCTGATGGGTGCCTCCGGAAACCTCCGTTTGCTGGTATTGGAATGCAGGCCTCTGAGGAGAGACGCCTGGAAGCCAACCAAAGGGTTCAGAGGAAGGCCTAACAGACTGTCCGGTTCCATCTTGTCTCTCTGGGGACATCCGTCTGCTTTTCTGCGTGGAGGGAGTTGCTCAGCTTGTGTCAGATCACCCCTGGGTGTCCAGGGCAGCCTACACTATTGGGATGGCCTCGGGGATCTTGGAGCCTTCTCCTAATCTGTAGGTTTGTGGCCAGTGGAATGGGCAGAGTTTCCTTGGAGAGGGCAGGCACAGTCCTGCGCTGAGGCCCCAGGGGCCCCAGCGTTGAGGGTGTGTGGGACAGGGCTGCGGGGCCTGAAGTCTGAAAACTCAAACTCGGCTTAGGTTTGGGGCCGAGGGTATGGCAGGCCCCATCCACCGACCGTGATGGGAGCTGCTCTGGATTTGAATGAAGGGCGAGTGTGCGTCCTTTGCTCAGGCTTCTGTGTCTGGATTTTGTGTCAAGGAGGGCTGTGGAATGGAGGGGTGGCCTCCTGGGCCATGGATGAGCCTCCCACTCTGGGAATTTGGCCTGGCTTCCAAGAGTTTCAGGTCATTCTGCGGGAAGGGAGGAGTCCTGTATTCTGCCTCAGGTGTCCCACCCAAAGAGGGATTCCAGAGCAGAGCCCTGGGTCCCGGCGACCGGAAAACACAAACTCGGGTTAGCATGGGGGCCCAAGGGGCATGGGAAGCCCTCGAGGCGGGCTCGTGGTCCAGCCACTGAGAGACCTGATTGGAGCACGAGGCTTATGGTGAGGGTCACCAGGCGTCTTTGTGTCCAAGGCGACCCTGAAGCATGGGCGTGGCCTCCTGGGCCATGCAGGTTTCTCCTACCCTGAAGGTTGGACATCAGGCCAACAGCAAGGTTTCTTGGATGGGGATGGAGGAGTTCAGATCTGCATCAGGTTCCCTCCTGTCCGAGGATTGGTGATAAGGTCTAGGTTCTGAATCCTGAACAACCAGCTTGGGAAGAGATGACAGCCTAAGGTCATGGCGGGTCTGATGTGATGGGTGTCGGTCGGGATGTCAGGGCTCAGGCCGTGTCAGACAGAGCATGAGTGCCCATGGCAACCTCGAGAATTGGAGTGCAGTAGAGTGGCGTGCAGGTGGATCCTCATTGGGTGTTTCTGGGTAGTCGCCTAGGGCCACGTTTTTCTTCTGGTGGGAAGGCAGACTGCTGTATTGTGGCTCCAGAATTGCCAATCTGGAGGGCTTGGTGGGGGCAGGAAAGTGAGGACGGAAGTCTGAGAACACAAGCTGGGGTGAGATTTCGGGCGGGGCACTCTGCAGAGGCTGAAATGAGATCTCCTGCATCTGGAGACAGGGCGAGGATCCGACATTGGCTCAGGTTGGAGACTGTGTCCATTATGGCCCCATCAGGAAGTAGGGGCCCTCACGAAGCCACGGAGGTTTTCCCATGCTGGGAGTTGTGAGATGCTCCAAAGCGCAAGGATTCCTACTGCGGGACAGTCGAGTCCTGTGAGATGGCTCCAGGACGCCCCATATAGAAAGACTGGAGGGCAGGGTGCTAAGGATGGATGCCTGGGCATCCCACTTCCCATTCCCATTGTCTCCTAGCGACAAGGCAGGTTCGATTGCTGAGTCTGGCGGAGCTACGCAGGGCGCTGAGTGGAGATGGACTCTCCTGAGGATGGGTCATCATGTGGGATTGTGTCCATGGAAACCTAGGAATGTGGCAGTGGCTCGGGGGCCCGGCAGGATTCTCCGAACTTTAGGATTGGACACAGCTCCAAAGAGTAAGTCTCCCCTGTGGAGATGAGCGGTGTTCTGATGGGTGCCTCAGGAAACCTCATTTGCTGGTACTGGAATGCAGGCCTCTGAGGAGAGACGCCTGGAAACCAACCAAGGGTTCAGAGGAAGGCCTAACAGACTGTCCGGTTCCAACTTCTGTCTCTGGGGACATCCGTATGCTTTTCTGCGTGGAGGGAGTTGCTCAGCTTGTGTCAGATCACCCCTGGGTGTCCAGGGCAGCCAACACTATTGGGATGGCCTCGGGGATCTTGGAGCCTTCTCCTAATCTGTAGGTTTGTGGCCAGTGAAATGGGCAGAGTTTCCTTGGAGAGGGCAGGCACAGTCCTGCGCTGTGGCCCCAGGGGCCCCAGCGTTGAGGGTGTGTGGGACAGGGCTGCGGCTGCTGAAGTCTGAAAACTCAAACTCGGCTTAGGTTTGGAGCCGAGGGTATGTCAGGCCCCATCTACCGACCGTGATGGGAGCTGCTCTGGATTTGAATGAAGGGCGAGTGTGCGTCCTTTGCTCAGGCTTCTGTGTCTGGATTTTGTGTCAAGGAGGGCTGTGGAATGGAGGGGTGGCCTCCTGGGCCATGGATGAGCCTCCCTCTCTGGGGATTTGGCCTGGCTTCCAAGAGTTTCAGGTCATTCTGCGGGAAGGGAGGAGTCCAGTATTCTGCCTCAGGTGTCCGTCCCAAAGAGGGATTCCAGAGCAGAGCCCTGGGTCCCGGCGACCGGAAAACCCAAACTCGGGTTAGGATGGGGGCCCAAGGGGCATGGGAAGCCCCCTAGGCGGGCTCGTGGTCCAGCCACTGAGAGACCTGATTGGAGCACGAGGCTTATGGTGAGGGTCACTAGGCGTCTTTGTGCCCAAGGCGACCCTGAAGCATGGGCGTGGCCTCCTGGGCCATGCAGGTTTCTCCTACCCTGAAGGTTGGACACCAGGCCAAGAGCAAGGTTTCTTGGATGGGGATGGAGGAGTTCAGATTTCTGCATCAGGTTCCTTCCTGTACGAGGATTGGAGATAAGGTCTAGGTTCTCAATCCTGAACACCCAGCTTGGGAAGAGATGACAGCCTAAGGTCATGGCGTGTCCGATGTGATGGGTGTCGGTCGGGATGTCAGGGCTCAGGCCGTGTCAGACAGAGCATGAGTGCCCATGGCAACCTCGAGAATTGGAGTGCAGTAGTGTGGCGTGCAGGTGGATCCTCATTGGGTGTTTCTTGGTAGTCGCCTAGGGCCACGTTTTTCTTCTGGTGGGAAGGCAGACTGCTGCATTGTGGCTCCAGAATTGCCAATCTGGAGGGCTTGGGGGGGCAGGAAGGTGAGGACGGAAGTCTGAGAACACAAGCAAGGGTGAGATTTCGGGCGAAGGCACTCTGCAGAGGCTGAAATGAGATCTCCTGCATCTGGAGACAGGGCGAGGATCCGACATTGGCTCAGGTTGGAGACTGTGTCCATTATGGCCCCATCAGGAATTGGGGGCCCTCACGAAGCCACGGAGGTTTTCTCATGCTGGGAGTTGAGAGCGCAAGGATTCCTACTCCGGGACAGTCGAGTCCTGTGAGATGGCTCCAGGACGCCCCATACAGAAAGACTGGAGGGCAGGGTGCTAAGGATGGATGCCTGGGCAGCCCACCTCCCATTCCCATTGTCTCCTAGCGACAAGGCAGGTTCGATTGCTGGCTCTGGCGGAGCTACGCAGGGCGCTGAGTGGAGATGGACTCTCCTGAGGATGGGTCATCATGTGGGTTTGTGTCCATGGAGACCTAGGAATGTGGCAGTGGCTCGGGGGCCAGGAAGTATTCTCCGAACTTTAGGATTGGACACAGCTCCAAAGAGTAAGTTTCCCCTGTGGAGATGAGAGGTGTTCTGATGGGTGCCTCCGGAAACCTCCGTTTGCTGGTATTGGAATCCAGGCCTCTGAGGAGAGACGCCTGGAAGCCAACCAAAGGGTTCAGAGGAAGGCCTAACAGACTGTCCGGTTCCATCTTGTCTCTCTGGGGACATCCGTCTGCTTTTCTGCGTGGAGGGAGTTGCTCAGCTTGTGTCAGATCACCCCTGGGTGTCCAGGGCAGCCTACACTATTGGGATGGCCTCGGGGATCTTGGAGCCTTCTCCTAATCTGTAGGTTTGTGGCCAGTGGAATGGGCAGAGTTTCCTTGGAGAGGGCAGGCACAGTCCTGCGCTGTGGCCCCAGGGGCCCCAGCGTTGAGGATGTGTGGGACAGGGCTGCGGGGCCTGAAGTCTGAAAACTCAAACTCGGCTTAGGTTTGGGGCCGAGGGTATGGCATGCCCCATCCACCGACCGTGATGGGAGCTACTCTGGGTTTGAATGAAGGGCGAGTGTGCGTCCTTTTCTCAGGCTTCTGTGTCTGGATTTTGTGTCAAGGAGGGCTGTGGAATCGAGGGGTGGCCTCCTGGGCCATGGATGCGCCTCCCTCTCTGGGGATTTGGCCTGGCTTCCAAGAGTTTCAGGTCATTCTGCGGGAAGGGAGGAGTCCTGTATTCTGCCTCAGGTGTCCCTCCCAAAGAGGGATTCCAGAGCAGAGGGCTGGGTCCCGGCGATCGGAAAACCCAAACTCGGGTTAGGATGGGGGCCGAAGGGGCATGGGAAACCCCGGAGGTGGGCTCGCGTTCCAGCCACAGAGAGACCTGATTGGAGCACGAGGCTTATGGTGAGGGTCACCAGGCGTCTTTGTGCCCAAGGCGACCCTGAAGCATGGGCGTGGCCTCCTGGGCCATGCAGGTTTCTCCTACCCTGAAGGTTGGACACCAGGCCAACAGCAAGGTTTCTTGGATGGGGATGGAGGAGTTCAGATTTCTGCATCAGGTTCCTTCCTGTCCGGGGATTGGAGAGAAGGTCTAGGTTCTGAATCCTGAACACCCAGCTTGGGAAGAGATGACAGCCTAGGGTCATGGCGGGTCTAATGTGTTGGGTGTCGGTCGGGATGTCAGGGCTCAGGCAGTGTCAGACAGAGCATGAGTGCCCATGGCAACCTCAAGAATTGGAGTGCAGTAGAGTGGCGTGCAGGTGGATCCTCCTTGGGTGTTTCTGGGTAGTCGCCTAAGGCCACGTTTTTCTTCTGGTGGGAAGGCAGACTGCTGCATTGTGGCTCCAGAATTGCCAATCTGGAGGGCTTGAGGGGGGCAGGAAGGTGAGGACGGAAGTCTGAGAACACAAGCTAGGGTGAGATTTCGGGCGAGGGCACTCTGCGGAGGCTGAAATGGGATCCTCTGCATCTGGAGACAGGGCGAGGATCCGACATTGGCTCAGGTTGGAGACTGTGTCCATTATGGCCCCATCAGGAAGTGGGGGCCCACACGAAGCCGCGGAGGTTTTCCCATGCTGGGAGTTGAGAGATGCTCCAAAGCGCAAGGATTCCTACTGCGGGACAGTCGAGTCCTGTGAGATGGCTCCAGGACGCCCCATACAGAAAGACTGGAGGGCAGGGTGCTAAGGATGGATGCCTGGGCAGCCCACCTCCCATTCCCATTGTCTCCTAGCGACAAGGCAGGTTCGATTGCTGGCTCTGGCGGAGCTACGCAGGGCGCTGAGTGGAGATGGACTCTCCTGAGGATGGGTCATCATATGGGTTTGTGTCCATGGAGACCTAGGAATGTGGCAGTGGCTCGGGGGCCAGGAAGGATTCTCCGAACTTTAGGATTGGACACAGCTCCAAAGAGTAAGTTTCCCCTGTGGAGATGAGAGGTGTTCTGATGGGTGCCTCCGGAAACCTCCGTTTGCTGGTATTGGAATGCAGGCCTCTGAGGAGAGACGCCTGGAAGCCAACCAAAGGGTTCAGAGGAAGGCCTAACAGACTGTCCGGTTCCATCTTGTCTCTCTGGGGACATCCGTCTGCTTTTCTGCGTGGAGGGAGTTGCTCAGCTTGTGTCAGATCACCCCTGGGTGTCCAGGGCAGCCTACACTATTGGGATGGCCTCGGGGATCTTGGAGCCTTCTCCTAATCTGTAGGTTTGTGGCCAGTGGAATGGGCAGAGTTTCCTTGGAGAGGGCAGGCACAGTCCTGCGCTGAGGCCCCAGGGGCCCCAGCGTTGAGGGTGTGTGGGACAGGGCTGCGGGGCCTGAAGTCTGAAAACTCAAACTCGGCTTAGGTTTGGGGCCGAGGGTATGGCAGGCCCCATCCACCGACCGGGATGGGAGCTGCTCTGGATTTGAATGAAGGGCGAGTGTGCGTCCTTTTCTCAGGCTTCTGTGTCTGGATTTTGTGTCATGGAGGGCTGTGGAATGGAGGGGTGCCCTCCTGGGCCATGGATGAGCCTCCCTCTCTGGGGATTTGGCCTGGCTTCCAAGAGTTTCAGGTCATTCTGCGGGAAGGGAGGAGTCCTGTATTCTGCCTCAGGTGTCCCTCCCAAAGAGGGATTCCAGAGCAGAGCCCTGGGTCCCGGCGACCGGAAAACCCAAACTCGGGTTAGGATGGGGTCCCAAGGGGCATGGGAAGCCCCCTAGGCGGGCTCGTGGTCCAGCCACTGAGAGACCTGATTGGAGCACGAGGCGTATGGTGAGGGTCACCAGGCGTCTTTGTGCCCAAGGCGACCCTGAAGCATGGGCGTGGCCTCCTGGGCCATGCAGGTTTCTCCTACCCTGAAGGTTGGACACCAGGCCAACAGCAAGGTTTCTTGGATGGGGTTGGAGGAGTTCAGATTTCTGCATCAGGTTCCCTCCTGTCCGGGGATTGGAGATAAGGTCTAGGTTCTGAATCCCGAACACCCAGCTTGGGAAGAGATGACAGCCTAAGGTCATGGCGGGTCTGATGTGATGGGTGTCGTTCGGGATATCAGAGCTCAGGCAGTGTCAGACAGAGCATGAGAGCCCATGGCAACCTCGAGAATTGGAGTGCAGTAGAGTGGCGTGCAGGTGGATCCTCATTGGGTGTTTCTGGGTAGTCGCCTAAGGCCACGTTTTTCTTCTGGTGGGAAGGCAGACTGCTGCATTGTGGCTCCAGAATTGCCAATCTGGGGGGCTTGAGGGGGGGGCAGGAATGTGAGGAAGGAAGTCTGAGAACACAAGCTAGGAGAGATTTTGGGCGAGGGCACTCTGCAGAGGCTGAAATGGGATCCTCTGCATCTGGAGACAGGGCGAGGATCCGACATTGGCTCAGGTTGGAGACTGTGTCCTTTATGGCCCCATCAGGAAGTGGGGGCCCTCACGAAGCCACGGAGGTTTTCCCATGCTGGGAGTTGTGAGATGCTCCAAAGCGCAAGGATTCCTACTGCGGGACAGTCGAGTCCGGTGAGATGGCTCCAGGACGCCCCATACTGAAAGACTGGAGGGCAGGGTGCTAAGGATGGATGCCTGGGCATCCCACCTCCCATTCCCATTGTCTCCTAGCGACAAGGCAGGTTCGATTGCTGGCTCTGGCGGAGCTACGCAGGGCGCTGAGTGGAGATGGACTCTCCTGAGGATGGGTCATCATGTGGGTTTGTGTCCATGGAGACCTAGGAATGTGGCAGTGGCTCGGAGGCCCGGCAAGATTCTCCGAACTTTAGGATTGGACACAGCTCCAATGAGTAAGTCTCCCCTGTGGAGATGAGAGGTGTTCTGATGGGTGCCTCAGGAAACCTCATTTGCTGGTACTGGAATGCAGGCCTCTGAGGAGAGACGCCTGGAAACCAACCAAAGGGTTCAGAGGAAGGCCTAACAGACTGTCCGGTTCCAACTTCTGTCTCTGGGGACATCCGTCTACTTTTCTGCGTGGAGGGAGTTGCTCAGCTTGTGTCAGATCACCCCTGGGTGTCCAGGGCAGCCTACACTATTGGGATGGCCTCGGGGATCTTGGAGCCTTCTCCTAATCTGTAGGTTTGTGGCCAGTGGAATGGGCAGAGTTTCCTTGGAGAGGGCAGGCACAGTCCTGCGCTGTGGCCCCAGGGGCCCCAGCGTTGAGGGTGTGTGGGACAGGGCTGCGGGGCCTGATGTCTGAAAACTCAAACTCGGCTTAGGTTTGGGGCCGAGGGTATGGCAGGCCCCATCTACCGACCGTGATGGGAGCTGCTCTGGATTTGAATGAAGGGCGAGTGTGCGTCCTTTTCTCAGGCTTCTGTGTCTGGATTTTGTGTCAAGGAGGGCTGTGGAATGGAGGGGTGGCCTCCTGGGCCATGGATGGGCCTCCCTCTCTGGGGATTTGGCCTGGCTTTCAAGAGTTTCAGGTCATTCTGCGGGAAGGGAGGAGTCCTGTATTCTGCCTCAGGTGTCCGTCCCAAAGAGGGATTCCAGAGCAGAGCCCTGGGTCCCGGCGACCGGAAAACCCAAACTCGGGTTAGGATGGGGGCCAAAGGGGCATGGGAAGCACCCTAGGCGGGCTCGTGGTCCAGCCACTGAGACACCTGATTGGAGCACGAGGCTTATGGTGAGGGTCACCAGGCGTCTTTGTGCCCAAGGCGACCCTGAAGCATGGGCGTGGCCTCCTGGGCCATGCAGGTTTCTCCTACCCTGAAGGTTGGACACCAGGCCAACAGCAAGGTTTCTTGGATGGGGATGGAGGAGTTCAGATCTGCATCAGGTTCCCTCCTGTCCGAGGATTGGAGATAAGGTCTAGGTTCTGAATCCTGAACACCCAGCTTGGGAAGAGATGACAGCCTAAGGTCATGGCGGGTCTGATGTGATGGGTGTCGGTCTGGATGTCAGGGCTCAGGCCGTGTCAGACAGAGCATGAGTGCCCATGGCAACCTCGAGAATTGGAGTGCAGTAGAGTGGCGTGCAGGTGGATCCTCATTGGGTGTTTCTGGGTAGTCGCCTAGGGCCACGTTTTTCTTCTGGTGGGAAGGCAGACTGCTGTATTGTGGCTCCAGAATTGCCAATCTGGAGGGCTTGGTGGGGGCAGGAAAGTGAGGACGGAAGTCTGAGAACACAAGTTAGGGTGAGATTTCGGGCGGGGCACTCTGCAGAGGCTGAAATGAGATCTCCTGCATCTGGAGACAGGGCGAGGATCCGACATTGGCTCAGGTTGGAGACTGTGTCCATTATGGCCCCATCAGGAAGTGGGGGCCCTCACGAAGCCACGGAGGTTTTCCCATGCTGGGAGTTGTGAGATGCTCCAAAGCGCAAGGATTCCTACTGCGGGACAGTCGAGTCCGGTGAGATGGCTCCAGGACGCCCCATACAGAAAGACTGGAGGGCAGGGTGCTAAGGATGGATGCCTGGGCAGCCCACCTCCCATTCCCATTGTCTCCTAGTGACAAGGCAGGTTCGATTGCTGGCTCTGGCGGAGCTACGCAGGGCGCTGAGTGGAGATGGACTCTCCTGAGGATGGGTCATCATGTGGGTTTGTGTCCATAGAGACTTAGGAATGTGGCAGTGGCTCGGGGGCCATGAAGGATTCTCCGAACTTTAGGATTGGACACGGCTCCAAAGAGTAAGTTTCCCCTGTGGAGATGAGAGGTGTTCTGATGGGTGCCTCAGGAAACCTCCGTTTGCTGGTATTGGAATGCAGGCCTCTGAGGGGAGACGCCTGTAAGCCAACCAAAGGGTTCAGAGGAAGGCCTAACAGACTGTCCGGTTCCATCTTGTCTCTCTGGGGACATCCGTCTGCTTTTCTGCTTGGTGAGAGTTGCTCAGCTTGTGTCAGATCACCCCTGGGTGTCCAGGGCAGCCTACACTATTGGGATGGCCTCGGGGATCTTGGAGCCTTCTCCTCATCTGTAGGATTGTGGCCATTGAAATGTGCAGAGTTTCCTTGGAGAGGGCAGGCACAGTCCTGCGCTGTGGCCCCAGGGGCCCCAGCGTTGAGGGTGTGTGGGACAGGGCTGCGGGCGCTGAAGTCTGAAAACTCAAACTCGGCTTAGGTTTGGGGCCGAGGGTATGTCAGGCCCCATCTACCGACCGTGATGGGAGCTGCTCTGGATTTGAATGAAGGGCGAGTGTGCGTCCTTTGCTCAGGCTTCTGTGTCTGGATTTTGTGTCAAGGAGGGCTGTGGAATGGAGGGGTGGCCTCCTGGGCCATGGATTAGCCTCCCTCTCTGGGGATTTGGCCTGGCTTCCAAGAGTTTCAGGTCATTCTGCGGGAAGGGAGGAGTCCTGTATTCTGCCTCAGGTGTCCGTCCCAAAGAGGGATTCCAGAGCAGAGCCCTGGGTCCCGGCGACTGGAAAACCCAAACTCGGGTTAGGATGGGGGCCCAAGGGGCATGGGAAGCCCCCTAGGCGGGCTCGTGGTCCAGCCACTGAGAGACCTGATTGGAGCACGAGGCTTATGGTGAGGGTCACCAGGCGTCTTTGGCCCAAGGCGACCCTGAAGCATGGGCGTGGCCTCCTGGGCCATGCAGGTTTCTCCTACCCTGAAGGTTGGACATCAGGCCAACAGCAAGGTTTCTTGGATGGGGATGGAGGAGTTCAGATCTGCATCAGGTTCCCTCCTGTCCGAGGATTGGAGATAATGTCTAGGTTCTGAATACTGAACACCCAGCTTGGGAAGAGATGACAGCCTAAGGTCATGGCGTGTCTGATGTGATGGGTGCCTGTCGGGATGTCAGGGCTCAGGCCGTGTCAGACAGAGCATGAGTGCCCATGGCAACCTCGAGAATTGGAGTGCAGTAGAGTGGCGTGCAGGTGGATCCTCATTGGGTGTTTCTGGGTAGTCGCCTAGGGCCACGTTTTTCTTCTGGTGGGAAGGCAGACTGCTGTATTGTGGCTCCAGAATTGCCAATCTGGAGGGCTTGGTGGGGGCAGGAAAGTGAGGACGGAAGTCTGAGAACACAAGCTGGGGTGAGATTTCGGGCGGGGCACTCTCAGAGGCTGAAATGAGATCTCCTGCATCTGGAGACAGGGCGAGGATCCGACATTGGCTCAGGTTGGAGACTGTGTCCATTATGGCCCCATCAGGAAGTGGGGGCCCTCACGAAGCCACGGAGGTTTTCCCATGCTGGGAGTTGTGAGATGCTCCAAAGCGCAAGGATTCCTACTGCGGGACAGTCGAGTCCTGTGAGATGGCTCCAGGACGCCCCATATAGAAAGACTGGAGGGCAGGGTGCTAAGGATGGATGCCTGGGCATCCCACTTCCCATTCCCATTGTCTCCTAGCGACAAGGCAGGTTCGATTGCTGAGTCTGGCGGAGCTACGCAGGGCGCTGAGTGGAGATGGACTCTCCTGAGGATGGGTCATCATGTGGGATTGTGTCCATGGAGACCTAGGAATGTGGCAGTGGCTCGGGGGCCCGGCAGGATTCTCCGAACTTTAGGATTGGACACAGCTCCAAAGAGTAAGTCTCCCCTGTGGAGATGAGCGGTGTTCTGATGGGTGCCTCAGGAAACCTCATTTGCTGGTACTGGAAGGCAGGCCTCTGAGGAGAGACGCCTGGAAACCAACCAAAGGGTTCAGAGGAAGGCCTAACAGACTGTCCGGTTCCAACTTCTGTCTCTGGGGACATCCGTCTGCTTTTCTGCGTGGAGGGAGTTGCTCAGCTTGTGTCAGATCACCCCTGGGTGTCCAGGGCAGCCAACACTATTGGGATGGCCTCGGGGATCTTGGAGCCTTCTCCTAATCTGTAGGTTTGTGGCCAGTGGAATGGGCAGAGGTTCCTTGGAGAGGGCAGGCACAGTCCTGCGCTGTGGCCCCAGGGGCCCCAGCGTTGAGGGTGTGTGGGACAGAGCTGCGGGGCCTGAAGTCTGAAAACTCAAACTCGGCTTAGGTTTGGGGCCGAGGGTATGGCAGGCCCCATCTACCGACCGTGATGGGAGCTGCTCTGGATTTGAATGAAGGGCGAGTGTGCGTCCTTTTCTCAGGCTTCTGTGTCTGGATTTTGTGTCAAGGAGGGCTGTGGAATGGAGGGGTGGCCTCCTGGGCCATGGATGAGCCTCCCTCTCTGGGGATTTGGCCTGGCTTCCAAGAGTTTCAGGTCATTCTGCGGGAAGGGAGGAGTCCTGTATTCTGCCTCAGGTGTCCGTCCCAAAGAGGGATTCCAGAGCAGAGCCCTGGGTCCCGGCGACCGGAAAACCCAAACTCGGGTTAGGATGGGGGCCCAAGGGGCATGGGAAGCCCCCTAGGCGGGCTCGTGGTCCAGCCACTGAGAGTCCTGATTGGAGCACGAGGCTTATGGTGAGGGTCACTAGGCGTCTTTGTGCCCAAGGCGACCCTGAAGCATGGGCGTGGCCTCCTGGGCCATGCAGGTTTCTCCTACCCTGAAGGTTGGACACCAGGCCAAGAGCAAGTTTTCTTGGATGGGGATGGAGGAGTTCAGATTTCTGCATCAGGTTCCTTCCTGTACGAGGATTGGAGATAAGGTCTAGGTTCTCAATCCTGAACACCCAGCTTGGGAAGAGATGACAGCCTAAGGTCATGGCGTGTCTGATGTGATGGGTGTCGGTCGGGATGTCAGGGCTCAGGCCGTGTCAGACAGAGCATGAGTGCCCATGGCAACCTCGAGAATTGGAGTGCAGTAGTGTGGCGTGCAGGTGGATCCTCATTGGGTGTTTCTTGGTAGTCGCCTAGGGCCACGTTTTTCTTCTGGTGGGAAGGCAGACTGCTGCATTGTGGCTCCAGAATTGCCAATCTGGAGGGCTTGGGGGGGCAGGAAGGTGAGGACGGAAGTCTGAGAACACAAGCAAGGGTGAGATTTCGGGCGAAGGCACTCTGCAGAGGCTGAAATGAGATCTCCTGCATCTGGAGACAGGGCGAGGATCCGACATTGGCTCAGGTTGGATACTGTGTCCATTATGGCCCCATCAGGAATTGGGGGCCCTCACGAAGCCACGGAGGTTTTCTCATGCTGGGAGTTGAGAGCGCAAGGATTCCTACTCCGGGACAGTCGAGTCCTGTGAGATGGCTCCAGGACGCCCCATACAGAAAGACTGGAGGGCAGGGTGCTAAGGATGGATGCCTGGGCAGCCCACCTCCCATTCCCATTGTCTCCTAGCGACAAGGCAGGTTCGATTGCTGGCTCTGGCGGAGCTACGCAGGGCGCTGAGTGGAGATGAACTCTCCTGAGGATGGGTCATCATGTGGGTTTGTGTCCATGGAGACCTAGGAATGTGGCAGTGGCTCGGGGGCCCGGCAGGATTCTCCGAACCTTAGGATTGGACACAGCTCCAAAGAGTAAGTTTCCCCTGTGGAGATGAGAGGTGTTCTGATGGGTGCCCCCGGAAACCTCCGTTTGCTGGTATTGGAATGCAGGCCTCTGAGGAGAGACGCCTGGAAGCCAACCAAAGGGTTCAGAGGAAGGCCTAACAGACTGTCCGGTTCCATCTTGTCTCTCTGGGGACATCCGTCTGCTTTTCTGCGTGGAGGGAGTTGCTCAGCTTGTGTCAGATCACCCCTGGGTGTCCAGGGCAGCCTACACTATTGGGATGGCCTCTGGGATCTTGGAGCCTTCTCCTAATCTGTAGGTTTGTGGCCAGTGGAATGGGCAGAGTTTCCTTGGAGAGGGCAGGCACAGTCCTGCGCTGTGGCCCCAGGGGCCCCAGCGTTGAGGATGTGTGGGACACGGCTGCGGGGCCTGAAGTCTGAAAACTCAAACTCGGCTTAGGTTTGGGGCCGAGGGTATGGCATGCCCCATCCACCGACCGTGATGGGAGCTGCTCTGGATTTGAATGAAGGGCGAGTGTGCGTCCTTTTCTCAGGCTTCTGTGTCTGGATTTTGTGTCAAGGAGGGCTGTGGAATCGAGGGGTGGCCTCCTGGGCCATGGATGCGCCTCCCTCTCTGGGGATTTGGCCTGGCTTCCAAGAGTTTCAGGTCATTCTGCGGGAAGGGAGAGTCCTGTATTCTGCCTCAGGTGTCCCTCCCAAAGAGGGATTCCAGAGCAGAGGGCTGGGTCCCGGCGATCGGAAAACCCAAACTCGGGTTAGGATGGGGGCCGAAGGGGCATGGGAAACCCCGGAGGTGGGCTCGCGTTCCAGCCACAGAGAGACCTGATTGGAGCACGAGGCTTATGGTGAGGGTCACCAGGCGTCTTTGTGCCCAAGGCGACCCTGAAGCATGGGCGTGGCCTCCTGGGCCATGCAGGTTTCTCCTACCCTGAAGGTTGGACACCAGGCCAACAGCAAGGTTTCTTGGATGGGGATGGAGGAGTTCAGATTTCTGCATCAGGTTCCTTCCTGTCCGGGGATTGGAGAGAAGGTCTAGGTTCTGAATCCTGAACACCCAGCTTGGGAAGAGATGACAGCCTAGGGTCATGGCGGGTCTAATGTGTTGGGTGTCGGTCGGGATGTCAGGGCTCAGGCAGTGTCAGACAGAGCATGAGTGCCCATGGCAACCTCAATAATTGGAGTGCAGTAGAGAGGCGTGCAGGTGGATCCTCCTTGGGTGTTTCTGGGTAGTCGCCTAAGGCCACGTTTTTCTTCTGGTGGGAAGGCAGACTGCTGCATTGTGGCTCCAGAATTGCCAATCTGGAGGGCTTGAGGGGGGCAGGAAGGTGAGGACGGAAGTCTGAGAACACAAGCTAGGGTGAGATTTCGGGCAAGGGCACTCTGCGGAGGCTGAAATGGGATCCTCTGCATCTGGAGACAGGGCGAGGATCCGACATTGGCTCAGGTTGGAGACTGTGTCCATTATGGCCCCATCAGGAAGTGGGGGCCCACACGAAGCCACGGAGGTTTTCCCATGCTGGGAGTTGAGAGATGCTCCAAAGCGCAAGGATTCCTACTGCGGGACAGTCGAGTCCTGTGAGATGGCTCCAGGACGCCCCATACAGAAAGACTGGAGGGCAGGGTGCTAAGGATGGATGCCTGGGCAGCCCACCTCCCATTCCCATTGTCTCCTAGCGACAAGGCAGGTTCGATTGCTGGCTCTGGCGGAGCTACGCAGGGCGCTGAGTGGAGATGGACTCTCCTGAGGATGGGTCATCATATGGGTTTGTGTCCATGGAGACCTAGGAATGTGGCAGTGGCTCGGGGGCCAGGAAGGATTCTCCGAACTTTAGGATTGGACACAGCTCCAAAGAGTAAGTTTCCCCTGTGGAGATGAGAGGTGTTCTGATGGGTGCCTCCGGAAACCTCCGTTTGCTGGTATTGGAATGCAGGCCTCTGAGGAGAGACGCCTGGAAGCCAACCAAAGGGTTCAGAGGAAGGCCTAACAGACTGTCCGGTTCGATCTTGTCTCTCTGGGGACATCCGTCTGCTTTTCTGCGTGGAGGGAGTTGCTCAGCTTGTGTCAGATCACCCCTGGGTGTCCAGGGCAGCCTACACTATTGGGATGGCCTCGGGGATCTTGGAGCCTTCTCCTAATCTGTAGGTTTGTGGCCAGTGGAATGGGCAGAGTTTCCTTGGAGAGGGCAGGCACAGTCCTGCGCTGAGGCCCCAGGGACCCAGCGTTGAGGGTGTGTGGGACAGGGCTGCGGGGCCTGAAGTCTGAAAACTCAAACTCGGCTTAGGTTTGGGGCCGAGGGTATGGCAGGCCCCATCCACCGACCGGGATGGGAGCTGCTCTGGATTTGAATGAAGGGCGAGTGTGCGTCCTTTGCTCAGGCTTCTGTGTCTGGATTTTGTGTCAAGGAGGGCTGTGGAATGGAGGGGTGGCCTCCTGGGCCATGGATGAGCCTCCCACTCTGGGAATTTGGCCTGGCTTCCAAGAGTTTCAGGTCATTCTGCGGGAAGGGAGGAGTCCTGTATTCTGCCTCAGGTGTCCCACCCAAAGAGGGATTCCAGAGCAGAGCCCTGGGTCCCGGCGACCGGAAAACCCAAACTCGGGTTAGCATGGGGGCCCAAGGGGCATGGGAAGCCCTCGCGGCGGGCTCGTGGTCCAGCCACTGAGAGACCTGATTGGAGCACGAGGCTTATGGTGAGGGTCACCAGGCGTCTTTGTGTCCAAGGCGACCCTGAAGCATGGGCGTGGCCTCCTGGGCCATGCAGGTTTCTCCTACCCTGAAGGTTGGACACCAGGCCAACAGCAAGGTTTCTTGGATGGGGATGGAGGAATTCAGATTTTGCATCAGGTTCCCTCCTGTCCGGGGATTGGAGAGAAGGTCTAGGTTCTGAATCCTGAACACCCAGCTTGGGAAGAAATGACAGCCTAAGGTCATGGCGGGTCTGATGTGTTGGGTGTCGGTCGGGATGTCAGGGCTCAGGCAGTGTCAGACAGAGCATAGTGCCCATGGCAACCTCAAGAATTGGAGTGCAGTAGAGTGGCGTGCAGGTGGATCCTCCTTGGGTGTTTCTGGGTAGTCGCCTAAGGCCACGTTTTTCTTCTGGTGGGAAGGCAGACTGCTGCATTGTGGCTCCAGAAATGCCAATCTGGAGGGCTTGAGGGGGGCAGGAAGGTGAGGACGGAAGTCTGAGAACACAAGCTAGGGTGAGATTTCGGGCGAGGGCACTCTGCGGAGGCTGAAATGGGATCCTCTGCATCTGGAGACAGGGCGAGGATCCGACATTGGCTCAGGTTGGAGACTGTGTCCATTATGGCCCCATCAGGAAGTGGGGGCCCACACGAAGCCACGGAGGTTTTCCCATGCTGGGAGTTGAGAGATGCTCCAAAGCGCAAGGATTCCTACTGCGGGACAGTCGAGTCCTGTGAGATGGCTCCAGGACGCCCCATACAGAAAGACTGGAGGGCAGGGTGCTAAGGATGGATGCCTGGGCAGCCCACCTCCCATTCCCATTGTCTCCTAGCGACAAGGCAGGTTCGATTGCTGGCTCTGGCGGAGCTACGCAGGGCGCTGAGTGGAGATGGACTCTCCTGAGGATGGGTCATCATGTGGGTTTCTGTCCATGGAAACCTAGGAATGTGGCAGTGGCTCGGGGGCCAGGAAGGATTCTCCGAACTTTAGGATTGGACACAGCTCCAAAGAGTAAGTTTCCCCTGTGGAGATGAGAGGTGTTCTGATGGGTGCCTCCGGAAACCTCCGTTTGCTGGTATTGGAATGCAGGCCTCTGAGGAGAGACGCCTGGAAGCCAACCAAAGGGTTCAGAGGAAGGCCTAACAGACTGTCCGGTTCCATCTTGTCTCTCTGGGGACATCCGTCTGCTTTTCTGCGTGGAGGGAGTTGCTCAGCTTGTGTCAGATCACCCCTGGGTGTCCAGGGCAGCCTACACTATTGGGATGGCCTCGGGGATCTTGGAGCCTTCTCCTAATCTGTAGGTTTGTGGCCAGTGGAATGGGCAGAGTTTCCTTGGAGAGGGCAGGCACAGTCCTGCGCTGAGGCCCCAGGGGCCCCAGCGTTGAGGGTGTGTGGGACAGGGCTGCGGGGCCTGAAGTCTGAAAACTCAAACTCGGCTTAGGTTTGGGGCCGAGGGTATGGCAGGCCCCATCCACCGACCGTGATGGGAGCTGCTCTGGATTTGAATGAAGGGCGAGTGTGCGTCCTTTTCTCCGGCTTCTGTGTCTGGATTTTGTGTCAAGGAGGGCTGTGGAATGGAGGGGTGGTCTCCTGGGCCAAGGATGAGCCTCCCACTCTGTGGATTTGTCCTCGCTTCCAAGAGCTTCAGGTCATTCTGCGGGAAGGGAGGAGTCCTGTATTCTGCCTCAGGTGTCCCTCCCAAAGAGGGATTCCAAAGCAGAGCCCTGGGTCCCGGCGACCGAAAAACCCAAACTCGGGTTACGATGGGGGCCCAAGGGGCATGGGAAGTCCCCGAGGCGGGCTCGTGGTCCAGCCACTGAGAGACCTGATTGGAGCACGAGGCTTATGGTGAGGGTCACCAGGCGTCTTTGTGTCCAAGGCGACCCTGAAGCATGGGCGTGGCCTCCTGGGCCATGCAGGTTTCTCCTACCCTGAAAGTTGGACACCAGGCCAACAGCAAGGTTTCTTGGATGGGGATGGAGGAGTTCAGATTTCTGCTTCAGGTTCCCTCCTGTCCGGGGATTGGAGATAAGGTCTAGGTTCTGAATCCTGAACACCCAGCTTGGGATGAGATGACAGCCTATGGTCATGGCGGGTCTGATGTGATGGGCGTCGGTCGGGATGTCAGGGCTCAGGCCGTGTCAGACAGAGCATGAGTGCCCATGGCAACCTCGAGAATTGGAGTGCAGTAGAGTGGCGTGCAGGTGGATTCTCATTGGGTGTTTCTGGGTAGTCGCCTAGGGCCACGTTTTTCTTCTGGTGGGAAGGCAGACTGCTGCATTGTGGCTCCAGAATTGCCAATCTGGAGGGCTTGAGGGTGTGGGGGGTATGAAGGTGAGGACGGAAGTCTGAGAACACAAGCTAGGGTGAGATTTCGGTCGAGGGCACTCTGCAGAGGCTGAAATGAGATCTCCTGCATCTGGAGACAGGGCGAGGATCCGACATTGGCTCAGGTTGGAGACTGTGTCCATTATGGCCCCATCAGGAAGTGGGGGCCCTCCCGAAGCCACGGAGGTTTTCCCATGCTGGGAGTTGTGAGATGCTCCAAAGCGCAAGGATTCCTACTGCGGGACAGTCGAGTCCTGTAAGATGGCTCCAGGACGCCCCATACAGAAAGACTGGAGGGCAGGGTGCTAAGGATGGATGCCTGGGCAGCCCACCTCCCATTCCCATTGTCTCCTAGCGACAAGGCAGGTTCGATTGCTGGCTCTGGCGGAGCTACGCAGGGCGCTGAGTGGAGATGGACTCTCCTGAGGATGGGTCATCATGTGGGTTTGTGTCCATGGAGACCTAGGAATGTGGCAGTGGCTCGGGGGCCCGGCAGGATTCTCCGAACTTTAGGATTGGACACAGCTCCAAAGAGTAAGTTTCCCCTGTGGAGATGAGAGGTGTTCTGATGGGTGCCTCCGGAAACCTCCGTTTGCTGGTATTGGAATGCAGGCCTCTGAGGAGAGACGCCTGGAAGCCAACCAAAGGGTTCAGAGGAAGGCCTAACAGACTGTCCGTTTCCATCTTGTCTCTCTGGGGACATCCGTCTGCTTTTCTGCGTGGAGGGAGTTGCTCAGCTTGTGTCAGATCACCCCTGGGTGTCCAGGGCAGCCTACACTATTGGGATGGGCTCGGGGATCTTGGAGCCTTCTCCTAATCTGTAGGTTTGTGGCCAGTGGAATGGGCAGAGTTTCCTTGGAGAGGGCAGGCACAGTCCTGCGCTGTGGCCCCAGGGGCCCCAGCGTTGAGGGTGTGTGGGACAGGGCTGCGGGGCCTGAAGTCTGAAAACTCAAACTCGGCTTAGGTTTGGGGCCGAGGGTATGGCATGCCCCATCCACCGACCGTGATGGGAGCTGCTCTGGATTTGAATGAAGGGCGAGTGTGCGTCCTTTGCTCAGGCTTCTGTGTCTGGATTTTGTGTCAAGGAGGGCTGTGGAATGGAGGGGTGGCCTCCTGGGCCATGGATGCGCCTCCCTCTCTGGGGATTTGGCCTGGCTTCCAAGAGTTTCAGGTCATTCTGCGGGAAGGGAGGAGTCCTGTATTCTGCCTCAGGTGTCCCTCCCAAAGAGGGATTCCAGAGCAGAGCCCTGGGTCCCGGCGATCGGAAAACCCAAACTCGGGTTAGGATGGGGGCCGAAGGGGCATGGGAAGCCCCGGAGGTGGGCTCGCGTTCCAGCCACAGAGAGACCTGATTGGAGCACGAGGCTTATTGTGAGGGTCACCAGGCGTCTTTGTGCCCAAGGCGACCCTGAAGCATGGGCGTGGCCTCCTGGGCCATGCAGGTTTCTCCTACCCTGAAGGTTGGACACCAGGTCAACAGCAAAGTTTCTTGGATGGGGATGGAGGAGTTCAGATTTCTGCATCAGGTTCCTTCCTGTACGAGGATTGGAGATAAGGTCTAGGTTCTCAATCCTGAACACCCAGCTTGGGAAGAGATGACAGCCTAAGGTCATGGCGTGTCTGATGTGATGGGTGTCGGTCGGGATGTCAGGTCTCAGGCCGTGTCAGACAGAGCATGAGTGCCCATGGCAACCTCGAGAATTGGAGTGCAGTAGTGTGGCGTGCAGGTGGATCCTCATTGGGTGTTTCTTGGTAGTCGCCTAGGGCCACGTTTTTCTTCAGGTGGGAAGGCAGACTGCTGCATTGTGGCTCCAGAATTGCCAATCTGGAGGGCTTGGGGGGGGCAGGAAAGTGAGGACGGAAGTCTGAGAACACAAGCAAGGGTGAGATATCGGGCGAAGGCACTCTGTGGAGGCTGAAATGAGATCTCCTGCATCTGGAGACAGGGCGAGGATCCGACATTGGCTCAGGTTGGAGACTGTGTCCATTATGGCCCCATCAGGAAGTGGGGGCCCTCCCGAAGCCACGGAGGTTTTCCCATGCTGGGATTTGTGAGATGCTCCAAAGCGCAAGGATTCCTAGTGCGGGACAGTCGAGTCCTGTGAGATGGCTCCAGGAGGCCCCATACAGAAAGACTGGAGGGCAGGGTGCTAAGGATGGATGCCTGGGCAGCCCACCTCCCATTCCCATTGTCTCCTAGCGACAAGGCAGGTTCGCTTGCTGGCTCTGGCGGAGCTACGCTGGGCGCTGAGTGGAGATGGACTCTCCTGAGGATGGGTCATCATGTAGGATTGTGTCCATGGAGACCTAGGAATGTGGCAGTGGCTCGGGGGCCCGGCAGGATTCTCCGAACTTTAGGATTGGACACAGCTCCAAGGAGTAAGTCTCCCCTGTGGAGATGAGCGGTGTTCTGATGGGTGCCTCAGGAAACCTCATTTGCTGGTACTGGAATGCAGGCCTCTGAGAAGAGACGTCTGGAAACCAACCAAAGTGTTCAGAGGAAGGCCTAACAGACTGTCCGGTTCCATCTTCTGTCTCTGGGGACATCCGTCTGCTTTTCTGCGTGGAGGGAGTTGCTCAGCTTGTGTCAGATCACCCCTGGGTGTCCAGGGCAGCCTACACTATTGGGATGGCCTCGTCGATCTTGGAGCCTTCTCCTAATCTGTAGGTTTGTGGCCAGTGGAATGGGAAGAGTTTCCTTGGAGAGGGCAGGCACAGTCCTGCTCTGTGTCCCCAGGGGCCCCAGCTTTGAGGGTGTGTGGGACAGGGCTGCGGGGCCTGAAGTCTGAAAACTCAAACTCGGCTTAGGTTTGGGGCCGAGGGTATGGCAGTCCCCATCTACCGACCGTGATGAGAGCTGCTCTGGATTTGAATGAAGGGCGAGTGTGCGTCCTTTGCTCATGCTTCTGTGTCTGGATTTTGTGTCAAGGAGGGCTGTGGAATGGAGGGGTGGCCTCCTGGGCCATGGATGAGCCTCCCACTCTGGGAATTTGGCCTGGCTTCCAAGAGCTTCAGGTCATTCTGCGGGAAGGGAGGAGTCCTGTATTCTGCCTCAGGTGTCCCACCCAAAGAGGGATTCCAGAGCAGAGCCCTGGGTCCCGGCGACCAGAAAACCCAAACTCGGGTTAGCATGGGGGCCCAAGGGGCATGGGAAGCCCCCGAGGCGGGCTCGTGGTCCAGCCACTGAGAGACCTGATTGGAGCACGAGGCTTATGGTGAGGGTCACCAGGCGTCTTTGTGCCCAAGGCGACCCTAAAGCATGGGCGTGGCCTCCTGGGCCTTGCAGGTTTCTCCTACCCTGAAGGTTGGACACCAGGCCAACAGCAAGGTTTCTTGGATGGGGATGGAGGAGTTCAGATTTCTGCATCAGGTTCCCTCCTGTCCGGGGATTGGAGAGAAGGTCTAGGTTCTGAATCCTGAACACCCAGCTTGGGAAGAGATGACAGCCTAGGGTCATGGCGGGTCTAATGTGTTGGGTGTCGGTCGGGATGTCAGGGCTCAGGCCGTGTCAGACAGAGCATGAGTGCCCATGGCAACCTCAAGAATTGGAGTGCAGTAGAGTGGCGTGCAGGTGGATCCTCCTTGGGTGTTTCTGGGTAGTCGCCTAAGGCCACGTTTTTCTTCTGGTGGGAAGGCAGACTGCTGCATTGTGGCTCCAGAATTGCCAATCTGGAGGGCTTGAGGGGGGCAGGAAGGTGAGGACGGAAGTCTGAGAACACAAGCTAGGGTGAGATTTCGGGCGAGGGCACTCTGCGGAGGCTGAAATGGGATCCTCTGCATCTGGAGACAGGGCGAGGATCCGACATTGGCTCAGGTTGGAGACTGTGTCCATTATGGCCCCATTAGGAAGTGGGGGCCCACACGAAGCCACGGAGGTTTTCCCATGCTGGGAGTTGAGAGATGCTCCAAAGCGCAAGGATTCCTACTGCGGGACAGTCGAGTCCTGTGAGATGGCTCCAGGACGCCCCATACAGAAAGACTGGAGGGCAGGGTGCTAAGGATGAATGCCTGGGCAGCCCACCTCCCATTCCCATTGTCTCCTAGCGACAAGGCAGGTTCGATTGCTGGCTCTGGCGGAGCTACGCAGGGCGCTGAGTGGAGATGGACTCTCCTGAGGATGGGTCATCATATGGGTTTGTGTCCATGGAGACCTAGGAATGTGGCAGTGGCTCGGGGGCCCGGCAGGATTCTCCGAACTTTAGGATTGGACACAGCTCCAAAGAGTAAGTTTCCCCTGTGGAGATGAGAGGTGTTCTGATGGGTGCCTCCGGAAACCTCCGTTTGCTGGTATTGGAATGCAGGCCTCTGAGGAGAGACGCCTGGAAGCCAACCAAAGGGTTCAGAGGAAGGCCTAACAGACTGTCCGGTTCCATCTTGTCTCTCTGGGGACATCCGTCTGCTTTTCTGCGTGGAGGGAGTTGCTCAGCTTGTGTCAGATCACCCCTGGGTGTCCAGGGCAGCCTACACTATTGGGATGGCCTCGGGGATCTTGGAGCCTTCTCCTAATCTGTAGGTTTGTGGCCAGTGGAATGGGCAGAGTTTCCTTGGAGAGGGCAGGCACAGTCCTGCGCTGAGGCCCCAGGGGCCCCAGCGTTGAGGGTGTGTGGGACAGGGCTGCGGGGCCTGAAGTCTGAAAACTCAAACTCGGCTTAGGTTTGGGGCCGAGGGTATGGCAGGCCCCATCCACCGACCGTGATGGGAGCTGCTCTGGATTTGAATGAAGGGCGAGTGTGCGTCCTTTGCTCAGGCTTCTGTGTCTGGATTTTGTGTCAAGGAGGGCTGTGGAATGGAGGGGTGGCCTCCTGGGCCATGGATGAGCCTCCCACTCTGGGAATTTGGCCTGGCTTCCAAGAGCTTCAGGTCATTCTGCGGGAAGGGAGGAGTCCTGTATTCTGCCTCAGGTGTCCCACCCAAAGAGGGATTCCAGAGCAGAGCCCTGGGTCCCGGCGACCAGAAAACCCAAACTCGGGTTAGCATGGGGGCCCAAGGGGCATGGGAAGCCCCCGAGGCGGGCTCGTGGTCCAGCCACTGAGAGACCTGATTGGAGCACGAGGCTTATGGTGAGGGTCACCAGGCGTCTTTGTGCCCAAGGCGACCCTGAAGCATGGGCGTGGCCTCCTGGGCCTTGCAGGTTTCTCCTACCCTGAAGGTTGGACACCAGGCCAACAGCAAGGTTTCTTGGATGGGGATGGAGGAGTTCAGATTTCTGCATCAGGTTCCCTCCTGTCCGGGGATTGGAGAGAAGGTCTAGGTTCTGAATCCTGAACACCCAGCTTGGGAAGAGATGACAGCCTAGGGTCATGGCGGGTCTAATGTGTTGGGTGTCGGTCGGGATGTCAGGGCTCAGGCCGTGTCAGACAGAGCATGAGTGCCCATGGCAACCTCAAGAATTGGAGTGCAGTAGAGTGGCGTGCAGGTGGATCCTCCTTGGGTGTTTCTGGGTAGTCGCCTAAGGCCACGTTTTTCTTCTGGTGGGAAGGCAGACTGCTGCATTGTGGCTCCAGAATTGCCAATCTGGAGGGCTTGAGGGGGGCAGGAAGGTGAGGACGGAAGTCTGAGAACACAAGCTAGGGTGAGATTTCGGGCGAGGGCACTCTGCGGAGGCTGAAATGGGATCCTCTGCATCTGGAGACAGGGCGAGGATCCGACATTGGCTCAGGTTGGAGACTGTGTCCATTATGGCCCCATTAGGAAGTGGGGGCCCACACGAAGCCACGGAGGTTTTCCCATGCTGGGAGTTGAGAGATGCTCCAAAGCGCAAGGATTCCTACTGCGGGACAGTCGAGTCCTGTGAGATGGCTCCAGGACGCCCCATACAGAAAGACTGGAGGGCAGGGTGCTAAGGATGGATGCCTGGGCAGCCCACCTCCCATTCCCATTGTCTCCTAGCGACAAGGCAGGTTCGATTGCTGGCTCTGGCGGAGCTACGCAGGGCGCTGAGTGGAGATGGACTCTCCTGAGGATGGGTCATCATATGGGTTTGTGTCCATGGAGACCTAGGAATGTGGCAGTGGCTCGGGGGCCAGGAAGGATTCTCCGAACTTTAGGATTGGACACAGCTCCAAAGAGTAAGTTTCCCCTGTGGAGATGAGAGGTGTTCTGATGGGTGCCTCCGGAAACCTCCGTTTGCTGGTATTGGAATGCAGGCCTCTGAGGAGAGACGCCTGGAAGCCAACCAAAGGGTTCAGAGGAAGGCCTAACAGACTGTCCGGTTCCATCTTGTCTCTCTGGGGACATCCGTCTGCTTTTCTGCGTGGAGGGAGTTGCTCAGCTTGTGTCAGATCACCCCTGGGTGTCCAGGGCAGCCTACACTATTGGGATGGCCTCGGGGATCTTGGAGCCTTCTCCTAATCTGTAGGTTTGTGGCCAGTGGAATGGGCAGAGTTTCCTTGGAGAGGGCAGGCACAGTCCTGCGCTGAGGCCCCAGGGGCCCCAGCGTTGAGGGTGTGTGGGACAGGGCTGCGGGGCCTGAAGTCTGAAAACTCAAACTCGGCTTAGGTTTGGGGCCGAGGGTATGGCAGGCCCCATCCACCGACCGTGATGGGAGCTGCTCTGGATTTGAATGAAGGGCGAGTGTGCGTCCTTTGCTCAGGCTTCTGTGTCTGGATTTTGTGTCAAGGAGGGCTGTGGAATGGAGGGGTGGCCTCCTGGGCCATGGATGAGCCTCCCACTCTGGGAATTTGGCCTGGCTTCCAAGAGCTTCAGGTCATTCTGCGGGAAGGGAGGAGTCCTGTATTCTGCCTCAGGTGTCCCACCCAAAGAGGGATTCCAGAGCAGAGCCCTGGGTCCCGGCGACCAGAAAACCCAAACTCGGGTTAGCATGGGGGCCCAAGGGGCATGGGAAGCCCCCGAGGCGGGCTCGTGGTCCAGCCACTGAGAGACCTGATTGGAGCACGAGGCTTATGGTGAGGGTCACCAGGCGTCTTTGTGCCCAAGGCGACCCTGAAGCATGGGCGTGGCCTCCTGGGCCTTGCAGGTTTCTCCTACCCTGAAGGTTGGACACCAGGCCAACAGCAAGGTTTCTTGGATGGGGATGGAGGAGTTCAGATTTCTGCATCAGGTTCCCTCCTGTCCGGGGATTGGAGAGAAGGTCTAGGTTCTGAATCCTGAACACCCAGCTTGGGAAGAGATGACAGCCTAGGGTCATGGCGGGTCTAATGTGTTGGGTGTCGGTCGGGATGTCAGGGCTCAGGCCGTGTCAGACAGAGCATGAGTGCCCATGGCAACCTCAAGAATTGGAGTGCAGTAGAGTGGCGTGCAGGTGGATCCTCCTTGGGTGTTTCTGGGTAGTCGCCTAAGGCCACGTTTTTCTTCTGGTGGGAAGGCAGACTGCTGCATTGTGGCTCCAGAATTGCCAATCTGGAGGGCTTGAGGGGGGCAGGAAGGTGAGGACGGAAGTCTGAGAACACAAGCTAGGGTGAGATTTCGGGCGAGGGCACTCTGCGGAGGCTGAAATGGGATCCTCTGCATCTGGAGACAGGGCGAGGATCCGACATTGGCTCAGGTTGGAGACTGTGTCCATTATGGCCCCATTAGGAAGTGGGGGCCCACACGAAGCCACGGAGGTTTTCCCATGCTGGGAGTTGAGAGATGCTCCAAAGCGCAAGGATTCCTACTGCGGGACAGTCGAGTCCTGTGAGATGGCTCCAGGACGCCCCATACAGAAAGACTGGAGGGCAGGGTGCTAAGGATGGATGCCTGGGCAGCCCACCTCCCATTCCCATTGTCTCCTAGCGACAAGGCAGGTTCGATTGCTGGCTCTGGCGGAGCTACGCAGGGCGCTGAGTGGAGATGGACTCTCCTGAGGATGGGTCATCATGTGGGTTTGTGTCCATGGAGACCTAGGAATGTGGCAGTGGCTCGGGGGCCAGGAAGGATTCTCCGAACTTTAGGATTGGACACGGCTCCAAAGAGTAAGTTTCCCCTGTGGAGATGAGAGGTGTTCTGATGGGTGCCTCAGGAAACCTCCGTTTGCTGGTATTGGAATGCAGGCCTCTGAGGGGAGACGCCTGTAAGCCAACCAAAGGGTTCAGAGGAAGGCCTAACAGACTGTCCGGTTCCATCTTGTCTCTCTGGGGACATCCGTCTGCTTTTCTGCTTGGTGAGAGTTGCTCAGCTTGTGTCAGATCACCCCTGGGTGTCCAGGGCAGCCTACACTATTGGGATGGCCTCGGGGATCTTGGAGCCTTCTCCTCATCTGTAGGATTGTGGCCATTGAAATGTGCAGAGTTTCCTTGGAGAGGGCAGGCACAGTCCTGCGCTGTGGCCCCAGGGGCCCCAGCGTTGAGGGTGTGTGGGACAGGGCTGCGGGCGCTGAAGTCTGAAAACTCAAACTCGGCTTAGGTTTGGGGCCGAGGGTATGTCAGGCCCCATCTACCGACCGTGATGGGAGCTGCTCTGGATTTGAATGAAGGGCGAGTGTGCGTCCTTTGCTCAGGCTTCTGTGTCTGGATTTTGTGTCAAGGAGGGCTGTGGAATGGAGGGGTGGCCTCCTGGGCCATGGATTAGCCTCCCTCTCTGGGGATTTGGCCTGGCTTCCAAGAGTTTCAGGTCATTCTGCGGGAAGGGAGGAGTCCTGTATTCTGCCTCAGGTGTCCGTCCCAAAGAGGGATTCCAGAGCAGAGCCCTGGGTCCCGGCGACTGGAAAACCCAAACTCGGGTTAGGATGGGGGCCCAAGGGGCATGGGAAGCCCCCTAGGCGGGCTCGTGGTCCAGCCACTGAGAGACCTGATTGGAGCACGAGGCTTATGGTGAGGGTCACCAGGCGTCTTTGGCCCAAGGCGACCCTGAAGCATGGGCGTGGCCTCCTGGGCCATGCAGGTTTCTCCTACCCTGAAGGTTGGACATCAGGCCAACAGCAAGGTTTCTTGGATGGGGATGGAGGAGTTCAGATCTGCATCAGGTTCCCTCCTGTCCGAGGATTGGAGATAATGTCTAGGTTCTGAATACTGAACACCCAGCTTGGGAAGAGATGACAGCCTAAGGTCATGGCGTGTCTGAAGTGATGGGTGCCTGTCGGGATGTCAGGGCTCAGGCCGTGTCAGACAGAGCATGAGTGCCCATGGCAACCTCGAGAATTGGAGTGCAGTAGAGTGGCGTGCAGGTGGATCCTCATTGGGTGTTTCTGGGTAGTCGCCTAGGGCCACGTTTTTCTTCTGGTGGGAAGGCAGACTGCTGTATTGTGGCTCCAGAATTGCCAATCTGGAGGGCTTGGTGGGGGCAGGAAAGTGAGGACGGAAGTCTGAGAACACAAGCTGGGGTGAGATTTCGGGCGGGGCACTCTCAGAGGCTGAAATGAGATCTCCTGCATCTGGAGACAGGGCGAGGATCCGACATTGGCTCAGGTTGGAGACTGTGTCCATTATGGCCCCATCAGGAAGTGGGGGCCCTCACGAAGCCACGGAGGTTTTCCCATGCTGGGAGTTGTGAGATGCTCCAAAGCGCAAGGATTCCTACTGCGGGACAGTCGAGTCCTGTGAGATGGCTCCAGGACGCCCCATATAGAAAGACTGGAGGGCAGGGTGCTAAGGATGGATGCCTGGGCATCCCACTTCCCATTCCCATTGTCTCCTAGCGACAAGGCAGGTTCGATTGCTGAGTCTGGCGGAGCTACGCAGGGCGCTGAGTGGAGATGGACTCTCCTGAGGATGGGTCATCATGTGGGATTGTGTCCATGGAGACCTAGGAATGTGGCAGTGGCTCGGGGGCCCGGCAGGATTCTCCGAACTTTAGGATTGGACACAGCTCCAAAGAGTAAGTCTCCCCTGTGGAGATGAGCGGTGTTCTGATGGGTGCCTCAGGAAACCTCATTTGCTGGTACTGGAAGGCAGGCCTCTGAGGAGAGACGCCTGGAAACCAACCAAAGGGTTCAGAGGAAGGCCTAACAGACTGTCCGGTTCCAACTTCTGTCTCTGGGGACATCCGTCTGCTTTTCTGCGTGGAGGGAGTTGCTCAGCTTGTGTCAGATCACCCCTGGGTGTCCAGGGCAGCCAACACTATTGGGATGGCCTCGGGGATCTTGGAGCCTTCTCCTAATCTGTAGGTTTGTGGCCAGTGGAATGGGCAGAGGTTCCTTGGAGAGGGCAGGCACAGTCCTGCGCTGTGGCCCCAGGGGCCCCAGCGTTGAGGGTGTGTGGGACAGAGCTGCGGGGCCTGAAGTCTGAAAACTCAAACTCGGCTTAGGTTTGGGGCCGAGGGTATGGCAGGCCCCATCTACCGACCGTGATGGGAGCTGCTCTGGATTTGAATGAAGGGCGAGTGTGCGTCCTTTTCTCAGGCTTCTGTGTCTGGATTTTGTGTCAAGGAGGGCTGTGGAATGGAGGGGTGGCCTCCTGGGCCATGGATGAGCCTCCCTCTCTGGGGATTTGGCCTGGCTTCCAAGAGTTTCAGGTCATTCTGCGGGAAGGGAGGAGTCCTGTATTCTGCCTCAGGTGTCCGTCCCAAAGAGGGATTCCAGAGCAGAGCCCTGGGTCCCGGCGACCGGAAAACCCAAACTCGGGTTAGGATGGGGGCCCAAGGGGCATGGGAAGCCCCCTAGGCGGGCTCGTGGTCCAGCCACTGAGAGTCCTGATTGGAGCACGAGGCTTATGGTGAGGGTCACTAGGCGTCTTTGTGCCCAAGGCGACCCTGAAGCATGGGCGTGGCCTCCTGGGCCATGCAGGTTTCTCCTACCCTGAAGGTTGGACACCAGGCCAAGAGCAAGTTTTCTTGGATGGGGATGGAGGAGTTCAGATTTCTGCATCAGGTTCCTTCCTGTACGAGGATTGGAGATAAGGTCTAGGTTCTCAATCCTGAACACCCAGCTTGGGAAGAGATGACAGCCTAAGGTCATGGCGTGTCTGATGTGATGGGTGTCGGTCGGGATGTCAGGGCTCAGGCCGTGTCAGACAGAGCATGAGTGCCCATGGCAACCTCGAGAATTGGAGTGCAGTAGTGTGGCGTGCAGGTGGATCCTCATTGGGTGTTTCTTGGTAGTCGCCTAGGGCCACGTTTTTCTTCTGGTGGGAAGGCAGACTGCTGCATTGTGGCTCCAGAATTGCCAATCTGGAGGGCTTGGGGGGGCAGGAAGGTGAGGACGGAAGTCTGAGAACACAAGCAAGGGTGAGATTTCGGGCGAAGGCACTCTGCAGAGGCTGAAATGAGATCTCCTGCATCTGGAGACAGGGCGAGGATCCGACATTGGCTCAGGTTGGAGACTGTGTCCATTATGGCCCCATCAGGAATTGGGGGCCCTCACGAAGCCACGGAGGTTTTCTCATGCTGGGAGTTGAGAGCGCAAGGATTCCTACTCCGGGACAGTCGAGTCCTGTGAGATGGCTCCAGGACGCCCCATACAGAAAGACTGGAGGGCAGGGTGCTAAGGATGGATGCCTGGGCAGCCCACCTCCCATTCCCATTGTCTCCTAGCGACAAGGCAGGTTCGATTGCTGGCTCTGGCGGAGCTACGCAGGGCGCTGAGTGGAGATGAACTCTCCTGAGGATGGGTCATCATGTGGGTTTGTGTCCATGGAGACCTAGGAATGTGGCAGTGGCTCGGGGGCCCGGCAGGATTCTCCGAAACTTAGGATTGGACACAGCTCCAAAGAGTAAGTTTCCCCTGTGGAGATGAGAGGTGTTCTGATGGGTGCCCCCGGAAACCTCCGTTTGCTGGTATTGGAATGCAGGCCTCTGAGGAGAGACGCCTGGAAGCCAACCAAAGGGTTCAGAGGAAGGCCTAACAGACTGTCCGGTTCCATCTTGTCTCTCTGGGGACATCCGTCTGCTTTTCTGCGTGGAGGGAGTTGCTCAGCTTGTGTCAGATCACCCCTGGGTGTCCAGGGCAGCCTACACTATTGGGATGGCCTCGGGGATCTTGGAGCCTTCTCCTAATCTGTAGGTTTGTGGCCAGTGGAATGGGCAGAGTTTCCTTGGAGAGGGCAGGCACAGTCCTGCGCTGTGGCCCCAGGGGCCCCAGCGTTGAGGATGTGTGGGACACGGCTGCGGGGCCTGAAGTCTGAAAACTCAAACTCGGCTTAGGTTTGGGGCCGAGGGTATGGCATGCCCCATCGACCGACCGTGATGGGAGCTGCTCTGGATTTGAATGAAGGGCGAGTGTGCGTCCTTTTCTCAGGCTTCTGTGTCTGGATTTTGTGTCAAGGAGGGCTGTGGAATCGAGGGGTGGCCTCCTGGGCCATGGATGCGCCTCCCTCTCTGGGGATTTGGCCTGGCTTCCAAGAGTTTCAGGTCATTCTGCGGGAAGGGAGGAGTCCTGTATTCTGCCTCAGGTGTCCCTCCCAAAGAGGGATTCCAGAGCAGAGGGCTGGGTCCCGGCGATCGGAAAACCCAAACTCGGGTTAGGATGGGGGCCGAAGGGGCATGGGAAACCCCGGAGGTGGGCTCGCGTTCCAGCCACAGAGAGACCTGATTGGAGCACGAGGCTTATGGTGAGGGTCACCAGGCGTCTTTGTGCCCAAGGCGACCCTGAAGCATGGGCGTGGCCTCCTGGGCCATGCAGGTTTCTCCTACCCTGAAGGTTGGACACCAGGCCAACAGCAAGGTTTCTTGGATGGGGATGGAGGAGTTCAGATTTCTGCATCAGGTTCCTTCCTGTCCGGGGATTGGAGAGAAGGTCTAGGTTCTGAATCCTGAACACCCAGCTTGGGAAGAGATGACAGCCTAGGGTCATGGCGGGTCTAATGTGTTGGGTGTCGGTCGGGATGTCAGGGCTCAGGCAGTGTCAGACAGAGCATGAGTGCCCATGGCAACCTCAAGAATTGGAGTGCAGTAGAGAGGCGTGCAGGTGGATCCTCCTTGGGTGTTTCTGGGTAGTCGCCTAAGGCCACGTTTTTCTTCTGGTGGGAAGGCAGACTGCTGCATTGTGGCTCCAGAATTGCCAATCTGGAGGGCTTGAGGGGGGCAGGAAGGTGAGGACGGAAGTCTGAGAACACAAGCTAGGGTGAGATTTCGGGCAAGGGCACTCTGCGGAGGCTGAAATGGGATCCTCTGCATCTGGAGACAGGGCGAGGATCCGACATTGGCTCAGGTTGGAGACTGTGTCCATTATGGCCCCATCAGGAAGTGGGGGCCCACACGAAGCCACGGAGGTTTTCCCATGCTGGGAGTTGAGAGATGCTCCAAAGCGCAAGGATTCCTACTGCGGGACAGTCGAGTCCTGTGAGATGGCTCCAGGACGCCCCATACAGAAAGACTGGAGGGCAGGGTGCTAAGGATGGATGCCTGGGCAGCCCACCTCCCATTCCCATTGTCTCCTAGCGACAAGGCAGGTTCGATTGCTGGCTCTGGCGGAGCTACGCAGGGCGCTGAGTGGAGATGGACTCTCCTGAGGATGGGTCATCATATGGGTTTGTGTCCATGGAGACCTAGGAATGTGGCAGTGGCTCGGGGGCCAGGAAGGATTCTCCGAACTTTAGGATTGGACACAGCTCCAAAGAGTAAGTTTCCCCTGTGGAGATGAGAGGTGTTCTGATGGGTGCCTCCGGAAACCTCCGTTTGCTGGTATTGGAATGCAGGCCTCTGAGGAGAGACGCCTGGAAGCCAACCAAAGGGTTCAGAGGAAGGCCTAACAGACTGTCCGGTTCGATCTTGTCTCTCTGGGGACATCCGTCTGCTTTTCTGCGTGGAGGGAGTTGCTCAGCTTGTGTCAGATCACCCCTGGGTGTCCAGGGCAGCCTACACTATTGGGATGGCCTCGGGGATCTTGGAGCCTTCTCCTAATCTGTAGGTTTGTGGCCAGTGGAATGGGCAGAGTTTCCTTGGAGAGGGCAGGCACAGTCCTGCGCTGAGGCCCCAGGGACCCAGCGTTGAGGGTGTGTGGGACAGGGCTGCGGGGCCTGAAGTCTGAAAACTCAAACTCGGCTTAGGTTTGGGGCCGAGGGTATGGCAGGCCCCATCCACCGACCGGGATGGGAGCTGCTCTGGATTTGAATGAAGGGCGAGTGTGCGTCCTTTGCTCAGGCTTCTGTGTCTGGATTTTGTGTCAAGGAGGGCTGTGGAATGGAGGGGTGGCCTCCTGGGCCATGGATGAGCCTCCCACTCTGGGAATTTGGCCTGGCTTCCAAGAGTTTCAGGTCATTCTGCGGGAAGGGAGGAGTCCTGTATTCTGCCTCAGGTGTCCCACCCAAAGAGGGATTCCAGAGCAGAGCCCTGGGTCCCGGCGACCGGAAAACCCAAACTCGGGTTAGCATGGGGGCCCAAGGGGCATGGGAAGCCCTCGCGGCGGGCTCGTGGTCCAGCCACTGAGAGACCTGATTGGAGCACGAGGCTTATGGTGAGGGTCACCAGGCGTCTTTGTGTCCAAGGCGACCCTGAAGCATGGGCGTGGCCTCCTGGGCCATGCAGGTTTCTCCTACCCTGAAGGTTGGACACCAGGCCAACAGCAAGGTTTCTTGGATGGGGATGGAGGAATTCAGATTTTGCATCAGGTTCCCTCCTGTCCGGGGATTGGAGAGAAGGTCTAGGTTCTGAATCCTGAACACCCAGCTTGGGAAGAAATGACAGCCTAAGGTCATGGCGGGTCTGATGTGTTGGGTGTCGGTCGGGATGTCAGGGCTCAGGCAGTGTCAGACAGAGCATAGTGCCCATGGCAACCTCAAGAATTGGAGTGCAGTAGAGTGGCGTGCAGGTGGATCCTCCTTGGGTGTTTCTGGGTAGTCGCCTAAGGCCACGTTTTTCTTCTGGTGGGAAGGCAGACTGCTGCATTGTGGCTCCAGAAATGCCAATCTGGAGGGCTTGAGGGGGGCAGGAAGGTGAGGACGGAAGTCTGAGAACACAAGCTAGGGTGAGATTTCGGGCGAGGGCACTCTGCGGAGGCTGAAATGGGATCCTCTGCATCTGGAGACAGGGCGAGGATCCGACATTGGCTCAGGTTGGAGACTGTGTCCATTATGGCCCCATCAGGAAGTGGGGGCCCACACGAAGCCACGGAGGTTTTCCCATGCTGGGAGTTGAGAGATGCTCCAAAGCGCAAGGATTCCTACTGCGGGACAGTCGAGTCCTGTGAGATGGCTCCAGGACGCCCCATACAGAAAGACTGGAGGGCAGGGTGCTAAGGATGGATGCCTGGGCAGCCCACCTCCCATTCCCATTGTCTCCTAGCGACAAGGCAGGTTCGATTGCTGGCTCTGGCGGAGCTACGCAGGGCGCTGAGTGGAGATGGACTCTCCTGAGGATGGGTCATCATGTGGGTTTCTGTCCATGGAAACCTAGGAATGTGGCAGTGGCTCGGGGGCCAGGAAGGATTCTCCGAACTTTAGGATTGGACACAGCTCCAAAGAGTAAGTTTCCCCTGTGGAGATGAGAGGTGTTCTGATGGGTGCCTCCGGAAACCTCCGTTTGCTGGTATTGGAATGCAGGCCTCTGAGGAGAGACGCCTGGAAGCCAACCAAAGGGTTCAGAGGAAGGCCTAACAGACTGTCCGGTTCCATCTTGTCTCTCTGGGGACATCCGTCTGCTTTTCTGCGTGGAGGGAGTTGCTCAGCTTGTGTCAGATCACCCCTGGGTGTCCAGGGCAGCCTACACTATTGGGATGGCCTCGGGGATCTTGGAGCCTTCTCCTAATCTGTAGGTTTGTGGCCAGTGGAATGGGCAGAGTTTCCTTGGAGAGGGCAGGCACAGTCCTGCGCTGAGGCCCCAGGGGCCCCAGCGTTGAGGGTGTGTGGGACAGGGCTGCGGGGCCTGAAGTCTGAAAACTCAAACTCGGCTTAGGTTTGGGGCCGAGGGTATGGCAGGCCCCATCCACCGACCGTGATGGGAGCTGCTCTGGATTTGAATGAACGGCGAGTGTGCGTCCTTTTCTCCGGCTTCTGTGTCTGGATTTTGTGTCAAGGAGGGCTGTGGAATGGAGGGGTGGTCTCCTGGGCCAAGGATGAGCCTCCCACTCTGTGGATTTGTCCTCGCTTCCAAGAGCTTCAGGTCATTCTGCGGGAAGGGAGGAGTCCTGTATTCTGCCTCAGGTGTCCCTCCCAAAGAGGGATTCCAAAGCAGAGCCCTGGGTCCCGGCGACCGAAAAACCCAAACTCGGGTTACGATGGGGGCCCAAGGGGCATGGGAAGTCCCCGAGGCGGGCTCGTGGTCCAGCCACTGAGAGACCTGATTGGAGCACGAGGCTTATGGTGAGGGTCACCAGGCGTCTTTGTGTCCAAGGCGACCCTGAAGCATGGGCGTGGCCTCCTGGGCCATGCAGGTTTCTCCTACCCTGAAAGTTGGACACCAGGCCAACAGCAAGGTTTCTTGGATGGGGATGGAGGAGTTCAGATTTCTGCTTCAGGTTCCCTCCTGTCCGGGGATTGGAGATAAGGTCTAGGTTCTGAATCCTGAACACCCAGCTTGGGATGAGATGACAGCCTATGGTCATGGCGGGTCTGATGTGATGGGCGTCGGTCGGGATGTCAGGGCTCAGGCCGTGTCAGACAGAGCATGAGTGCCCATGGCAACCTCGAGAATTGGAGTGCAGTAGAGTGGCGTGCAGGTGGATTCTCATTGGGTGTTTCTGGGTAGTCGCCTAGGGCCACGTTTTTCTTCTGGTGGGAAGGCAGACTGCTGCATTGTGGCTCCAGAATTGCCAATCTGGAGGGCTTGAGGGTGTGGGGGGTATGAAGGTGAGGACGGAAGTCTGAGAACACAAGCTAGGGTGAGATTTCGGTCGAGGGCACTCTGCAGAGGCTGAAATGAGATCTCCTGCATCTGGAGACAGGGCGAGGATCCGACATTGGCTCAGGTTGGAGACTGTGTCCATTATGGCCCCATCAGGAAGTGGGGGCCCTCCCGAAGCCTCGGAGGTTTTCCCATGCTGGGAGTTGTGAGATGCTCCAAAGCGCAAGGATTCCTACTGCGGGACAGTCGAGTCCTGTAAGATGGCTCCAGGACGCCCCATACAGAAAGACTGGAGGGCAGGGTGCTAAGGATGGATGCCTGGGCAGCCCACCTCCCATTCCCATTGTCTCCTAGCGACAAGGCAGGTTCGATTGCTGGCTCTGGCGGAGCTACGCAGGGCGCTGAGTGGAGATGGACTCTCCTGAGGATGGGTCATCATGTGGGTTTGTGTCCATGGAGACCTAGGAATGTGGCAGTGGCTCGGGGGCCCGGCAGGATTCTCCGAACTTTAGGATTGGACACAGCTCCAAAGAGTAAGTTTCCCCTGTGGAGATGAGAGGTGTTCTGATGGGTGCCTCCGGAAACCTCCGTTTGCTGGTATTGGAATGCAGGCCTCTGAGGAGAGACGCCTGGAAGCCAACCAAAGGGTTCAGAGGAAGGCCTAACAGACTGTCCGGTTCCATCTTGTCTCTCTGGGGACATCCGTCTGCTTTTCTGCGTGGAGGGAGTTGCTCAGCTTGTGTCAGATCACCCCTGGGTGTCCAGGGCAGCCTACACTATTGGGATGGGCTCGGGGATCTTGGAGCCTTCTCCTAATCTGTAGGTTTGTGGCCAGTGGAATGGGCAGAGTTTCCTTGGAGAGGGCAGGCACAGTCCTGCGCTGTGGCCCCAGGGGCCCCAGCGTTGAGGGTGTGTGGGACAGGGCTGCGGGGCCTGAAGTCTGAAAACTCAAACTCGGCTTAGGTTTGGGGCCGAGGGTATGGCATGCCCCATCCACCGACCGTGATGGGAGCTGCTCTGGATTTGAATGAAGGGCGAGTGTGCGTCCTTTTCTCAGGCTTCTGTGTCTGGATTTTGTGTCAAGGAGGGCTGTGGAATGGAGGGGTGGCCTCCTGGGCCATGGATGCGCCTCCCTCTCTGGGGATTTGGCCTGGCTTCCAAGAGTTTCAGGTCATTCTGCGGGAAGGGAGGAGTCCTGTATTCTGCCTCAGGTGTCCCTCCCAAAGAGGGATTCCAGAGCAGAGCCCTGGGTCCCGGCGATCGGAAAACCCAAACTCGGGTTAGGATGGGGGCCGAAGGGGCATGGGAAGCCCCGGAGGTGGGCTCGCGTTCCAGCCACAGAGAGACCTGATTGGAGCACGAGGCTTATTGTGAGGGTCACCAGGCGTCTTTGTGCCCAAGGCGACCCTGAAGCATGGGCGTGGCCTCCTGGGCCATGCAGGTTTCTCCTACCCTGAAGGTTGGACACCAGGTCAACAGCAAAGTTTCTTGGATGGGGATGGAGGAGTTCAGATTTCTGCATCAGGTTCCTTCCTGTACGAGGATTGGAGATAAGGTCTAGGTTCTCAATCCTGAACACCCAGCTTGGGAAGAGATGACAGCCTAAGGTCATGGCGTGTCTGATGTGATGGGTGTCGGTCGGGATGTCAGGTCTCAGGCCGTGTCAGACAGAGCATGAGTGCCCATGGCAACCTCGAGAATTGGAGTGCAGTAGTGTGGCGTGCAGGTGGATCCTCATTGGGTGTTTCTTGGTAGTCGCCTAGGGCCACGTTTTTCTTCAGGTGGGAAGGCAGACTGCTGCATTGTGGCTCCAGAATTGCCAATCTGGAGGGCTTGGGGGGGGCAGGAAAGTGAGGACGGAAGTCTGAGAACACAAGCAAGGGTGAGATATCGGGCGAAGGCACTCTGCGGAGGCTGAAATGAGATCTCCTGCATCTGGAGACAGGGCGAGGATCCGACATTGGCTCAGGTTGGAGACTGTGTCCATTATGGCCCCATCAGGAAGTGGGGGCCCTCCCGAAGCCACGGAGGTTTTCCCATGCTGGGATTTGTGAGATGCTCCAAAGCGCAAGGATTCCTAGTGCGGGACAGTCGAGTCCTGTGAGATGGCTCCAGGAGGCCCCATACAGAAAGACTGGAGGGCAGGGTGCTAAGGATGGATGCCTGGGCAGCCCACCTCCCATTCCCATTGTCTCCTAGCGACAAGGCAGGTTCGCTTGCTGGCTCTGGCGGAGCTACGCTGGGCGCTGAGTGGAGATGGACTCTCCTGAGGATGGGTCATCATGTAGGATTGTGTCCATGGAGACCTAGGAATGTGGCAGTGGCTCGGGGGCCCGGCAGGATTCTCCGAACTTTAGGATTGGACACAGCTCCAAGGAGTAAGTCTCCCCTGTGGAGATGAGCGGTGTTCTGATGGGTGCCTCAGGAAACCTCATTTGCTGGTACTGGAATGCAGGCCTCTGAGAAGAGACGTCTGGAAACCAACCAAAGTGTTCAGAGGAAGGCCTAACAGACTGTCCGGTTCCATCTTCTGTCTCTGGGGACATCCGTCTGCTTTTCTGCGTGGAGGGAGTTGCTCAGCTTGTGTCAGATCACCCCTGGGTGTCCAGGGCAGCCTACACTATTGGGATGGCCTCGTCGATCTTGGAGCCTTCTCCTAATCTGTAGGTTTGTGGCCAGTGGAATGGGAAGAGTTTCCTTGGAGAGGGCAGGCACAGTCCTGCTCTGTGTCCCCAGGGGCCCCAGCTTTGAGGGTGTGTGGGACAGGGCTGCGGGGCCTGAAGTCTGAAAACTCAAACTCGGCTTAGGTTTGGGGCCGAGGGTATGGCAGTCCCCATCTACCGACCGTGATGAGAGCTGCTCTGGATTTGAATGAAGGGCGAGTGTGCGTCCTTTGCTCATGCTTCTGTGTCTGGATTTTGTGTCAAGGAGGGCTGTGGAATGGAGGGGTGGCCTCCTGGGCCATGGATGAGCCTCCCACTCTGGGAATTTGGCCTGGCTTCCAAGAGCTTCAGGTCATTCTGCGGGAAGGGAGGAGTCCTGTATTCTGCCTCAGGTGTCCCACCCAAAGAGGGATTCCAGAGCAGAGCCCTGGGTCCCGGCGACCAGAAAACCCAAACTCGGGTTAGCATGGGGGCCCAAGGGGCATGGGAAGCCCCCGAGGCGGGCTCGTGGTCCAGCCACTGAGAGACCTGATTGGAGCACGAGGCTTATGGTGAGGGTCACCAGGCGTCTTTGTGCCCAAGGCGACCCTGAAGCATGGGCGTGGCCTCCTGGGCCTTGCAGGTTTCTCCTACCCTGAAGGTTGGACACCAGGCCAACAGCAAGGTTTCTTGGATGGGGATGGAGGAGTTCAGATTTCTGCATCAGGTTCCCTCCTGTCCGGGGATTGGAGAGAAGGTCTAGGTTCTGAATCCTGAACACCCAGCTTGGGAAGAGATGACAGCCTAGGGTCATGGCGGGTCTAATGTGTTGGGTGTCGGTCGGGATGTCAGGGCTCAGGCAGTGTCAGACAGAGCATGAGTGCCCATGGCAACCTCAAGAATTGGAGTGCAGTAGAGTGGCGTGCAGGTGGATCCTCCTTGGGTGTTTCTGGGTAGTCGCCTAAGGCCACGTTTTTCTTCTGGTGGGAAGGCAGACTGCTGCATTGTGGCTCCAGAATTGCCAATCTGGAGGGCTTGAGGGGGGCAGGAAGGTGAGGACGGAAGTCTGAGAACACAAGCTAGGGTGAGATTTCGGGCGAGGTCACTCTGCGGAGGCTGAAATTGGATCCTCTGCATCTGGAGACAGGGCGAGGATCCGACATTGGCTCAGGTTGGAGACTGTGTCCATTATGGCCCCATCAGGAAGTGGGGGCCCACACGAAGCCACGGAGGTTTTCCCATGCTGGGAGTTGAGAGATGCTCCAAAGCGCAAGGATTCCTACTGCGGGACAGTCGAGTCCTGTGAGATGGCTCCAGGACGCCCCATACAGAAAGACTGGAGGGCAGGGTGCTAAGGATGGATGCCTGGGCAGCCCACCTCCCATTCCCATTGTCTCCTAGCGACAAGGCAGGTTCGATTGCTGGCTCTGGCGGAGCTACGCAGGGCGCTGAGTGGAGATGGACTCTCCTGAGGATGGGTCATCATATGGGTTTGTGTCCATGGAGACCTAGGAATGTGGCAGTGGCTCGGGGGCCAGGAAGGATTCTCCGAACTTTAGGATTGGACACAGCTCCAAAGAGTAAGTTTCCCCTGTGGAGATGAGAGGTGTTCTGATGGGTGCCTCCGGAAACCTCCGTTTGCTGGTATTGGAATGCAGGCCTCTGAGGAGAGACGCCTGGAAGCCAACCAAAGGGTTCAGAGGAAGGCCTAACAGACTGTCCGGTTCCATCTTGTCTCTCTGGGGACATCCGTCTGCTTTTCTGCGTGGAGGGAGTTGCTCAGCTTGTGTCAGATCACCCCTGGGTGTCCAGGGCAGCCTACACTATTGGGATGGCCTCGGGGATCTTGGAGCCTTCTCCTAATCTGTAGGTTTGTGGCCAGTGGAATGGGCAGAGTTTCCTTGGAGAGGGCAGGCACAGTCCTGCGCTGAGGCCCCAGGGGCCCCAGCGTTGAGGGTGTGTGGGACAGGGCTGCGGGGCCTGAAGTCTGAAAACTCAAACTCGGCTTAGGTTTGGGGCCGAGGGTATGGCAGGCCCCATCCACCGACCGTGATGGGAGCTGCTCTGGATTTGAATGAAGGGCGAGTGTGCGTCCTTTGCTCAGGCTTCTGTGTCTGGATTTTGTGTCAAGGAGGGCTGTGGAATGGAGGGGTGGCCTCCTGGGCCATGGATGAGCCTCCCACTCTGGGAATTTGGCCTGGCTTCCAAGAGTTTCAGGTCATTCTGCGGGAAGGGAGGAGTCCTGTATTCTGCCTCAGGTGTCCCACCCAAAGAGGGATTCCAGAGCAGAGCCCTGGGTCCCGGCGACCGGAAAACACAAACTCGGGTTAGCATGGGGGCCCAAGGGGCATGGGAAGCCCTCGAGGCGGGCTCGTGGTCCAGCCACTGAGAGACCTGATTGGAGCACGAGACTTATGGTGAGGGTCACCAGGCGTCTTTGTGTCCAAGGCGACCCTGAAGCATGGGCGTGGCCTCCTGGGCCATGCAGGTTTCTCCTACCCTGAAGGTTGGACATCAGGCCAACAGCAAGGTTTCTTGGATGGGGATGGAGGAGTTCAGATCTGCATCAGGTTCCCTCCTGTCCGAGGATTGGTGATAAGGTCTAGGTTCTGAATCCTGAACAACCAGCTTGGGAAGAGATGACAGCCTAAGGTCATGGCGGGTCTGATGTGATGGGTGTCGGTCGGGATGTCAGGGCTCAGGCCGTGTCAGACAGAGCATGAGTGCCCATGGCAACCTCGAGAATTGGAGTGCAGTAGAGTGGCGTGCAGGTGGATCCTCATTGGGTGTTTCTGGGTAGTCGCCTAGGGCCACGTTTTTCTTCTGGTGGGAAGGCAGACTGCTGTATTGTGGCTCCAGAATTGCCAATCTGGAGGGCTTGGTGGGGGCAGGAAAGTGAGGACGGAAGTCTGAGAACACAAGCTGGGGTGAGATTTCGGGCGGGGCACTCTGCAGAGGCTGAAATGAGATCTCCTGCATCTGGAGACAGGGCGAGGATCCGACATTGGCTCAGGTTGGAGACTGTGTCCATTATGGCCCCATCAGGAAGTAGGGGCCCTCACGAAGCCACGGAGGTTTTCCCATGCTGGGAGTTGTGAGATGCTCCAAAGCGCAAGGATTCCTACTGCGGGACAGTCGAGTCCTGTGAGATGGCTCCAGGACGCCCCATATAGAAAGACTGGAGGGCAGGGTGCTAAGGATGGATGCCTGGGCATCCCACTTCCCATTCCCATTGTCTCCTAGCGACAAGGCAGGTTCGATTGCTGAGTCTGGCGGAGCTACGCAGGGCGCTGAGTGGAGATGGACTCTCCTGAGGATGGGTCATCATGTGGGATTGTGTCCATGGAAACCTAGGAATGTGGCAGTGGCTCGGGGGCCCGGCAGGATTCTCCGAACTTTAGGATTGGACACAGCTCCAAAGAGTAAGTCTCCCCTGTGGAGATGAGCGGTGTTCTGATGGGTGCCTCAGGAAACCTCATTTGCTGGTACTGGAATGCAGGCCTCTGAGGAGAGACGCCTGGAAACCAACCAAGGGTTCAGAGGAAGGCCTAACAGACTGTCCGGTTCCAACTTCTGTCTCTGGGGACATCCGTATGCTTTTCTGCGTGGAGGGAGTTGCTCAGCTTGTGTCAGATCACCCCTGGGTGTCCAGGGCAGCCAACACTATTGGGATGGCCTCGGGGATCTTGGAGCCTTCTCCTAATCTGTAGGTTTGTGGCCAGTGAAATGGGCAGAGTTTCCTTGGAGAGGGCAGGCACAGTCCTGCGCTGTGGCCCCAGGGGCCCCAGCGTTGAGGGTGTGTGGGACAGGGCTGCGGCTGCTGAAGTCTGAAAACTCAAACTCGGCTTAGGTTTGGAGCCGAGGGTATGTCAGGCCCCATCTACCGACCGTGATGGGAGCTGCTCTGGATTTGAATGAAGGGCGAGTGTGCGTCCTTTTCTCAGGCTTCTGTGTCTGGATTTTGTGTCAAGGAGGGCTGTGGAATGGAGGGGTGGCCTCCTGGGCCATGGATGAGCCTCCCTCTCTGGGGATTTGGCCTGGCTTCCAAGAGTTTCAGGTCATTCTGCGGGAAGGGAGGAGTCCAGTATTCTGCCTCAGGTGTCCGTCCCAAAGAGGGATTCCAGAGCAGAGCCCTGGGTCCCGGCGACCGGAAAACCCAAACTCGGGTTAGGATGGGGGCCCAAGGGGCATGGGAAGCCCCCTAGGCGGGCTCGTGGTCCAGCCACTGAGAGACCTGATTGGAGCACGAGGCTTATGGTGAGGGTCACTAGGCGTCTTTGTGCCCAAGGCGACCCAGAAGCATGGGCGTGGCCTCCTGGGCCATGCAGGTTTCTCCTACCCTGAAGGTTGGACACCAGGCCAAGAGCAAGGTTTCTTGGATGGGGATGGAGGAGTTCAGATTTCTGCATCAGGTTCCTTCCTGTACGAGGATTGGAGATAAGGTCTAGGTTCTCAATCCTGAACACCCAGCTTGGGAAGAGATGACAGCCTAAGGTCATGGCGTGTCCGATGTGATGGGTGTCGGTCGGGATGTCAGGGCTCAGGCCGTGTCAGACAGAGCATGAGTGCCCATGGCAACCTCGAGAATTGGAGTGCAGTAGTGTGGCGTGCAGGTGGATCCTCATTGGGTGTTTCTTGGTAGTCGCCTAGGGCCACGTTTTTCTTCTGGTGGGAAGGCAGACTGCTGCATTGTGGCTCCAGAATTGCCAATCTGGAGGGCTTGGGGGGGCAGGAAGGTGAGGACGGAAGTCTGAGAACACAAGCAAGGGTGAGATTTCGGGCGAAGGCACTCTGCAGAGGCTGAAATGAGATCTCCTGCATCTGGAGACAGGGCGAGGATCCGACATTGGCTCAGGTTGGAGACTGTGTCCATTATGGCCCCATCAGGAATTGGGGGCCCTCACGAAGCCACGGAGGTTTTCTCATGCTGGGAGTTGAGAGCGCAAGGATTCCTACTCCGGGACAGTCGAGTCCTGTGAGATGGCTCCAGGACGCCCCATACAGAAAGACTGGAGGGCAGGGTGCTAAGGATGGATGCCTGGGCAGCCCACCTCCCATTCCCATTGTCTCCTAGCGACAAGGCAGGTTCGATTGCTGGCTCTGGCGGAGCTACGCAGGGCGCTGAGTGGAGATGGACTCTCCTGAGGATGGGTCATCATGTGGGTTTGTGTCCATGGAGACCTAGGAATGTGGCAGTGGCTCGGGGGCCAGGAAGTATTCTCCGAACTTTAGGATTGGACACAGCTCCAAAGAGTAAGTTTCCCCTGTGGAGATGAGAGGTGTTCTGATGGGTGCCTCCGGAAACCTCCGTTTGCTGGTATTGGAATCCAGGCCTCTGAGGAGAGACGCCTGGAAGCCAACCAAAGGGTTCAGAGGAAGGCCTAACAGACTGTCCGGTTCCATCTTGTCTCTCTGGGGACATCCGTCTGCTTTTCTGCGTGGAGGGAGTTGCTCAGCTTGTGTCAGATCACCCCTGGGTGTCCAGGGCAGCCTACACTATTGGGATGGCCTCGGGGATCTTGGAGCCTTCTCCTAATCTGTAGGTTTGTGGCCAGTGGAATGGGCAGAGTTTCCTTGGAGAGGGCAGGCACAGTCCTGCGCTGTGGCCCCAGGGGCCCCAGCGTTGAGGAAGTGTGGGACAGGGCTGCGGGGCCTGAAGTCTGAAAACTCAAACTCGGCTTAGGTTTGGGGCCGAGGGTATGGCATGCCCCATCCACCGACCGTGATGGGAGCTACTCTGGGTTTGAATGAAGGGCGAGTGTGCGTCCTTTTCTCAGGCTTCTGTGTCTGGATTTTGTGTCAAGGAGGGCTGTGGAATCGAGGGGTGGCCTCCTGGGCCATGGATGCGCCTCCCTCTCTGGGGATTTGGCCTGGCTTCCAAGAGTTTCAGGTCATTCTGCGGGAAGGGAGGAGTCCTGTATTCTGCCTCAGGTGTCCCTCCCAAAGAGGGATTCCAGAGCAGAGGGCTGGGTCCCGGCGATCGGAAAACCCAAACTCGGGTTAGGATGGGGGCCGAAGGGGCATGGGAAACCCCGGAGGTGGGCTCGCGTTCCAGCCACAGAGAGACCTGATTGGAGCACGAGGCTTATGGTGAGGGTCACCAGGCGTCTTTGTGCCCAAGGCGACCCTGAAGCATGGGCGTGGCCTCCTGGGCCATGCAGGTTTCTCCTACCCTGAAGGTTGGACACCAGGCCAACAGCAAGGTTTCTTGGATGGGGATGGAGGAGTTCAGATTTCTGCATCAGGTTCCTTCCTGTCCGGGGATTGGAGAGAAGGTCTAGGTTCTGAATCCTGAACACCCAGCTTGGGAAGAGATGACAGCCTAGGGTCATGGCGGGTCTAATGTGTTGGGTGTCGGTCGGGATGTCAGGGCTCAGGCAGTGTCAGACAGAGCATGAGTGCCCATGGCAACCTCAAGAATTGGAGTGCAGTAGAGTGGCGTGCAGGTGGATCCTCCTTGGGTGTTTCTGGGTAGTCGCCTAAGGCCACGTTTTTCTTCTGGTGGGAAGGCAGACTGCTGCATTGTGGCTCCAGAATTGCCAATCTGGAGGGCTTGAGGGGGGCAGGAAGGTGAGGACGGAAGTCTGAGAACACAAGCTAGGGTGAGATTTCGGGCGAGGGCACTCTGCGGAGGCTGAAATGGGATCCTCTGCATCTGGAGACAGGGCGAGGATCCGACATTGGCTCAGGTTGGAGACTGTGTCCATTATGGCCCCATCAGGAAGTGGGGGCCCACACGAAGCCGCGGAGGTTTTCCCATGCTGGGAGTTGAGAGATGCTCCAAAGCGCAAGGATTCCTACTGCGGGACAGTCGAGTCCTGTGAGATGGCTCCAGGACGCCCCATACAGAAAGACTGGAGGGCAGGGTGCTAAGGATGGATGCCTGGGCAGCCCACCTCCCATTCCCATTGTCTCCTAGCGACAAGGCAGGTTCGATTGCTGGCTCTGGCGGAGCTACGCAGGGCGCTGAGTGGAGATGGACTCTCCTGAGGATGGGTCATCATATGGGTTTGTGTCCATGGAGACCTAGGAATGTGGCAGTGGCTCGGGGGCCAGGAAGGATTCTCCGAACTTTAGGATTGGACACAGCTCCAAAGAGTAAGTTTCCCCTGTGGAGATGAGAGGTGTTCTGATGGGTGCCTCCGGAAACCTCCGTTTGCTGGTATTGGAATGCAGGCCTCTGAGGAGAGACGCCTGGAAGCCAACCAAAGGGTTCAGAGGAAGGCCTAACAGACTGTCCGGTTCCATCTTGTCTCTCTGGGGACATCCGTCTGCTTTTCTGCGTGGAGGGAGTTGCTCAGCTTGTGTCAGATCACCCCTGGGTGTCCAGGGCAGCCTACACTATTGGGATGGCCTCGGGGATCTTGGAGCCTTCTCCTAATCTGTAGGTTTGTGGCCAGTGGAATGGGCAGAGTTTCCTTGGAGAGGGCAGGCACAGTCCTGCGCTGAGGCCCCAGGGGCCCCAGCGTTGAGGGTGTGTGGGACAGGGCTGCGGGGCCTGAAGTCTGAAAACTCAAACTCGGCTTAGGTTTGGGGCCGAGGGTATGGCAGGCCCCATCCACCGACCGGGATGGGAGCTGCTCTGGATTTGAATGAAGGGCGAGTGTGCGTCCTTTTCTCAGGCTTCTGTGTCTGGATTTTGTGTCATGGAGGGCTGTGGAATGGAGGGGTGCCCTCCTGGGCCATGGATGAGCCTCCCTCTCTGGGGATTTGGCCTGGCTTCCAAGAGTTTCAGGTCATTCTGCGGGAAGGGAGGAGTCCTGTATTCTGCCTCAGGTGTCCCTCCCAAAGAGGGATTCCAGAGCAGAGCCCTGGGTCCCGGCGACCGGAAAACCCAAACTCGGGTTAGGATGGGGTCCCAAGGGGCATGGGAAGCCCCCTAGGCGGGCTCGTGGTCCAGCCACTGAGAGACCTGATTGGAGCACGAGGCGTATGGTGAGGGTCACCAGGCGTCTTTGTGCCCAAGGCGACCCTGAAGCATGGGCGTGGCCTCCTGGGCCATGCAGGTTTCTCCTACCCTGAAGGTTGGACACCAGGCCAACAGCAAGGTTTCTTGGATGGGGTTGGAGGAGTTCAGATTTCTGCATCAGGTTCCCTCCTGTCCGGGGATTGGAGATAAGGTCTAGGTTCTGAATCCCGAACACCCAGCTTGGGAAGAGATGACAGCCTAAGGTCATGGCGGGTCTGATGTGATGGGTGTCGTTCGGGATATCAGAGCTCAGGCAGTGTCAGACAGAGCATGAGAGCCCATGGCAACCTCGAGAATTGGAGTGCAGTAGAGTGGCGTGCAGGTGGATCCTCATTGGGTGTTTCTGGGTAGTCGCCTAAGGCCACGTTTTTCTTCTGGTGGGAAGGCAGACTGCTGCATTGTGGCTCCAGAATTGCCAATCTGGGGGGCTTGAGGGGGGGGCAGGAATGTGAGGAAGGAAGTCTGAGAACACAAGCTAGGAGAGATTTTGGGCGAGGGCACTCTGCAGAGGCTGAAATGGGATCCTCTGCATCTGGAGACAGGGCGAGGATCCGACATTGGCTCAGGTTGGAGACTGTGTCCTTTATGGACCCATCAGGAAGTGGGGGCCCTCACGAAGCCACGGAGGTTTTCCCATGCTGGGAGTTGTGAGATGCTCCAAAGCGCAAGGATTCCTACTGCGGGACAGTCGAGTCCGGTGAGATGGCTCCAGGACGCCCCATACTGAAAGACTGGAGGGCAGGGTGCTAAGGATGGATGCCTGGGCATCCCACCTCCCATTCCCATTGTCTCCTAGCGACAAGGCAGGTTCGATTGCTGGCTCTGGCGGAGCTACGCAGGGCGCTGAGTGGAGATGGACTCTCCTGAGGATGGGTCATCATGTGGGTTTGTGTCCATGGAGACCTAGGAATGTGGCAGTGGCTCGGAGGCCCGGCAAGATTCTCCGAACTTTAGGATTGGACACAGCTCCAATGAGTAAGTCTCCCCTGTGGAGATGAGAGGTGTTCTGATGGGTGCCTCAGGAAACCTCATTTGCTGGTACTGGAATGCAGGCCTCTGAGGAGAGACGCCTGGAAACCAACCAAAGGGTTCAGAGGAAGGCCTAACAGACTGTCCGGTTCCAACTTCTGTCTCTGGGGACATCCGTCTACTTTTCTGCGTGGAGGGAGTTGCTCAGCTTGTGTCAGATCACCCCTGGGTGTCCAGGGCAGCCTACACTATTGGGATGGCCTCGGGGATCTTGGAGCCTTCTCCTAATCTGTAGGTTTGTGGCCAGTGGAATGGGCAGAGTTTCCTTGGAGAGGGCAGGCACAGTCCTGCGCTGTGGCCCCAGGGGCCCCAGCGTTGAGGGTGTGTGGGACAGGGCTGCGGGGCCTGATGTCTGAAAACTCAAACTCGGCTTAGGTTTGGGGCCGAGGGTATGGCAGGCCCCATCTACCGACCGTGATGGGAGCTGCTCTGGATTTGAATGAAGGGCGAGTGTGCGTCCTTTTCTCAGGCTTCTGTGTCTGGATTTTGTGTCAAGGAGGGCTGTGGAATGGAGGGGTGGCCTCCTGGGCCATGGATGGGCCTCCCTCTCTGGGGATTTGGCCTGGCTTTCAAGAGTTTCAGGTCATTCTGCGGGAAGGGAGGAGTCCTGTATTCTGCCTCAGGTGTCCGTCCCAAAGAGGGATTCCAGAGCAGAGCCCTGGGTCCCGGCGACCGGAAAACCCAAACTCGGGTTAGGATGGGGGCCAAAGGGGCATGGGAAGCACCCTAGGCGGGCTCGTGGTCCAGCCACTGAGACACCTGATTGGAGCACGAGGCTTATGGTGAGGGTCACCAGGCGTCTTTGTGCCCAAGGCGACCCTGAAGCATGGGCGTGGCCTCCTGGGCCATGCAGGTTTCTCCTACCCTGAAGGTTGGACACCAGGCCAACAGCAAGGTTTCTTGGATGGGGATGGAGGAGTTCAGATCTGCATCAGGTTCCCTCCTGTCCGAGGATTGGAGATAAGGTCTAGGTTCTGAATCCTGAACACCCAGCTTGGGAAGAGATGACAGCCTAAGGTCATGGCGGGTCTGATGTGATGGGTGTCGGTCTGGATGTCAGGGCTCAGGCCGTGTCAGACAGAGCATGAGTGCCCATGGCAACCTCGAGAATTGGAGTGCAGTAGAGTGGCGTGCAGGTGGATCCTCATTGGGTGTTTCTGGGTAGTCGCCTAGGGCCACGTTTTTCTTCTGGTGGGAAGGCAGACTGCTGTATTGTGGCTCCAGAATTGCCAATCTGGAGGGCTTGGTGGGGGCAGGAAAGTGAGGACGGAAGTCTGAGAACACAAGTTAGGGTGAGATTTCGGGCGGGGCACTCTGCAGAGGCTGAAATGAGATCTCCTGCATCTGGAGACAGGGCGAGGATCCGACATTGGCTCAGGTTGGAGACTGTGTCCATTATGGCCCCATCAGGAAGTGGGGGCCCTCACGAAGCCACGGAGGTTTTCCCATGCTGGGAGTTGTGAGATGCTCCAAAGCGCAAGGATTCCTACTGCGGGACAGTCGAGTCCGGTGAGATGGCTCCAGGACGCCCCATACAGAAAGACTGGAGGGCAGGGTGCTAAGGATGGATGCCTGGGCAGCCCACCTCCCATTCCCATTGTCTCCTAGTGACAAGGCAGGTTCGATTGCTGGCTCTGGCGGAGCTACGCAGGGCGCTGAGTGGAGATGGACTCTCCTGAGGATGGGTCATCATGTGGGTTTGTGTCCATAGAGACTTAGGAATGTGGCAGTGGCTCGGGGGCCATGAAGGATTCTCCGAACTTTAGGATTGGACACGGCTCCAAAGAGTAAGTTTCCCCTGTGGAGATGAGAGGTGTTCTGATGGGTGCCTCAGGAAACCTCCGTTTGCTGGTATTGGAATGCAGGCCTCTGAGGGGAGACGCCTGTAAGCCAACCAAAGGGTTCAGAGGAAGGCCTAACAGACTGTCCGGTTCCATCTTGTCTCTCTGGGGACATCCGTCTGCTTTTCTGCTTGGTGAGAGTTGCTCAGCTTGTGTCAGATCACCCCTGGGTGTCCAGGGCAGCCTACACTATTGGGATGGCCTCGGGGATCTTGGAGCCTTCTCCTCATCTGTAGGATTGTGGCCATTGAAATGTGCAGAGTTTCCTTGGAGAGGGCAGGCACAGTCCTGCGCTGTGGCCCCAGGGGCCCCAGCGTTGAGGGTGTGTGGGACAGGGCTGCGGGCGCTGAAGTCTGAAAACTCAAACTCGGCTTAGGTTTGGGGCCGAGGGTATGTCAGGCCCCATCTACCGACCGTGATGGGAGCTGCTCTGGATTTGAATGAAGGGCGAGTGTGCGTCCTTTGCTCAGGCTTCTGTGTCTGGATTTTGTGTCAAGGAGGGCTGTGGAATGGAGGGGTGGCCTCCTGGGCCATGGATGAGCCTCCCTCTCTGGGGATTTGGCCTGGCTTCCAAGAGTTTCAGGTCATTCTGCGGGAAGGGAGGAGTCCTGTATTCTGCCTCAGGTGTCCGTCCCAAAGAGGGATTCCAGAGCAGAGCCCTGGGTCCCGGCGACTGGAAAACCCAAACTCGGGTTAGGATGGGGGCCCAAGGGGCATGGGAAGCCCCCTAGGCGGGCTCGTGGTCCAGCCACTGAGAGACCTGATTGGAGCACGAGGCTTATGGTGAGGGTCACCAGGCGTCTTTGGCCCAAGGCGACCCTGAAGCATGGGCGTGGCCTCCTGGGCCATGCAGGTTTCTCCTACCCTGAAGGTTGGACATCAGGCCAACAGCAAGGTTTCTTGGATGGGGATGGAGGAGTTCAGATCTGCATCAGGTTCCCTCCTGTCCGAGGATTGGAGATAATGTCTAGGTTCTGAATACTGAACACCCAGCTTGGGAAGAGATGACAGCCTAAGGTCATGGCGTGTCTGATGTGATGGGTGCCTGTCGGGATGTCAGGGCTCAGGCCGTGTCAGACAGAGCATGAGTGCCCATGGCAACCTCGAGAATTGGAGTGCAGTAGAGTGGCGTGCAGGTGGATCCTCATTGGGTGTTTCTGGGTAGTCGCCTAGGGCCACGTTTTTCTTCTGGTGGGAAGGCAGACTGCTGTATTGTGGCTCCAGAATTGCCAATCTGGAGGGCTTGGTGGGGGCAGGAAAGTGAGGACGGAAGTCTGAGAACACAAGCTGGGGTGAGATTTCGGGCGGGGCACTCTCAGAGGCTGAAATGAGATCTCCTGCATCTGGAGACAGGGCGAGGATCCGACATTGGCTCAGGTTGGAGACTGTGTCCATTATGGCCCCATCAGGAAGTGGGGGCCCTCACGAAGCCACGGAGGTTTTCCCATGCTGGGAGTTGTGAGATGCTCCAAAGCGCAAGGATTCCTACTGCGGGACAGTCGAGTCCTGTGAGATGGCTCCAGGACGCCCCATATAGAAAGACTGGAGGGCAGGGTGCTAAGGATGGATGCCTGGGCATCCCACTTCCCATTCCCATTGTCTCCTAGCGACAAGGCAGGTTCGATTGCTGAGTCTGGCGGAGCTACGCAGGGCGCTGAGTGGAGATGGACTCTCCTGAGGATGGGTCATCATGTGGGATTGTGTCCATGGAGACCTAGGAATGTGGCAGTGGCTCGGGGGCCCGGCAGGATTCTCCGAACTTTAGGATTGGACACAGCTCCAAAGAGTAAGTCTCCCCTGTGGAGATGAGCGGTGTTCTGATGGGTGCCTCAGGAAACCTCATTTGCTGGTACTGGAAGGCAGGCCTCTGAGGAGAGACGCCTGGAAACCAACCAAAGGGTTCAGAGGAAGGCCTAACAGACTGTCCGGTTCCAACTTCTGTCTCTGGGGACATCCGTCTGCTTTTCTGCGTGGAGGGAGTTGCTCAGCTTGTGTCAGATCACCCCTGGGTGTCCAGGGCAGCCAACACTATTGGGATGGCCTCGGGGATCTTGGAGCCTTCTCCTAATCTGTAGGTTTGTGGCCAGTGGAATGGGCAGAGGTTCCTTGGAGAGGGCAGGCACAGTCCTGCGCTGTGGCCCCAGGGGCCCCAGCGTTGAGGGTGTGTGGGACAGAGCTGCGGGGCCTGAAGTCTGAAAACTCAAACTCGGCTTAGGTTTGGGGCCGAGGGTATGGCAGGCCCCATCTACCGACCGTGATGGGAGCTGCTCTGGATTTGAATGAAGGGCGAGTGTGCGTCCTTTTCTCAGGCTTCTGTGTCTGGATTTTGTGTCAAGGAGGGCTGTGGAATGGAGGGGTGGCCTCCTGGGCCATGGATGAGCCTCCCTCTCTGGGGATTTGGCCTGGCTTCCAAGAGTTTCAGGTCATTCTGCGGGAAGGGAGGAGTCCTGTATTCTGCCTCAGGTGTCCGTCCCAAAGAGGGATTCCAGAGCAGAGCCCTGGGTCCCGGCGACCGGAAAACCCAAACTCGGGTTAGGATGGGGGCCCAAGGGGCATGGGAAGCCCCCTAGGCGGGCTCGTGGTCCAGCCACTGAGAGTCCTGATTGGAGCACGAGGCTTATGGTGAGGGTCACTAGGCGTCTTTGTGCCCAAGGCGACCCTGAAGCATGGGCGTGGCCTCCTGGGCCATGCAGGTTTCTCCTACCCTGAAGGTTGGACACCAGGCCAAGAGCAAGTTTTCTTGGATGGGGATGGAGGAGTTCAGATTTCTGCATCAGGTTCCTTCCTGTACGAGGATTGGAGATAAGGTCTAGGTTCTCAATCCTGAACACCCAGCTTGGGAAGAGATGACAGCCTAAGGTCATGGCGTGTCTGATGTGATGGGTGTCGGTCGGGATGTCAGGGCTCAGGCCGTGTCAGACAGAGCATGAGTGCCCATGGCAACCTCGAGAATTGGAGTGCAGTAGTGTGGCGTGCAGGTGGATCCTCATTGGGTGTTTCTTGGTAGTCGCCTAGGGCCACGTTTTTCTTCTGGTGGGAAGGCAGACTGCTGCATTGTGGCTCCAGAATTGCCAATCTGGAGGGCTTGGGGGGGCAGGAAGGTGAGGACGGAAGTCTGAGAACACAAGCAAGGGTGAGATTTCGGGCGAAGGCACTCTGCAGAGGCTGAAATGAGATCTCCTGCATCTGGAGACAGGGCGAGGATCCGACATTGGCTCAGGTTGGATACTGTGTCCATTATGGCCCCATCAGGAATTGGGGGCCCTCACGAAGCCACGGAGGTTTTCTCATGCTGGGAGTTGAGAGCGCAAGGATTCCTACTCCGGGACAGTCGAGTCCTGTGAGATGGCTCCAGGACGCCCCATACAGAAAGACTGGAGGGCAGGGTGCTAAGGATGGATGCCTGGGCAGCCCACCTCCCATTCCCATTGTCTCCTAGCGACAAGGCAGGTTCGATTGCTGGCTCTGGCGGAGCTACGCAGGGCGCTGAGTGGAGATGAACTCTCCTGAGGATGGGTCATCATGTGGGTTTGTGTCCATGGAGACCTAGGAATGTGGCAGTGGCTCGGGGGCCCGGCAGGATTCTCCGAACCTTAGGATTGGACACAGCTCCAAAGAGTAAGTTTCCCCTGTGGAGATGAGAGGTGTTCTGATGGGTGCCCCCGGAAACCTCCGTTTGCTGGTATTGGAATGCAGGCCTCTGAGGAGAGACGCCTGGAAGCCAACCAAAGGGTTCAGAGGAAGGCCTAACAGACTGTCCGGTTCCATCTTGTCTCTCTGGGGACATCCGTCTGCTTTTCTGCGTGGAGGGAGTTGCTCAGCTTGTGTCAGATCACCCCTGGGTGTCCAGGGCAGCCTACACTATTGGGATGGCCTCTGGGATCTTGGAGCCTTCTCCTAATCTGTAGGTTTGTGGCCAGTGGAATGGGCAGAGTTTCCTTGGAGAGGGCAGGCACAGTCCTGCGCTGTGGCCCCAGGGGCCCCAGCGTTGAGGATGTGTGGGACACGGCTGCGGGGCCTGAAGTCTGAAAACTCAAACTCGGCTTAGGTTTGGGGCCGAGGGTATGGCATGCCCCATCCACCGACCGTGATGGGAGCTGCTCTGGATTTGAATGAAGGGCGAGTGTGCGTCCTTTTCTCAGGCTTCTGTGTCTGGATTTTGTGTCAAGGAGGGCTGTGGAATCGAGGGGTGGCCTCCTGGGCCATGGATGCGCCTCCCTCTCTGGGGATTTGGCCTGGCTTCCAAGAGTTTCAGGTCATTCTGCGGGAAGGGAGAGTCCTGTATTCTGCCTCAGGTGTCCCTCCCAAAGAGGGATTCCAGAGCAGAGGGCTGGGTCCCGGCGATCGGAAAACCCAAACTCGGGTTAGGATGGGGGCCGAAGGGGCATGGGAAACCCCGGAGGTGGGCTCGCGTTCCAGCCACAGAGAGACCTGATTGGAGCACGAGGCTTATGGTGAGGGTCACCAGGCGTCTTTGTGCCCAAGGCGACCCTGAAGCATGGGCGTGGCCTCCTGGGCCATGCAGGTTTCTCCTACCCTGAAGGTTGGACACCAGGCCAACAGCAAGGTTTCTTGGATGGGGATGGAGGAGTTCAGATTTCTGCATCAGGTTCCTTCCTGTCCGGGGATTGGAGAGAAGGTCTAGGTTCTGAATCCTGAACACCCAGCTTGGGAAGAGATGACAGCCTAGGGTCATGGCGGGTCTAATGTGTTGGGTGTCGGTCGGGATGTCAGGGCTCAGGCAGTGTCAGACAGAGCATGAGTGCCCATGGCAACCTCAATAATTGGAGTGCAGTAGAGAGGCGTGCAGGTGGATCCTCCTTGGGTGTTTCTGGGTAGTCGCCTAAGGCCACGTTTTTCTTCTGGTGGGAAGGCAGACTGCTGCATTGTGGCTCCAGAATTGCCAATCTGGAGGGCTTGAGGGGGGCAGGAAGGTGAGGACGGAAGTCTGAGAACACAAGCTAGGGTGAGATTTCGGGCAAGGGCACTCTGCGGAGGCTGAAATGGGATCCTCTGCATCTGGAGACAGGGCGAGGATCCGACATTGGCTCAGGTTGGAGACTGTGTCCATTATGGCCCCATCAGGAAGTGGGGGCCCACACGAAGCCACGGAGGTTTTCCCATGCTGGGAGTTGAGAGATGCTCCAAAGCGCAAGGATTCCTACTGCGGGACAGTCGAGTCCTGTGAGATGGCTCCAGGACGCCCCATACAGAAAGACTGGAGGGCAGGGTGCTAAGGATGGATGCCTGGGCAGCCCACCTCCCATTCCCATTGTCTCCTAGCGACAAGGCAGGTTCGATTGCTGGCTCTGGCGGAGCTACGCAGGGCGCTGAGTGGAGATGGACTCTCCTGAGGATGGGTCATCATATGGGTTTGTGTCCATGGAGACCTAGGAATGTGGCAGTGGCTCGGGGGCCAGGAAGGATTCTCCGAACTTTAGGATTGGACACAGCTCCAAAGAGTAAGTTTCCCCTGTGGAGATGAGAGGTGTTCTGATGGGTGCCTCCGGAAACCTCCGTTTGCTGGTATTGGAATGCAGGCCTCTGAGGAGAGACGCCTGGAAGCCAACCAAAGGGTTCAGAGGAAGGCCTAACAGACTGTCCGGTTCGATCTTGTCTCTCTGGGGACATCCGTCTGCTTTTCTGCGTGGAGGGAGTTGCTCAGCTTGTGTCAGATCACCCCTGGGTGTCCAGGGCAGCCTACACTATTGGGATGGCCTCGGGGATCTTGGAGCCTTCTCCTAATCTGTAGGTTTGTGGCCAGTGGAATGGGCAGAGTTTCCTTGGAGAGGGCAGGCACAGTCCTGCGCTGAGGCCCCAGGGACCCAGCGTTGAGGGTGTGTGGGACAGGGCTGCGGGGCCTGAAGTCTGAAAACTCAAACTCGGCTTAGGTTTGGGGCCGAGGGTATGGCAGGCCCCATCCACCGACCGGGATGGGAGCTGCTCTGGATTTGAATGAAGGGCGAGTGTGCGTCCTTTGCTCAGGCTTCTGTGTCTGGATTTTGTGTCAAGGAGGGCTGTGGAATGGAGGGGTGGCCTCCTGGGCCATGGATGAGCCTCCCACTCTGGGAATTTGGCCTGGCTTCCAAGAGTTTCAGGTCATTCTGCGGGAAGGGAGGAGTCCTGTATTCTGCCTCAGGTGTCCCACCCAAAGAGGGATTCCAGAGCAGAGCCCTGGGTCCCGGCGACCGGAAAACCCAAACTCGGGTTAGCATGGGGGCCCAAGGGGCATGGGAAGCCCTCGCGGCGGGCTCGTGGTCCAGCCACTGAGAGACCTGATTGGAGCACGAGGCTTATGGTGAGGGTCACCAGGCGTCTTTGTGTCCAAGGCGACCCTGAAGCATGGGCGTGGCCTCCTGGGCCATGCAGGTTTCTCCTACCCTGAAGGTTGGACACCAGGCCAACAGCAAGGTTTCTTGGATGGGGATGGAGGAATTCAGATTTTGCATCAGGTTCCCTCCTGTCCGGGGATTGGAGAGAAGGTCTAGGTTCTGAATCCTGAACACCCAGCTTGGGAAGAAATGACAGCCTAAGGTCATGGCGGGTCTGATGTGTTGGGTGTCGGTCGGGATGTCAGGGCTCAGGCAGTGTCAGACAGAGCATAGTGCCCATGGCAACCTCAAGAATTGGAGTGCAGTAGAGTGGCGTGCAGGTGGATCCTCCTTGGGTGTTTCTGGGTAGTCGCCTAAGGCCACGTTTTTCTTCTGGTGGGAAGGCAGACTGCTGCATTGTGGCTCCAGAAATGCCAATCTGGAGGGCTTGAGGGGGGCAGGAAGGTGAGGACGGAAGTCTGAGAACACAAGCTAGGGTGAGATTTCGGGCGAGGGCACTCTGCGGAGGCTGAAATGGGATCCTCTGCATCTGGAGACAGGGCGAGGATCCGACATTGGCTCAGGTTGGAGACTGTGTCCATTATGGCCCCATCAGGAAGTGGGGGCCCACACGAAGCCACGGAGGTTTTCCCATGCTGGGAGTTGAGAGATGCTCCAAAGCGCAAGGATTCCTACTGCGGGACAGTCGAGTCCTGTGAGATGGCTCCAGGACGCCCCATACAGAAAGACTGGAGGGCAGGGTGCTAAGGATGGATGCCTGGGCAGCCCACCTCCCATTCCCATTGTCTCCTAGCGACAAGGCAGGTTCGATTGCTGGCTCTGGCGGAGCTACGCAGGGCGCTGAGTGGAGATGGACTCTCCTGAGGATGGGTCATCATGTGGGTTTCTGTCCATGGAAACCTAGGAATGTGGCAGTGGCTCGGGGGCCAGGAAGGATTCTCCGAACTTTAGGATTGGACACAGCTCCAAAGAGTAAGTTTCCCCTGTGGAGATGAGAGGTGTTCTGATGGGTGCCTCCGGAAACCTCCGTTTGCTGGTATTGGAATGCAGGCCTCTGAGGAGAGACGCCTGGAAGCCAACCAAAGGGTTCAGAGGAAGGCCTAACAGACTGTCCGGTTCCATCTTGTCTCTCTGGGGACATCCGTCTGCTTTTCTGCGTGGAGGGAGTTGCTCAGCTTGTGTCAGATCACCCCTGGGTGTCCAGGGCAGCCTACACTATTGGGATGGCCTCGGGGATCTTGGAGCCTTCTCCTAATCTGTAGGTTTGTGGCCAGTGGAATGGGCAGAGTTTCCTTGGAGAGGGCAGGCACAGTCCTGCGCTGAGGCCCCAGGGGCCCCAGCGTTGAGGGTGTGTGGGACAGGGCTGCGGGGCCTGAAGTCTGAAAACTCAAACTCGGCTTAGGTTTGGGGCCGAGGGTATGGCAGGCCCCATCCACCGACCGTGATGGGAGCTGCTCTGGATTTGAATGAAGGGCGAGTGTGCGTCCTTTTCTCCGGCTTCTGTGTCTGGATTTTGTGTCAAGGAGGGCTGTGGAATGGAGGGGTGGTCTCCTGGGCCAAGGATGAGCCTCCCACTCTGTGGATTTGTCCTCGCTTCCAAGAGCTTCAGGTCATTCTGCGGGAAGGGAGGAGTCCTGTATTCTGCCTCAGGTGTCCCTCCCAAAGAGGGATTCCAAAGCAGAGCCCTGGGTCCCGGCGACCGAAAAACCCAAACTCGGGTTACGATGGGGGCCCAAGGGGCATGGGAAGTCCCCGAGGCGGGCTCGTGGTCCAGCCACTGAGAGACCTGATTGGAGCACGAGGCTTATGGTGAGGGTCACCAGGCGTCTTTGTGTCCAAGGCGACCCTGAAGCATGGGCGTGGCCTCCTGGGCCATGCAGGTTTCTCCTACCCTGAAAGTTGGACACCAGGCCAACAGCAAGGTTTCTTGGATGGGGATGGAGGAGTTCAGATTTCTGCTTCAGGTTCCCTCCTGTCCGGGGATTGGAGATAAGGTCTAGGTTCTGAATCCTGAACACCCAGCTTGGGATGAGATGACAGCCTATGGTCATGGCGGGTCTGATGTGATGGGCGTCGGTCGGGATGTCAGGGCTCAGGCCGTGTCAGACAGAGCATGAGTGCCCATGGCAACCTCGAGAATTGGAGTGCAGTAGAGTGGCGTGCAGGTGGATTCTCATTGGGTGTTTCTGGGTAGTCGCCTAGGGCCACGTTTTTCTTCTGGTGGGAAGGCAGACTGCTGCATTGTGGCTCCAGAATTGCCAATCTGGAGGGCTTGAGGGTGTGGGGGGTATGAAGGTGAGGACGGAAGTCTGAGAACACAAGCTAGGGTGAGATTTCGGTCGAGGGCACTCTGCAGAGGCTGAAATGAGATCTCCTGCATCTGGAGACAGGGCGAGGATCCGACATTGGCTCAGGTTGGAGACTGTGTCCATTATGGCCCCATCAGGAAGTGGGGGCCCTCCCGAAGCCACGGAGGTTTTCCCATGCTGGGAGTTGTGAGATGCTCCAAAGCGCAAGGATTCCTACTGCGGGACAGTCGAGTCCTGTAAGATGGCTCCAGGACGCCCCATACAGAAAGACTGGAGGGCAGGGTGCTAAGGATGGATGCCTGGGCAGCCCACCTCCCATTCCCATTGTCTCCTAGCGACAAGGCAGGTTCGATTGCTGGCTCTGGCGGAGCTACGCAGGGTGCTGAGTGGAGATGGACTCTCCTGAGGATGGGTCATCATGTGGGTTTGTGTCCATGGAGACCTAGGAATGTGGCAGTGGCTCGGGGGCCCGGCAGGATTCTCCGAACTTTAGGATTGGACACAGCTCCAAAGAGTAAGTTTCCCCTGTGGAGATGAGAGGTGTTCTGATGGGTGCCTCCGGAAACCTCCGTTTGCTGGTATTGGAATGCAGGCCTCTGAGGAGAGACGCCTGGAAGCCAACCAAAGGGTTCAGAGGAAGGCCTAACAGACTGTCCGGTTCCATCTTGTCTCTCTGGGGACATCCGTCTGCTTTTCTGCGTGGAGGGAGTTGCTCAGCTTGTGTCAGATCACCCCTGGGTGTCCAGGGCAGCCTACACTATTGGGATGGGCTCGGGGATCTTGGAGCCTTCTCCTAATCTGTAGGTTTGTGGCCAGTGGAATGGGCAGAGTTTCCTTGGAGAGGGCAGGCACAGTCCTGCGCTGTGGCCCCAGGGGCCCCAGCGTTGAGGGTGTGTGGGACAGGGCTGCGGGGCCTGAAGTCTGAAAACTCAAACTCGGCTTAGGTTTGGGGCCGAGGGTATGGCATGCCCCATCCACCGACCGTGATGGGAGCTGCTCTGGATTTGAATGAAGGGCGAGTGTGCGTCCTTTGCTCAGGCTTCTGTGTCTGGATTTTGTGTCAAGGAGGGCTGTGGAATGGAGGGGTGGCCTCCTGGGCCATGGATGCGCCTCCCTCTCTGGGGATTTGGCCTGGCTTCCAAGAGTTTCAGGTCATTCTGCGGGAAGGGAGGAGTCCTGTATTCTGCCTCAGGTGTCCCTCCCAAAGAGGGATTCCAGAGCAGAGCCCTGGGTCCCGGCGATCGGAAAACCCAAACTCGGGTTAGGATGGGGGCCGAAGGGGCATGGGAAGCCCCGGAGGTGGGCTCGCGTTCCAGCCACAGAGAGACCTGATTGGAGCACGAGGCTTATTGTGAGGGTCACCAGGCGTCTTTGTGCCCAAGGCGACCCTGAAGCATGGGCGTGGCCTCCTGGGCCATGCAGGTTTCTCCTACCCTGAAGGTTGGACACCAGGTCAACAGCAAAGTTTCTTGGATGGGGATGGAGGAGTTCAGATTTCTGCATCAGGTTCCTTCCTGTACGAGGATTGGAGATAAGGTCTAGGTTCTCAATCCTGAACACCCAGCTTGGGAAGAGATGACAGCCTAAGGTCATGGCGTGTCTGATGTGATGGGTGTCGGTCGGGATGTCAGGTCTCAGGCCGTGTCAGACAGAGCATGAGTGCCCATGGCAACCTCGAGAATTGGAGTGCAGTAGTGTGGCGTGCAGGTGGATCCTCATTGGGTGTTTCTTGGTAGTCGCCTAGGGCCACGTTTTTCTTCAGGTGGGAAGGCAGACTGCTGCATTGTGGCTCCAGAATTGCCAATCTGGAGGGCTTGGGGGGGGCAGGAAAGTGAGGACGGAAGTCTGAGAACACAAGCAAGGGTGAGATATCGGGCGAAGGCACTCTGTGGAGGCTGAAATGAGATCTCCTGCATCTGGAGACAGGGCGAGGATCCGACATTGGCTCAGGTTGGAGACTGTGTCCATTATGGCCCCATCAGGAAGTGGGGGCCCTCCCGAAGCCACGGAGGTTTTCCCATGCTGGGATTTGTGAGATGCTCCAAAGCGCAAGGATTCCTAGTGCGGGACAGTCGAGTCCTGTGAGATGGCTCCAGGAGGCCCCATACAGAAAGACTGGAGGGCAGGGTGCTAAGGATGGATGCCTGGGCAGCCCACCTCCCATTCCCATTGTCTCCTAGCGACAAGGCAGGTTCGCTTGCTGGCTCTGGCGGAGCTACGCTGGGCGCTGAGTGGAGATGGACTCTCCTGAGGATGGGTCATCATGTAGGATTGTGTCCATGGAGACCTAGGAATGTGGCAGTGGCTCGGGGGCCCGGCAGGATTCTCCGAACTTTAGGATTGGACACAGCTCCAAGGAGTAAGTCTCCCCTGTGGAGATGAGCGGTGTTCTGATGGGTGCCTCAGGAAACCTCATTTGCTGGTACTGGAATGCAGGCCTCTGAGAAGAGACGTCTGGAAACCAACCAAAGTGTTCAGAGGAAGGCCTAACAGACTGTCCGGTTCCATCTTCTGTCTCTGGGGACATCCGTCTGCTTTTCTGCGTGGAGGGAGTTGCTCAGCTTGTGTCAGATCACCCCTGGGTGTCCAGGGCAGCCTACACTATTGGGATGGCCTCGTCGATCTTGGAGCCTTCTCCTAATCTGTAGGTTTGTGGCCAGTGGAATGGGAAGAGTTTCCTTGGAGAGGGCAGGCACAGTCCTGCTCTGTGTCCCCAGGGGCCCCAGCTTTGAGGGTGTGTGGGACAGCGCTGCGGGGCCTGAAGTCTGAAAACTCAAACTCGGCTTAGGTTTGGGGCCGAGGGTATGGCAGTCCCCATCTACCGACCGTGATGAGAGCTGCTCTGGATTTGAATGAAGGGCGAGTGTGCGTCCTTTGCTCATGCTTCTGTGTCTGGATTTTGTGTCAAGGAGGGCTGTGGAATGGAGGGGTGGCCTCCTGGGCCATGGATGAGCCTCCCACTCTGGGAATTTGGCCTGGCTTCCAAGAGCTTCAGGTCATTCTGCGGGAAGGGAGGAGTCCTGTATTCTGCCTCAGGTGTCCCACCCAAAGAGGGATTCCAGAGCAGAGCCCTGGGTCCCGGCGACCAGAAAACCCAAACTCGGGTTAGCATGGGGGCCCAAGGGGCATGGGAAGCCCCCGAGGCGGGCTCGTGGTCCAGCCACTGAGAGACCTGATTGGAGCACGAGGCTTATGGTGAGGGTCACCAGGCGTCTTTGTGCCCAAGGCGACCCTAAAGCATGGGCGTGGCCTCCTGGGCCTTGCAGGTTTCTCCTACCCTGAAGGTTGGACACCAGGCCAACAGCAAGGTTTCTTGGATGGGGATGGAGGAGTTCAGATTTCTGCATCAGGTTCCCTCCTGTCCGGGGATTGGAGAGAAGGTCTAGGTTCTGAATCCTGAACACCCAGCTTGGGAAGAGATGACAGCCTAGGGTCATGGCGGGTCTAATGTGTTGGGTGTCGGTCGGGATGTCAGGGCTCAGGCCGTGTCAGACAGAGCATGAGTGCCCATGGCAACCTCAAGAATTGGAGTGCAGTAGAGTGGCGTGCAGGTGGATCCTCCTTGGGTGTTTCTGGGTAGTCGCCTAAGGCCACGTTTTTCTTCTGGTGGGAAGGCAGACTGCTGCATTGTGGCTCCAGAATTGCCAATCTGGAGGGCTTGAGGGGGGCAGGAAGGTGAGGACGGAAGTCTGAGAACACAAGCTAGGGTGAGATTTCGGGCGAGGGCACTCTGCGGAGGCTGAAATGGGATCCTCTGCATCTGGAGACAGGGCGAGGATCCGACATTGGCTCAGGTTGGAGACTGTGTCCATTATGGCCCCATTAGGAAGTGGGGGCCCACACGAAGCCACGGAGGTTTTCCCATGCTGGGAGTTGAGAGATGCTCCAAAGCGCAAGGATTCCTACTGCGGGACAGTCGAGTCCTGTGAGATGGCTCCAGGACGCCCCATACAGAAAGACTGGAGGGCAGGGTGCTAAGGATGGATGCCTGGGCAGCCCACCTCCCATTCCCATTGTCTCCTAGCGACAAGGCAGGTTCGATTGCTGGCTCTGGCGGAGCTACGCAGGGCGCTGAGTGGAGATGGACTCTCCTGAGGATGGGTCATCATATGGGTTTGTGTCCATGGAGACCTAGGAATGTGGCAGTGGCTCGGGGGCCCGGCAGGATTCTCCGAACTTTAGGATTGGACACAGCTCCAAAGAGTAAGTTTCCCCTGTGGAGATGAGAGGTGTTCTGATGGGTGCCTCCGGAAACCTCCGTTTGCTGGTATTGGAATGCAGGCCTCTGAGGAGAGACGCCTGGAAGCCAACCAAAGGGTTCAGAGGAAGGCCTAACAGACTGTCCGGTTCCATCTTGTCTCTCTGGGGACATCCGTCTGCTTTTCTGCGTGGAGGGAGTTGCTCAGCTTGTGTCAGATCACCCCTGGGTGTCCAGGGCAGCCTACACTATTGGGATGGCCTCGGGGATCTTGGAGCCTTCTCCTAATCTGTAGGTTTGTGGCCAGTGGAATGGGCAGAGTTTCCTTGGAGAGGGCAGGCACAGTCCTGCGCTGAGGCCCCAGGGGCCCCAGCGTTGAGGGTGTGTGGGACAGGGCTGCGGGGCCTGAAGTCTGAAAACTCAAACTCGGCTTAGGTTTGGGGCCGAGGGTATGGCAGGCCCCATCCACCGACCGTGATGGGAGCTGCTCTGGATTTGAATGAAGGGCGAGTGTGCGTCCTTTGCTCAGGCTTCTGTGTCTGGATTTTGTGTCAAGGAGGGCTGTGGAATGGAGGGGTGGCCTCCTGGGCCATGGATGAGCCTCCCACTCTGGGAATTTGGCCTGGCTTCCAAGAGCTTCAGGTCATTCTGCGGGAAGGGAGGAGTCCTGTATTCTGCCTCAGGTGTCCCACCCAAAGAGGGATTCCAGAGCAGAGCCCTGGGTCCCGGCGACCAGAAAACCCAAACTCGGGTTAGCATGGGGGCCCAAGGGGCATGGGAAGCCCCCGAGGCGGGCTCGTGGTCCAGCCACTGAGAGACCTGATTGGAGCACGAGGCTTATGGTGAGGGTCACCAGGCGTCTTTGTGCCCAAGGCGACCCTGAAGCATGGGCGTGGCCTCCTGGGCCTTGCAGGTTTCTCCTACCCTGAAGGTTGGACACCAGGCCAACAGCAAGGTTTCTTGGATGGGGATGGAGGAGTTCAGATTTCTGCATCAGGTTCCCTCCTGTCCGGGGATTGGAGAGAAGGTCTAGGTTCTGAATCCTGAACACCCAGCTTGGGAAGAGATGACAGCCTAGGGTCATGGCGGGTCTAATGTGTTGGGTGTCGGTCGGGATGTCAGGGCTCAGGCCGTGTCAGACAGAGCATGAGTGCCCATGGCAACCTCAAGAATTGGAGTGCAGTAGAGTGGCGTGCAGGTGGATCCTCCTTGGGTGTTTCTGGGTAGTCGCCTAAGGCCACGTTTTTCTTCTGGTGGGAAGGCAGACTGCTGCATTGTGGCTCCAGAATTGCCAATCTGGAGGGCTTGAGGGGGGCAGGAAGGTGAGGACGGAAGTCTGAGAACACAAGCTAGGGTGAGATTTCGGGCGAGGGCACTCTGCGGAGGCTGAAATGGGATCCTCTGCATCTGGAGACAGGGCGAGGATCCGACATTGGCTCAGGTTGGAGACTGTGTCCATTATGGCCCCATTAGGAAGTGGGGGCCCACACGAAGCCACGGAGGTTTTCCCATGCTGGGAGTTGAGAGATGCTCCAAAGCGCAAGGATTCCTACTGCGGGACAGTCGAGTCCTGTGAGATGGCTCCAGGACGCCCCATACAGAAAGACTGGAGGGCAGGGTGCTAAGGATGGATGCCTGGGCAGCCCACCTCCCATTCCCATTGTCTCCTAGCGACAAGGCAGGTTCGATTGCTGGCTCTGGCGGAGCTACGCAGGGCGCTGAGTGGAGATGGACTCTCCTGAGGATGGGTCATCATGTGGGTTTGTGTCCATGGAGACCTAGGAATGTGGCAGTGGCTCGGGGGCCAGGAAGGATTCTCCGAACTTTAGGATTGGACACAGCTCCAAAGAGTAAGTTTCCCCTGTGGAGATGAGAGGTGTTCTGATGGGTGCCTCCGGAAACCTCCGTTTGCTGGTATTGGAATGCAGGCCTCTGAGGAGAGACGCCTGGAAGCCAACCAAAGGGTTCAGAGGAAGGCCTAACAGACTGTCCGGTTCCATCTTGTCTCTCTGGGGACATCCGTCTGCTTTTCTGCGTGGAGGGAGTTGCTCAGCTTGTGTCAGATCACCCCTGGGTGTCCAGGGCAGCCTACACTATTGGGATGGCCTCGGGGATCTTGGAGCCTTCTCCTAATCTGTAGGTTTGTGGCCAGTGGAATGGGCAGAGTTTCCTTGGAGAGGGCAGGCACAGTCCTGCGCTGAGGCCCCAGGGGCCCCAGCGTTGAGGGTGTGTGGGACAGGGCTGCGGGGCCTGAAGTCTGAAAACTCAAACTCGGCTTAGGTTTGGGGCCGAGGGTATGGCAGGCCCCATCCACCGACCGTGATGGGAGCTGCTCTGGATTTGAATGAAGGGCGAGTGTGCGTCCTTTGCTCAGGCTTCTGTGTCTGGATTTTGTGTCAAGGAGGGCTGTGGAATGGAGGGGTGGCCTCCTGGGCCATGGATGAGCCTCCCACTCTGGGAATTTGGCCTGGCTTCCAAGAGCTTCAGGTCATTCTGCGGGAAGGGAGGAGTCCTGTATTCTGCCTCAGGTGTCCCACCCAAAGAGGGATTCCAGAGCAGAGCCCTGGGTCCCGGCGACCAGAAAACCCAAACTCGGGTTAGCATGGGGGCCCAAGGGGCATGGGAAGCCCCCGAGGCGGGCTCCTGGTCCAGCCACTGAGAGACCTGATTGGAGCACGAGGCTTATAGTGAGGGTCACCAGGCGTCTTTGTGCCCAAGGCGACCCTGAAGCATGGTCGTGGCCTCCTGGGCCTTGCAGGTTTCTCCTACCCTGAAGGTTGGACACCAGGCCAACAGCAAGGTTTCTTGGATGGGGATGGAGGAGTTCAGATTTCTGCATCAGGTTCCCTCCTGTCCGGGGATTGGAGAGAAGGTCTAGGTTCTGAATCAAGAACACCCAGCTTGGGAAGAGATGACAGCCTAGGGTCATGGCGGGTCTAATGTGTTGGGTGTCGGTCGGGATGTCAGGGCTCAGGCCGTGTCAGACAGAGCATGAGTGCCCATGGCAACCTCAAGAATTGGAGTGCAGTAGAGTGGCGTGCAGGTGGATCCTCCTTGGGTGTTTCTGGGTAGTCGCCTAAGGCCACGTTTTTCTTCTGGTGGGAAGGCAGACTGCTGCATTGTGGCTCCAGAATTGCCAATCTGGAGGGCTTGAGGGGGGCAGGAAGGTGAGGACGGAAGTCTGAGAACACAAGCTAGGGTGAGATTTCGGGCGAGGGCACTCTGCGGAGGCTGAAATGGGATCCTCTGCATCTGGAGACAGGGCGAGGATCCGACATTGGCTCAGGTTGGAGACTGTGTCCATTATGGCCCCATCAGGAAGTGGGGGCCCACACGAAGCCACGGAGGTTTTCCCATGCTGGGAGTTGAGAGATGCTCCAAAGCGCAAGGATTCCTACTGCGGGACAGTCGAGTCCTGTGAGATGGCTCCAGGACGCCCCATACAGAAAGACTGGAGGGCAGGGTGCTAAGGATGGATGCCTGGGCAGCCCACCTCCCATTCCCATTGTCTCCTAGCGACAAGGCAGGTTCGATTGCTGGCTCTGGCGGAGCTACGCAGGGCGCTGAGTGGAGATGGACTCTCCTGAGGATGGGTCATCATGTGGGTTTCTGTCCATGGAGACCTAGGAATGTGGCAGTGGCTCGGGGGCCAGGAAGGATTCTCCGAACTTTAGGATTGGACACAGCTCCAAAGAGTAAGTTTCCCCTGTGGAGATGAGAGGTGTTCTGATGGGTGCCTCCGGAAACCTCCGTTTGCTGGTATTGGAATGCAGGCCTCTGAGGAGAGACGCCTGGAAGCCAACCAAAGGGTTCAGAGGAAGGCCTAACAGACTGTCCGGTTCCATCTTGTCTCTCTGGGAACATCCGTCTGCTTTTCTGCGTGGAGGGAGTTGCTCAGCTTGTGTCAGATCACCCCTGGGTGTCCAGGGCAGCCTACACTATTGGGATGGCCTCGGGGATCTTGGAGCCTTCTCCTAATCTGTAGGTTTGTGGCCAGTGGAATGGGCAGAGTTTCCTTGGAGAGGGCAGGCACAGTCCTGCGCTGTGGCCCCAGGGGCCCCAGCGTTGAGGGTGTGTGGGACAGGCCTGCGGGGCCTGAAGTCTGAAAACTCAAACTCGGCTTAGGTTTGGGGCCGAGTGTATGGCAGGCCCCATCCACCGACCGTGATGGGAGCTGCTCTGGATTTGAATGAAGGGCGAGTGTGCGTCCTTTGCTCAGGCTTCTGTGTCTGGATTTTGTGTCAAGGAGGGCTGTGGAATGGAGGGGTGGTCTCCTGGGCCAAGGATGAGCCTCCCACTCTGTGGATTTGTCCTCGCTTCCAAGAGTTTCAGGTCATTCTGCGGGAAGGGAGGAGTCCTGTATTCTGCCTCAGGTGTCCCTCCCAAAGAGGGATTCCAGAGCAGAGCCCTGGGTCCCGGCGACCGAAAAACCCAAACTCGGGTTACGATGGGAGCCCAAGGGGCATGGGAAGCCCCCGAGGCGGGCTCGTGGTCCAGCCACTGAGAGACCTCATTGGAGCACGAGGCTTATGGTGAGGGTCACCAGGCGTCTTTGTGCTCAAGGCGAACCTTTAGCATGGGCGTGGCCTCCTGGGCCATGCAGGTTTCTCCTACCCTGAAAGTTGGACACCAGGCCAACAGCAAGGATTCTTGGATGGGGATGGAGGAGTTCAGATTTCTGGTTCAGGTTCCCTCCTGTCCGGGGATTGGAGATAAGGTCTAGGTTCTGAATCCTGAACACCCAGCTTGGGATGAGATGACAGCCTATGGTCATGGCGGGTCTGATGTGATGGGTGTCGGTCGGGATGTCAGGGCTCAGGCAGTGTCAGACAGAGCATGAGTGCCCATGGCAACCTCGAGAATTGGAGTGCAGTAGAGTGGCGTGCAGGTGGATCCTCATTGGGTGTTTCTGGGTAGTCGCCTAAGGCCACGTTTTTCTTCTGGTGGGAAGGCAGTCTGCTGCATTGTGGCTCCAGAATTGCCAATCTGGAGGGCTTGGGGGGGGGCAGGAAGGTGAGGACGGAAGTCTGAGAACACAAGCTAGGGTGAGATTTCGGGTGAGGGCACTCTGCAGAGGCTGAAATGAGATCTCCTGCATCTGGAGACAGAGCGAGGATCCGACATTGGCTCAGGTAGGAGACTGTGTCCATTAAGGCCCCATCAGGAAGTGGGGGCCCTCCCGAAGCCACGGAGGTTTTCCCATGCTGGGAGTTGTGAGATGCTCCAAAGCGCAAGGATTCCTACTGCGGGACAGTCGAGTCCTGTGAGATGGCTCCAGGACGCCCCATACAGAAAGACTGGAGGGCAGGGTGCTAAGGATGGATGCCTGTGCATCCCACCTCCCATTCCCATTGTCTCCTTGCGACAAGGCAGGTTCGATTGCTGGCTCTGCGGAGCTACGCAGGGCGCTGAGTGCAGATGGACTCTACTGAGGATGGGTCATCATGTGGGTTTGTGTCCATGGAGACCTAGGCATGTGGCAGTGGCTCGGGGGCCCGGCAGGATTCTCCGAACTTTAGGATTGGACACAGCTCCAAAGAGTAAGTTCCCCCTGTGGAGATGAGAGGTGTTCTGATGGGTGCCTCAGGAAACCTCCGTTTGCTGGTATTGGAATGCAGGCCTCTGAGGAGAGACGCCTGGAACCAACCAAAGGGTTCCGAGGAAGGCCTAACAGACTGTCCGGTTCCATCTTCTGTCTCTGGGGACATCCGTCTGCTTTTCTGCGTGGAGGGAGTTGCTCAGCTCGTGTCAGATCACCGCTGGGTGTCCAGGGCAGCCTACACTATTGGGATGGCCTCGGGGATCTTGGAGCCTTCTCCTAATCTGTAGGTTTGTGGCCAGTGGAATGGGCAGAGTTTCCTTGTAGAGGACAGGCACAGTCCTGCGCTTGGCCCCAGAGGCCCCAGCGTTGAGGGTGCGTGGGACAGGGCTGCGGGGCCTGAAGTCTGAAAACTCAAACTCGGCTTAGGTTTGGGGCCGAGGGTATGGCAGGCCCCATCTACCGACCGTGATGGGAGCTGCTCTGGATTTGAATGAAGGGCGAGTGTGCGTCCTTTTCTCAGGCTTCTGTGTCTGGATTTTGTGTCATGGAGGGCTGTGGAATGGAGGGGTGCCCTCCTGGGCCATGGATGAGCCTCCCTCTCTGGGGATTTGGCCTGGCTTCCAAGAGTTTCAGGTCATTCTGCGGGAAGGGAGGAGTCCTGTATTCTGCCTCAGGTGTCCCTCCCAAAGAGGGATTCCAGAGCAGAGCCCTGGGTCCCGGCGACCGGAAAACCCAAACTCGGGTTAGGATGGGGTCCCAAGGGGCATGGGAAGCCCCCTAGGCGGGCTCGTGGTCCAGCCACTGAGAGACCTGATTGGAGCACGAGGCGTATGGTGAGGGTCACCAGGCGTCTTTGTGCCCAAGGCGACCCTGAAGCATGGGCGTGGCCTCCTGGGCCATGCAGGTTTCTCCTACCCTGAAGGTTGGACACCAGGCCAACAGCAAGGTTTCTTGGATGGGGTTGGAGGAGTTCAGATTTCTGCATCAGGTTCCCTCCTGTCCGGGGATTGGAGATAAGGTCTAGGTTCTGAATCCCGAACACCCAGCTTGGGAAGAGATGACAGCCTAAGGTCATGGCGGGTCTGATGTGATGGGTGTCGTTCGGGATATCAGAGCTCAGGCAGTGTCAGACAGAGCATGAGAGCCCATGGCAACCTCGAGAATTGGAGTGCAGTAGAGTGGCGTGCAGGTGGATCCTCATTGGGTGTTTCTGGGTAGTCGCCTAAGGCCACGTTTTTCTTCTGGTGGGAAGGCAGACTGCTGCATTGTGGCTCCAGAATTGCCAATCTGGGGGGCTTGAGGGGGGGGCAGGAAGGTGAGGAAGGAAGTCTGAGAACACAAGCTAGGGTGAGATTTTGGGCGAGGGCACTCTGCAGAGGCTGAAATGGGATCCTCTGCATCTGGAGACAGGGCGAGGATCCGACATTGGCTCAGGTAGGAGACTGTGTCCTTTATGGCCCCATCAGGAAGTGGGGGCCCTCACGAAGCCACGGAGGTTTTCCCATGCTGGGAGTTGTGAGATGCTCCAAAGCGCAAGGATTCCTACTGCGGGACAGTCGAGTCCGGTGAGATGGCTCCAGGACGCCCCATACTGAAAGACTGGAGGGCAGGGTGCTAAGGATGGATGCCTGGGCAGCCCACCTCCCATTCCCATTGTCTCCTAGCGACAAGGCAGGTTCGATTGCTGGCTCTGGCGGAGCTACGCAGGGCGCTGAGTGGAGATGGACTCTCCTGAGGATGGGTCATCATGTGGGTTTGTGTCCATGGAGACCTAGGAATGTGGCAGTGGCTCGGAGGCCCGGCAAGATTCTCCGAACTTTAGGATTGGACACAGCTCCAAAGAGTAAGTCTCCCCTGTGGAGATGAGAGGTGTTCTGATGGGTGCCTCAGGAAACCTGATTTGCTGGTACTGGAATGCAGGCCTCTGAGGAGAGACGCCTGGAAACCAACCAAAGGGTTCAGAGGAAGGCCTAACAGACTGTCCGGTTCCAACTTCTGTCTCTGGGGACATCCGTCTGCTTTTCTGCGTGGAGGGAGTTGCTCAGCTTGTGTCAGATCACCCCTGGGTGTCCAGGGCAGCCTACACTATTGGGATGGCCTCGGGGATCTTGGAGCCTTCTCCTAATCTGTAGGTTTGTGGCCAGTGGAATGGGCAGAGTTTCCTTGGAGAGGGCAGGCACAGTCCTGCGCTGTGGCCCCAGGGGCCCCAGCGTTGAGGGTGTGTGGGACAGGGCTGCGGGGCCTGATGTCTGAAAACTCAAACTCGGCTTAGGTTTGGGGCCGAGGGTATGGCAGGCCCCATCTACCGACCGTGATGGGAGCTGCTCTGGATTTGAATGAAGGGCGAGTGTGCGTCCTTTTCTCAGGCTTCTGTGTCTGGATTTTGTGTCAAGGAGGGCTGTGTAATGGAGGGGTGGCCTCCTGGGCCATGGATGGGCCTCCCTCTCTGGGGATTTGGCCTGGATTTCAAGAGTTTCAGGTCATTCTGCGGGAAGGGAGGAGTCCTGTATTCTGCCTCAGGTGTCCGTCCCAAAGAGGGATTCCAGAGCAGAGCCCTGGTCCCGGCGACCGGAAAACCCAAACTCGGGTTAGGATGGGGGCCAAAGGGGCATGGGAAGCACCCTAGGCGGGCTCGTGGTCCAGCCACTGAGAGACCTGATTGGAGCACGAGGCTTATGGTGAGGGTCACCAGGCGTCTTTGTGCCCAAGGCGACCCTGAAGCATGGGCGTGGCCTCCTGGGCCATGCAGGTTTCTCCTACCCTGAAGGTTGGACACCAGTCCAACAGCAAGGTTTCTTGGATGGGGATGGAGGAGTTCAGATCTGCATCAGGTTCCCTCCTGTCCGAGGATTGGAGATAAGGTCTAGGTTCTGAATCCTGAACACCCAGCTTGGGAAGAGATGACAGCCTAAGGTCATGGCGGGTCTGATGTGATGGGTGTCGGTCTGGATGTCAGGGCTCAGGCCGTGTCAGACAGAGCATGAGTGCCCATGGCAACCTCGAGAATTGGAGTGCAGTAGAGTGGCGTGCAGGTGGATCCTCATTGGGTGTTTCTGGGTAGTCGCCTAGGGCCACGTTTTTCTTCTGGTGGGAAGGCAGACTGCTGTATTGTGGCTCCAGAATTGCCAATCTGGAGGGCTTGGTGGGGGCAGGAAAGTGAGGACGGAAGTCTGAGAACACAAGCTAGGGTGAGATTTCGGGCGGGGCACTCTGCAGAGGCTGAAATGAGATCTCCTGCATCTGGAGACAGGGCGAGGATCCGACATTGGCTCAGGTTGGAGACTGTGTCCATTATGGCCCCATCAGGAAGTGGGGGCCCTCACGAAGCCACGGAGGTTTTCCCATGCTGGGAGTTGTGAGATGCTCCAAAGCGCAAGGATTCCTACTGCGGGACAGTCGAGTCCTGTGAGATGGCTCCAGGACGCCCCATACAGAAAGACTGGAGGGCAGGGTGCTAAGGATGGATGCCTGGGCAGCCCACCTCCCATTCCCATTGTCTCCTAGTGACAAGGCAGGTTCGATTGCTGGCTCTGGCGGAGCTACGCAGGGCGCTGAGTGGAGATGGACTCTCCTGAGGATGGGTCATCATGTGGGTTTGTGTCCATAGAGACTTAGGAATGTGGCAGTGGCTCGGGGGCCATGAAGGATTCTCCGAACTTTAGGATTGGACACGGCTCCAAAGAGTAAGTTTCCCCTGTGGAGATGAGAGGTGTTCTGATGGGTGCCTCAGGAAACCTCCGTTTGCTGGTATTGGAATGCAGGCCTCTGAGGGGAGACGCCTGTAAGCCAACCAAAGGGTTCAGAGGAAGGCCTAACAGACTGTCCGGTTCCATCTTGTCTCTCTGGGGACATCCGTCTGCTTTTCTGCTTGGTGAGAGTTGCTCAGCTTGTGTCAGATCACCCCTGGGTGTCCAGGGCAGCCTACACTATTGGGATGGCCTCGGGGATCTTGGAGCCTTCTCCTCATCTGTAGGATTCTGGCCAGTGAAATGGGCAGAGTTTCCTTGGAGAGGGCAGGCACAGTCCTGCGCTGTGGCCCCAGGGGCCCCAGCGTTGAGGGTGTGTGGGACAGGGCTGCGGGCGCTGAAGTCTGAAAACTCAAACTCGGCTTAGGTTTGGGGCCGAGGGTATGTCAGGCCCCATCTACCGACCGTGATGGGAGCTGCTCTGGATTTGAATGAAGGGCGAGTGTGCGTCCTTTTCTCAGGCTTCTGTGTCTGGATTTTGTGTCAAGGAGGGCTGTGGAATGGAGGGGTGGCCTCCTGGGCCATGGATGAGCCTCCCTCTCTGGGGATTTGGCCTGGCTTCCAAGAGTTTCAGGTCATTCTGCGGGAAGGGAGGAGTCCTGTATTCTGCCTCAGGTGTCCGTCCCAAAGAGGGATTCCAGAGCAGAGCCCTGGGTCCCGGCGACCGGAAAACCCAAACTCGGGTTAGGATGGGGGCCCAAGGGGCATGGGAAGCCCCCTAGGCGGGCTCGTGGTCCAGCCACTGAGAGACCTGATTGGAGCACGAGGCTTATGGTGAGGGTCACCAGGCGTCTTTGTGCCCAAGGCGACCCTGAAGCATGGGCGTGGCCTCCTGGGCCATGCAGGTTTCTCCTACCCTGAAGGTTGGACACCAGGCCAACAGCAAGGTTTCTTGGATGGGGATGGAGGAGTTCAGATTTCTGCATCAGGTTCCTTCCTGTACGAGGATTGGAGATAAGGTCTAGGTTCTCAATCCTGAACACCCAGCTTGGGAAGATATGACAGCCTAAGGTCATGGCGTGTCTGATGTGATGGGTGTCGGTCGGGATGTCAGGTCTCAGGCCGTGTCAGACAGAGCATGAGTGCCCATGGCAACCTCAAGAATTGGAGTGCAGTAGTGTGGCGTGCAGGTGGATCCTCATTGGGTGTTTCTGGGTAGTCGCCTAGGGCCACGTTTTTCTTCTGGTGGGAAGGCAGACTGCTGCATTGTGGCTCCAGAATTGCCAATCTGGAGGGCTTCGGGTGGGGGCAGGAAGGTGTGGACGGAAGTCTGAGAACACAAGCTAGGGTGAGATTTCGGGCGTGGGCACTCTGCAGAGGCTGAAATGGGATCCTCTGCATCTGGAGACAGGGCGAGGATCCGACATTGGCTCAGGTTGGAGACTGTGTCCATTATGGCCCCTTCAGGAAGTGGGGCCCTCACGAAGCCACAGAGGTTTTCCCATGCTGGGAGTTGTGAGATGCTCCAAAGCGCAAGGATTCCTACTGCGGGACAGTCGAGTCCTGTGAGATGGCTCCAGGACGCCCCATAGAGAAAGACTGGAGGGCAGGGTGCTAAAGATGGATGCCTGGGCATCCCACTTCCCATTTCATTGTCTCCTAGCCACAAGGCAGGTTCGATTGCTGAGTCTGGCAGAGCTACGCAGGGCGCTGAGTGGAGATGGACTCTCCTGAGGATGGGTCATCATGTGGGATTGTGTCCATGGAGACCTAGGAATGTGGCAGTGGCTCGGGGGCCCGGCAGGATTCTCCGAACTTTAGGATTGGACACAGCTCCAAAGAGTAAGTCTCCCCTGTGGAGATGAGCGGTGTTCTGATGGGTGCCTCAGGAAACCTCATTTGCTGGTACTGGAAGGCAGGCCTCTGAGGAGAGACGCCTGGAAACCAACCAAAGGGTTCAGAGGAAGGCCTAACAGACTGTCCGGTTCCAACTTCTGTCTCTGGGGACATCCGTCTGCTTTTCTGCGTGCAGGGAGTTGCTCAGCTTGTGTCAGATCACCCCTGGGTGTCCAGGGCAGCCAACACTATTGGGATGGCCTCGGGGATCTTGGAGCCTTCTCCTAATCTGTAGGTTTGTGGCCAGTGGAATGGGCAGAGGTTCCTTGGAGAGGGCAGGCACAGTCCTGCGCTGTGGCCCCAGGGGCCCCAGCGTTGAGGGTGTGTGGGACAGAGCTGCGGGGCCTGAAGTCTGAAAACTCCAACTCGGCTTAGGTTTGGGGCCGAGGGTATGGCAGGCCCCATCTACCGACCGTGATGGGAGCTGCTCTGGATTTGAATGAAGGGCGAGTGTGCGTCCTTTTCTCCGGCTTCTGTGTCTGGATTTTGTGTCAAGGAGGGCTGTGGAATGGAGGGGTGGCCTCCTGTGCCATGGATGGGCCTCCCTCTCTGGGGATTTGGCCTGGCTTTCAAGAGTTTCAGGTCATTCTGCGGGAAGGGAGGAGTCCTGTATTCTGCCTCAGGTGTCCCTCCCAAAGAGGGATTCCAGAGCAGAGCCCTGGGTCCCGGCGACCGGAAAACCCAAACTCGGGTTAGGATGGGGGCCCAAGGGGCATGGGAAGCCCCCTAGGCGGGCTCGTGGTCCAGCCACTGAGAGTCCTGATTGGAGCACGAGGCTTATGGTGAGGGTCACCAGGCGTCTTTGTGCCCAAGGCGACCCTGAAGCATGGGCGTGGCCTCCTGGGCCATGCAGGTTTCTCCTACCCTGAAGGTTGGACATCAGGCCAACAGCAAGGTTTCTTGGATGGGGATGGAGGAGTTCAGATCTGCATCAGGTTCCCTCCTGTCCGAGGATTGGAGATAATGTCTAGGTTCTGAATCCTGAACACCCAGCTTGGGAAGAGATGACAGCCTAAGGTCATGGCGTGTCTGATGTGATGGGTGCCTGTCGGGATGTCAGGGCTCAGGCCGTGTCAGACAGAGCATGAGTGCCCATGGCAACCTCGAGAATTGGAGTGCAGTAGAGTGGCGTGCAGGTGGATCCTCATTGGGTGTTTCTGGGTAGTCGCCTGGGGCCACGTTTTTCTTCTGGTGGGAAGGCAGACTGCTGTATTGTGGCTCCAGAATTGCCAATCTGGAGGGCTTGGTGGGGGCAGGAAAGTGAGGACGAAAGTCTGAGAACACAAGCTGGGGTGAGATTTCGGGCGGGGCACTCTGCAGAGGCTGAAATGAGATCTCCTGCATCTGGAGACAGGGCGAGGATCCGACATTGGCTCAGGTTGGAGACTGTGTCCATTATGGCCCCATCAGGAAGTGGGGGCCCTCACGAAGCCACGGAGGTTTTCCCATGCTGGGAGTTGTGAGATGCTCCAAAGCGCAAGGATTCCTACTGCGGGACAGTCGAGTCCTGTGAGATGGCTCCAGGACGCCCCATATAGAAAGACTGGAGGGCAGGGTGCTAAGGATGGATGCCTGGGCATCCCACTTCCCATTCCCATTGTCTCCTAGCGACAAGGCAGGTTCGATTGCTGAGTCTGGCGGAGCTACGCAGGGCGCTGAGTGGAGATGGACTCTCCTGAGGATGGGTCATCATGTGGGATTGTGTCCATGGAGACCTAGGAATGTGGCAGTGGCTCGGGGGCCCGGCAGGATTCTCCGAACTTTAGGATTGGACACAGCTCCAAAGAGTAAGTCTCCCCTGTGGAGATGAGCGGTGTTCTGATGGGTGCCTCAGGAAACCTCATTTGCTGGTACTGGAAGGCAGGCCTCTGAGGAGAGACGCCTGGAAACCAACCAAAGGGTTCAGAGGAAGGCCTAACAGACTGTCCGGTTCCAACTTCTGTCTCTGGGGACATCCGTCTGCTTTTCTGCGTGGAGGGAGTTGCTCAGCTTGTGTCAGATCACCCCTGGGTGTCCAGGGCAGCCAACACTATTGGGATGGCCTCGGGGATCTTGGAGCTTTCTCCTAATCTGTAGGTTTGTGGCCAGTGGAATGGGCAGAGGTTCCTTGGAGAGGGCAGGCACAGTCCTGCGCTGTGGCCCCAGGGGCCCCAGCGTTGAGGGTGTGTGGGACAGAGCTGCGGGGCCTGAAGTCTGAAAACTCCAACTCGGCTTAGGTTTGGGGCCGAGGGTATGGCAGGCCCCATCTACCGACCGTGATGGGAGCTGCTCTGGATTTGAATGAAGGGCGAGTGTGCGTCCTTTTCTCAGGCTTCTGTGTCTGGATTTTGTGTCAAGGAGCGCTGTGGAAAGGAGGGGTGGCCTCCTGTGCCATGGATGGGCCTCCCTCTCTGGGGATTTGGCCTGGCTTTCAAGAGTTTCAGGTCATTCTGCGGGAAGGGAGGAGTCCTGTATTCTGCCTCAGGTGTCCCTCCCAAAGAGGGATTCCAGAGCAGAGCCCTGGGTCCCGGCGACCGGAAAACCCAAACTCGGGTTAGGATGGGGGCCCAAGGGGCATGGGAAGCCCCCTAGGCGGGCTCGTGGTCCAGCCACTGAGAGACCTGATTGGAGCACGAGGCTTATCGTGAGGGTCACCAGGCGTCTTTGTGCCCAAGGTGACCCTCAAGCATGGGCGTGGCCTCCTGGGCCATGCAGGTTTCTCCTACCCTGAAGGTTGGACATCAGGCCAACAGCAAGATTACTTGGATGGGGATGGAGGAGTTCAGATCTGCATCAGGTTCCCTCCTGTCCGAGGATTGGAGATAATGTCTAGGTTCTGAATCCTGAACACCCAGCTTGGGAAGAGATGACAGCCTAAGGTCAAGGCGTGTCTGATGTGATGGGTGCCTGTCGGGATGTCAGGGCTCAGGCCGTGTCAGACAGAGCATGAGTGCCCATGGCAACCTCGAGAATTGGAGTGCAGTAGAGTGGCGTGCAGGTGGATCCTCATTGGGTGTTTCTGGGTAGTCGCCTAGGGCCACGTTTTTCTTCTGGTGGGAAGGCAGACTGCTGTATTGTGGCTCCAGAATTGCCAATCTGGAGGGCTTGGTGGGGGCAGGAAAGTGAGGACGGAAGTCTGAGAACACAAGCTGGGGTGAGATTTCGGGCGGGGCACTCTGCAGAGGCTGAAATGAGATCTCCTGCATCTGGAGACAGGGCGAGGATCCGACATTGGCTCAGGTTGGAGACTGTGTCCATTATGGCCCCATCAGGAAGTGGGGGCCCTCACGAAGCCACGGAGGTTTTCCCATGCTGGGAGTTGTGAGATGCTCCAAAGCGCAAGGATTCCTACTGCGGGACAGTCGAGTCCTGTGAGATGGCTCCAGGACGCCCCATATAGAAAGACTGGAGGGCAGGGTGCTAAGGATGGATGCCTGGGCATCCCACTTCCCATTCCCATTGTCTCCTAGCGACAAGGCAGGTTCGATTGCTGAGTCTGGCGGAGCTACGCAGGGCGCTGAGTGGAGATGGACTCTCCTGAGGATGGGTCATCATGTGGGATTGTGTCCATGGAGACCTAGGAATGTGGCAGTGGCTCGGGGGCCCGGCAGGATTCTCCGAACTTTAGGATTGGACACAGCTCCAAAGAGTAACTCTCCCCTGTGGAGATGAGCGGTGTTCTGATGGGTGCCTCAGGAAACCTCATTTGCTGGTACTGGAATGCAGGCCTCTGAGGAGAGACGCCTGGAAACCAACCAAAGGGTTCAGAGGAAGGCCTAACAGACTGTCCGGTTCCAACTTCTGTCTCTGGGGACATCCGTCTGCTTTTCTGCGTGGAGGGAGTTGCTCAGCTTGTGTCAGATCACCCCTGGGTGTCCAGGGCAGCCTACACTATTGGGATGGCCTCGGGGATCTTGGAGCCTTCTCCTAATCTGTAGGTTTGTGGCCAGTGAAATGGGCAGAGTTTCCTTGGAGAGGGCAGGCACAGTCCTGCGCTGTGGCCCCAGGGGCCCCAGCGTTGAGGGTGTGTGGGACAGGGCTGCGGGCGCTGAAGTCTGAAAACTCAAACTCGGCTTAGGTTTGGGGCCGAGGGTATGTCAGGCCCCATCTACCGACCGTGATGGGAGCTGCTCTGGATTTGAATGAAGGGCGAGTGTGCGTCCTTTTCTCAGGCTTCTGTGTCTGGATTTTGTGTCAAGGAGGGCTGTGGAAAAGAGGGGTGGCCTCCTGGGCCATGGATGAGCCTCCCTCTCTGGGGATTTGGCCTGGCTTCCAAGAGTTTCAGGTCATTCTGCGGGAAGGGAGGAGTCCTGTATTCTGCCTCAGGTGTCCGTCCCAAAGAGGGATTCCAGAGCAGAGCCCTGGGTCCCGGCGACCGGAAAACCCAAACTCGGGTTAGGATGGGGGCCCAAGGGGCATGGGAAGCCCCCTAGGCGGGCTCGTGGTCCAGCCACTGAGAGTCCTGATTGGAGCACGAGGCTTATGGTGAGGGTCACTAGGCGTCTTTGTGCCCAAGGCGACCCTGAAGCATGGGCGTGGCCTCCTGGGCCATGCAGGTTTCTCCTACCCTGAAGGTTGGACACCAGGCCAAGAGCAAGGTTTCTTGGATGGGGATGGAGGAGTTCAGATTTCTGCATCAGGTTCCTTCCTGTACGAGGATTGGAGATAAGGTCTAGGTTCTCAATCCTGAACACCCAGCTTGGGAAGAGATGACAGCCTAAGGTCATGGCGTGTCTGATGTGATGGGTGTCGGTCGGGATGTCAGGGCTCAGGCCGTGTCAGACAGAGCATGAGTGCCCATGGCAACCTCGAGAATTGGAGTGCAGTAGTGTGGCGTGCAGGTGGATCCTCATTGGGTGTTTCTTGGTAGTCGCCTAGGGCCACGTTTTTCTTCTGGTGGGAAGGCAGACTGCTGCATTGTGGCTCCAGAATTGCCAATCTGGAGGGCTTGGGGGGGCAGGAAGGTGAGGACGGAAGTCTGAGAACACAAGCAAGGGTGAGATTTCGGACGAAGGCACTCTGCAGAGGCTGAAATGAGATCTCCTGCATCTGGAGACAGGGCGAGGATCTGACATTGGCTCAGGTTGGAGACTGTGTCCATTATGGCCCCATCAGGAATTGGGGGCCCTCACGAAGCCACGGAGGTTTTCCCATGCTGGGAGTTGAGAGATGCTCCAAAGCGCAAGGATTCCTACTGCGGGACAGTCGAGTCCTGTGAGATGGCTCCAGGACGCCCCATACAGAAAGACTGGAGGGCAGGGTGCTAAGGATGGATGCCTGGACAGCCCACCTCCCATTCCCATTGTCTCCTAGCGACAAGGCAGGTTCGATTGCTGGCTCTGGCGGAGCTACGCAGGGCGCTGAGTGGAGATGGACTCTCCTGAGGATGGGTCATCATGTGGGTTTGTGTCCATGGAGACCTAGGAATGTGGCAGTGGCTCGGGGGCCAGGAAGTATTCTCCGAACTTTAGGATTGGACACAGCTCCAAAGAGTAAGTTTCCCCTGTGGAGATGAGAGGTGTTCTGATGGGTGCCCCCGGAAACCTCCGTTTGCTGGTATTGGAATCCAGGCCTCTGAGGAGAGACGCCTGGAAGCCAACCAAAGGGTTCAGAGGAAGGCCTAACAGACTGTCCGGTTCCATCTTGTCTCTCTGGGGACATCCGTCTGCTTTTCTGCGTGGAGGGAGTTGCTCAGCTTGTGTCAGATCACCCCTGGGTGTCCAGGGCAGCCTACACTATTGGGATGGCCTCGGGGATCTTGGAGCCTTCTCCTAATCTGTAGGTT